>NC_056526.1:141510282-141598074 GCF_019175285.1 Sceloporus undulatus | reverse complement strand
GCTTCGGCCCCCCGGTTGTCTGAGGGACACCAACCCGGCCCCCGGCTCAAAAAGGTTGCCTACCCCTGCTTTTAGCAGTCAAAAGGATGCAAAAACTCCACATCTGTTGGCCATTTGTTAATTTCCAAGAAACAGGTAAATAATTAGAAAGACCATGCATGTCCTTGAATATCAAGAAACTTTCGAAACCCCAATTTACTTGTGTGTTTATTTCCTTCCAAAATATAGGTACTATGGGAAAACTCCAAAATGTATGTGTAACTCTTGGCCTACTGTATATACTCATGTATAAGTCTAGAAATTTTAGTCAAAAAATTGACCCCCCAAAACCTAGGTTGACTTATCCATGCATCAATGTAAATACTATACCGTACTTTCACTCTTATTAAAAAGGGAACTATCCCCTGGTGAAAGGCAAGAGTGAAATCTGTCCTGGAAGCACTGACCTCCCTCTACGCTCTCTTTTGTCCAGTCTTAAGTGTGAGCCAAAACAGTTATGCCTGCCATAATATTGTAGGTTCTTTGGCATTTTTTCCCTTTGCTTCATCATTTAGATCTTTTGTTGCATGTCCCTAGGTTTTACACTTGTCTTACCCAAGGGTCATATCAAAATCCATAATTTTGCCCCCAAAACCTGCCCTCGACATGAGGTTGACTTATAGTCGAATATATACGGTAATCCCCTAAGCTCACTTTACTAGGCAGCCATCAGATTGGGTGAAGGAACTCCATTCAGTTGATGATCAGGGTGCAGGAGGAGAAAATTTCAACCCACTTCTACCAGTGAGTGAGGTTCTGACAAATAGAAGCAGGCCTCCTGTTGCAAGTCCACCTTGCAGCCTCACTAGCTGATGGAAAGGCTGAACAGGCCTCCTTTGCCCAATCCATCAGCTACCTGGCAAGTATGTTTGGGAGGAAATTCACCATTGGGGCAATAGTGCCGCAATCGTGACTACATGGTATTAATATATATATGGAGCAGTTACAGACTCGTAACTCGAGGTTACACATCCATAACTGCAATACTAAATTCCAGCCCTCATCTAGAAGAAAAGCTAAATAAACTAAATGATGCAGGTTCTATGGATGTCTCAAACTTTGGATTGCTATTTTGTCAGTCTAGACCATATGCATGTACAAAGGTGGCAGCATTTTGAAAACTATTCTTAATATCTGGGTACCATATTGTAGAAAACATATCACCATTTGAAGTTGTTGCTTCAAAGTAAAAGATTTTCAACATCCAGAAAGATGCAATAGATGATTTTCAGCAGCCAGAGGATGCACCTGGGTCTGACTATTGTGAAAACATTGTGGTTTCTATAGGTTCCAGACTGGGTTCAATTTCTGCTTTTACTGTGCTCAGATATTTTGGGATGAAATGCATCAGATGTTTTGGACTGTCATTGGGAAAGCTTACATAACATATGCTTAAGTGCATCTTGGAATGAATGAATAATGATGAAAATAAATTATTTGCTTCTGTTCCTGAAATGACGACATCTGTGATTTGTTAGCAATGCACAGACTTCCACAAAGAAAGAATCCTAGGCTGAAAGATAATCATATGATTTCATTCATACAGATGCCTCAGAATTTTATTTTTATTTCCATGTGAAATGCTGGCATATGGATATGTAGAGGAGTTGGGAAAAGAAAAGTGCCTGAAGTCCAGGATCTTAGGGCTGGTACTAATTCTGTTTTCTCTAAGAAATTAGTGCATGGATGGGAACATCTTTGGAACAGGAGTGTTTTTCTCTCTCCCATCCCCTCTTCCTCCCTCTTCTCCTACAATCTGCTTGTTTTCTTTGTAGACTGGAAGTAAGACAGCCTTTCTCTCCAGTCTTTGTTTTACCTGTAGCTTCACATATGCTTTAGAGAGCAAGACTGGGGAAATGATTTATGACATCTAGATGGATTTGGTAGCCAGAGATACAGGCCAGATTTCCCATCCCTCACAGGTCCTTCTCAAACAGTTTCTTTGCAATTAATATACAATATATATATGTTGTATATTATATACAATTAATATGCAAGATATTGTATATTAATATAATACAATTAATATAAAAGAGTTGTGCTCTTCTGCAATAGATCCAACTATCACTTCCCAAGAAGTTTAGTTTTCCTCATTTATTTTTAAATTATTGCCTGGTTTGAAATGAAAATCAAAATAAAAGCATAAACAAAAAACACATCATCTGCAACACAATTATAAAATAAATTAAACAGAAATAAAACAAAGGTCAGAAAAATCTTGGCAAAGCTTTAAAAAACACACAGTCAAAATGATCTTAATATCTCATGATGTCTGTTAAGTAGGACTTCTGCTGCAAGAAAATGCAGCGTACAATCCTATTCTTAGGATTTGGTAGCAGTCCTTTACACTGGAAGAATGCCAAACAAAAATCTTCTGTGAAAGATACAGCAATGTAACTGACTGGATACACTGGGGGGAAAATGGTTATGGCAAAACCATTCCACCAGTGAAGATATACCAGTGGGACAGCTGAAACGGGATGGGGATGTGGGTGGCCCAAGAAAGGATCATTGAATCCTATATTCCTTCAGTCCACAGCCATGACCTTTCAAACCACACAACTTTATGTCAGCCTTAGAGACAGTGCAGGGAATTTTCTTCCCATTGATTTCTCTGTGTGTATGTGTGTTGTGTGCGGGGTAGTCAGGAGAGAAAGCTGTCCTTGTATTGTGCTCTGGTTAAGAATTCCACACACACATCATATTTGAGCAACTGTGCTGTGGCCAAATTTTGGTTCATTCCCCCTTCTGCCCAACCAGTAGACTGCAGTGATACAAAAATAAATGTAAACAAAATTGGTAGTGACTTTGGCACACAGTTTTACTTCTGTTTTACCTTTATTTTTTGTAGTCCCTCCCAATTTTTCACTATAAGTCTTCCCCCGCCCCTCGCTAAAATGTCTCAAAAAGAAGATTAATGATACATTGAGCAAGCTATTGAAATCTGTAATCCACCTGGAAACACCCCACTCTGGAAAATAGTTGCACTTGTTCAGAAACAATCGCTATTGTTTGACTATGAGTTGCAATTGTCCGACTCCAGAACGTTAGAAATCCGGGTTCATAGCTTCCTTTTGGCTGATGTGAAATTTTTCTATGAAAGCAGGGGTGGTTGTGATGGCTGTTTTTTATGTGCCATAAAGTCATTTCTGGATCCAAACTAGCAAACAAATCCATACCCACATCAATTCATATGACATATAATTGTTTTCTTGATGAAAATGCTTCTTTTAAAATTTAATGTAATTTAGAAAAACTCACTTTTATTCCAAGGTTTCAAGGAAAAACAATTTTTCCAGATTTTTTTACAATGTGCGTCCTGCCAGATTGGCAGGGCACCAGCAGGTGGAGTAGTTGGGGGGGCAGAACAGATTAGTGGATGGCATCCTCCATCCTGTGATTTGAAGGGAAAATTTCCCCATCTGAAGTTTAAAAAAAAAAACCAAAAAAACCCACAGTTACATAGTTATAATAGAAAAGATTCACTGATGCATTACAGGTTTATAGTTCTAAAAAAAAAAAAAAAAAGGGAAAAAGAAAGAAAAGAGAAGGTAATATAAAGTATAGTTTTAGTATATCTCAGAATAAAAGAGAACTGGGAATATAATGCTGCCAGGAATTGCCCCAAAATAGTGAGAGAGAAACACACACACACACACACTTTTTTTTTTAAAGGAACTATAGCAACAAATAGTTCAACCTCCAGATGCATTTGCCTTACCTGGAGGAATCTTTAGTAGACTATGGAATGAAAACCAAAGGATTTTAACCATTAATCAATACTAACAATTCTGCTGATTTCATGTTTTGATTTTATCTGTTGTAGAATCTGATTTTATCTACAAATATCTGTGGTAGCTCCTGCAAAGACCAAGCCCTGTTGAAGGGAAACATGCTGATTGTTAAACTCACATAATCCCCAATGATTCCTTATCACCTGAGCATATCTTCTCCAATATTGTGAAGACTTCTGGAAGGCATTATGGCCTGTTACAGACTGCCAAAATAAAGCTGTTTCGGGTCTCTTTGAATGTATGCTCTTTAAATGATACGTGCATCCTAAGAATCTGGAAGCTGCACCAAAGCTGCACTCCAGTGCTTAGGAATGGAGTGTGGCTTTGGCGTGACCTCCGGACTCTTAGGACCCATGCATCATTTAAATAGCATACTTCCAAAGAGACCCGAAGCAGCTTTATTTTGGCAGTCTGTAACAGGCCTATGTTTATTAAACCACTTCTCTCTCAATATGTGGTGCTAAAGTTGCATGACCAAATGCAGTCCCATTGCCACTATATGAGTTGGCTATTCTATTACATAGATAAGTGCGCACATTTACATGTGCACATACACACAGAGAGTAAGGGCATTAGAATAATCTTGTCAGATGTAATTTGAACAAATCCACAACAGGCTTTACGCTGCTTTAACAGTTCACCACAGGTTTGACCTACATGGAATGAACTTTGCTGGGTTGGGATGGTGATTAGGTTTTAATGAGAGCTGATCGTTCAGGATTCTTGAAAGATGCTTTCTACTTCATAGAAGAACTGGGAGGAAGAAATTTTGAACAATATGCAGCTGCTAGTATCTAAAGGGCATCCAGGATTTCTTTCTTTGTTTTTAAATTTGATTCTTATGGATAAATCAGATATCTCATAGTACTTGTCACACTGTTGTTTAGGCTGCATTTCCACACTAAACAGGTGCACTTAATATGTGTACCCCTCACAAAATGCATTCTTACACCCACTACTTTATATCCTTTAGACAGATTTGAGTGATAACAGCATGTAAAAGAGGCATAGAATGTATAAATATTCCACTGAGAAGTCATTACATTTAAAACCGATTGTGACTCTTTTTGCAAAATAATACATACTGTTAAAATGTGTAAGAGATGGGGGAAGATGGGGACTTTTTGTGTTTTCTAATGAGACCGGACAGTCAAAACACAGCATGTATGTGGAGCCTAGGGACTGTTTCCAAGGAACAGTTTTGTCACAGCCTAATTCAGATGTATAGTAAACAATGGATTTTGATTGACTAAGAAATGCTGAGTCTGGAATAATAATGTTCTGAAATAGGCACAGAGCCAAGGCTTTTTTCTTCTTCTCATTTTTGGTTTTGTTTTGGAGGCCTTGGTAGAGGAAACTCTAATGGGTCTTCATTCCTGCCCTGAGATCCCCCATAGGTCCTTTCTCTTAGTGCACACTAATAGTAGATATATCTATAAGAATACTTCTTTTGCCAAAGATTGGAAATGTTACTATTTTTGACTACAGCTCTCAGCATCTAACTACCAGCATGACCACTGGCACTGGAAGTTATAGCCCACAAGAGCACATTTGTATCAGCCATGTATCACAAAAAGGTAGCGTTCACTTAGCTATTTTGTTATTGCATTTTTACTCCCAGAAAGAAGCAGTTATCCAGCTTTCTGTTTTGGGTGCAAACATCACATGGGCATCCTGGGTACTACAGACCTTTTTTTCCTGATTATTCTGGTAATTTAGTTTCTCTCTTTGCAACTGGATGCTCCACAGATGTGTGCATCTACAACACCATCATCCCCAGGCATTTACTGTACTGGCTGGGATGATGAGAATTGTTTCCAATGCATCCAGAACACACTAGAGCCCTAAACAGAACTTTATGCTCATTGTATATCACAAAGATTCCAGCATAATTTATATGTATACCCACATCTCTTCCTCAGTATATTACTACATCTGAATAGGCAATTTCATCATATTGGCTTTCATCATTCTTATTTCTCTGAAATAGTTATGGAGACAGACTAAAATACTGGTAAAGGTTAGTTAACTGGATGCGATTAAATGTTAATAATTGTTCTTGGGAAATGCAGCAGTCTTCAACATGTTTAATGAAGCTCAGGATTTATAAAATATAATATCAAAAGCCATTGTTTCTTGTCTTTAAATTTAAATGACTGTTGGCCTCTTTGTCTCTTTAAATGTATTTATCTTAGTACTATATGCAAGACAATAGTTTTTGGTGAAAATATGACTCTGTACGAACAAAATCACAATCTTGATATAAAGAGTTTAAAGTTCTGGGCCAATGGACTGTTTAAAAATGAAAGCAATACTTGCAGGGTAGAACTGCCTTGCATAACTTTTATCAAAGTAGTGAAAGCATGCAGATCATATGAGTTACAAACGAGGATAAATATCTTACCTTAACTGATTTGTATGTGACATTTTGTAGGAAGAAACACATTCTTTGCCAATGCATGTGGAAAAAGTGATGACACTCTTTCTAGTGAAGCTCTGCTGTGAAAAACTGACTAAGAAATGAGAGATTACTCCTACATTCTTTCACTTAATTATGATGCAGTTGACTTCTTTAAAGAACTGGTGTCATAAGTCATATGTCAGTCACCATTCCTTTTCTGTAACCATAATGGAAAAACCTAAATGTTCTGTGATCCTTCATCTGAAAAATTAACTGTAGAACTAATAGCCTGTTACTGACTCCTGTGTGGACTGTGGGAGTTTGGGAGAGAAAGTTAACACAGATCTCTTATAAATCATCTTGGTGATTTGTAGCTATACACATATTGCTCACACGTCAATTTCAAATTAGTGTGTTTGTTAACTGAAGGGAGCTAAATGCTAGCTTAGTACTTTATTTTCCATTTATTATTGTATTGATTTTGTATAGATACTGCCTTTTATGTCCTTTGAGGTTTAAATATATATTTATGAATGAATGGTTAGATGGCAGTTGATAAGGTTTGAGAGTTTAGACTATTGCTATTCAAAGTTCAAGAATTGCTGCTGGTTCTTAAGCCATTGACTATGAATCTCTAGGGAGTTTCCAGGAAAGAAAGAAATAATCGTAGCCAATCGGCAGAAACATAGTAGTGGTCCTCAGCATATTGGAAAAACATAATTATGGGTCCCCCAGCCCAGATAGCTTGGGAAGCATTGCTTCAGACAGAACAAAGCAAGAAAACTCTGGGCTATTTGTGGAAACAAAAGGAGAGCCAGTAAAATGTCAGATGAATGTTATTCAATCAAGAGCTTGGAAAAATTGCTTTTTACCACAACTTCAGCCAGCATGGGGATTCTAGGATATGTAGTGCAAAGGGTAAAATGTCCAAGTTCTTAGCAAGGATTCCGCCCCCCCCCCCCCGAAAACAAAAAGCAAACGAGGACGCAGCTCTGATCCTATAAAGTGCAGGTCTCAGGCAGTCTTGGAATATCCTGAACAGATGTTTCTGTGAGCTGTCTTTGGCCATTTCTGTTTCAGAGCCCTTTAGCATGGTTGAAGCATGTCAGCTGCCTCAGTCAGCTGGAAGAAGAATTAAAATACAGCTTGCACCCAGAACTTAAAAATAACATCCTATGTGATACAACATTATTCTTACCCATGCCTGAGATTCTGCTGTGGTATTTACTGTTTATTCTAACCACTCTGTAAGCCTACCATCTTGTGCAGATAAAACATTTTTCTTTCATTTATTACACACCAGTTCAAGTGCCAAGAAAGCAATTAAAGAAGTAAGGAATATGTGACAATAATGTTGACTAGGTTGAAGAGAATGTGTAGAAATGTGTATAAATGCTCTGGTAAAGTCCTGGTTGGGTAACTGCATTGTGTTATAATTGAGTTTGCCTTTGAAGGCAATTCAGAATAAAGCAGCTAGATCTGTAATTGGTAAAGACAGCTCAGATCATATTTCCACAGATTTAAAGGAGCTTGACAGGCTGCCTGTTCCCCTTCAAGCAAAATTCAGAGTGCTACTAAAATTTCAAAACCCTGTGTGGTTCAGAACCAAGTCCCCAAAGGAGTAGCTAGTTCAAAATCACTCTATGAGTACTTGAAATCTGAGGTCATCTGCTGTTTTATTTTTTTGAACCTCCAAGAGCCTCCAAGATGAGAGTTAAATCTGATGTTGGCTAGGGAGAGGACTTTTGGAAACATAATAATAAATAATAAATATTTTTTTTTTATTTCTATCCTGCTTTTTGCCAGGTAATCAAAGCGGCGTACAACAGGTTAAAATACATCCATATATACATAATGCCCCCCTTAAAACAAGATTAAACAATGTAAGATTATAAACTACATATTAAAACTGACTAAGCTAAATAAAAATCATCATGGGCAGAGTTCACTGGATGGGAAGTCTTATTTGTGGCTGATTTTTTTATTCCAGGAAGGCTTGCCGGAAGAGATCTGTCTTAATGGCCTTTTTAAAGCTCTCTAGATTGGTAATTTGATGGATCTCGTCCGGCAGGCCATTCCAAAAATTGGGAGCGGGTGCAGAGAATGTCCTCTGGGAGGTCGCTGTCAACCTGGTCTTTAAGGGCTGTAATAAATTCCTCCCAGAGGACCTGAGTGTACGGGGTGGATTATATGGAAGCAGGCGATCCCTTAGATAGGTTGAGCCCAAGCCATGTAGAGCTTTAAAGGTGATAACCAACACCTTGTACTGTGCCCGGACACTGATAGGCAGCCAGTGGAGTGACTTCAATATTGGTGTTATATGGTCACTCCTTGCTGTTCCTGTGACCAAACTGGCTGCCATATTCTGTACCAACTGGAGTTTCTGGACTAGGCACAAGGGTAGCCCCATGTAGAGCGCATTGCAAAAATCAAGTCTTGAGGTTACCAGTGCATGCACTACAGTTTCGAGGTCACCCTGTTCCAGGAAAGGGCGCAGCTGGCGTATCAGCCGAAGCTGATAGCAGGCGCTCTTGACCATCGCATTCACCTGATTCCTCATCTGAAGCGACGGGTCAAGAAGCACCCCCAGACTGTGAACATAGTCCTTTGAGGGGAGCGTGAGCCCCTCTAGGATTGGAGGTTGCAGCCCAATCCCTGGTTTGGGGGCCCCTACCGTAAGTACCTCTGTTTTGTCTGGATTCAACTTGAGCTTGTTTTCCCTCATCCAATCCATTACTGCCTGAAGACACTGGTTGAGGGGAGAGATGCCATCTGTCGTTGTCGCTGATGACTGGGACATGGAGAAATATATTTGGGTGTCATCAGCATATTGATAACACCCGGCCCCATATCCACGGATGATTTCTTCCAGCGGCTTCATACAGATGTTAAATAGCATCAGGGACAGGATGGCCCCTTGAGGGACACCATAATTAAGCTCTGTTTTTGAAGAGCGACTGTCCCCAAGCATCATCCTCTGGAACCTGTGGAACCACTGGAACGTAGTGCCTCCAATTCCTAACTCTCTCAGGCATTCCAGAAGGATATCATGATCTACTGTATCAAATGCCGCTGAGAGGTCCAGCAACACCAACAGGGTCACGCTCCCTCTGTCGATGGCTAGACGAAGGTCATCAGTTAAAGCGACCATGGCAGTCTCCACCCCATACCCGGTCCTGAAGCCCGTTTGAAATGGATCAAGAAAATCGGCTTCATCCAAGACCACTTGGAGCTGAAGAGCAACTGCCCTCTTGATCACCTTGCTCAGAAATGGCATATGAGAAACAGGCCTATAATTTTTCATCTCCAGGGGGTCCAGGGAGGGGTTTTTCAAGAGCGGTCTAACGATCGCTTCTTTCAAAGTGGATGGTATATGACTCTCCCCAAGGGAAGCATTGATGATACGTCTAAGACAGTGGTTCCCAACCTCTGGGTTGGGACCCCTTTGGGGGTTGAATGACCCTTTCACAAGGGTTGCCTAAGACCATCGGAAAACACAAAGTTGCATGTAGCAATGAAAATAATTTTATGGTTGGGGGTCACCACAACATGGGGAACTGTATTAAAGGGTCACGACATTAGGAAGGTTGAGAACCACTGGTCTAAGAAGTGCCATCAATGCCTCACCCCCCTGGACAGCCAGCCATGATGGGCAGGGATCAAGAGGGCATGTCGTCTTTTTTACCTTTCCAAGGATCTTGTCCACGTCATCAGTACTGACAAGCTCAAACTGATCCAGTTTAATCTCATAAACGGGTTTACTGGACACCTCAGTAGTCGGTTTTGCTTCAACATTGGCATCCAAATGGGCTCTTATCTGAGAGATTTTGTCTGCAAAGTAGTTGTTAAAAGCATCACAGCAGGCTGTTGTTGGGTTAAGTAGAGGGTTCTGGGTAGATGGCATTACTTATGGAATTCCCTGTCAAAGAGGTAGTTCTGAAGCCATCATGGTTGTCTTTAATGTACTAGGCAAAACCTACTTTATTTTAAGCTGGTCTTGCAATGGTTTAAGACAGCGATGCATAAACTCCGACCTGTCAGGTGTTTTGGACTTCAGTTCCCAGAATCCTATGCCACTGGCCAAGATAGCTGAGGCTTTTGGAGGCTGAAGTCCAAAACATATGGAAGACCAGAGTTTGGGAATCACTGGTTTAAGATATTTTAGTCAATATTTTGGTGAGCTGTATAGGAATGTATACAGTGAGATGACAAAGAAGGGTAGATGCCATCCTTTTGTTTCTTTGTAGTTAACAATTATTTACTGTTGTTATTCACTGATGTTGCAGTTGTGCCTCTTAATGTCTTGTTCTGAAAGCCTGAAGTCTCTGCTTGTGTCTTTTACTCCAGACAATGTAGGGTGCCAATTGTAGTTAGTAACCAGTTGTAGCTACTCCAGTGCCATTCTATGGTCAGTGTATGTTGGACATTGATCACAGAGTTGCCCTGGAGGACCTAGAGATTCCTAGAGAGGTGTCCTCTCAGGTAAAAACAGTGGTTTTGTTATTTGCGGTTTTTCCATATTCACAGGGGTCTTTTCCCCCTAACCCTAGCAAATATGTAGGGACAACTGTAGTGTTTATTTGGGCTGATCACAGGGCCCTTTTTGTATGTTAATGTACTCATGTTTTGAGTACATTTGAGGTGTGCTTTCAGTTTCCTCATTCATTCATTCATTCATTCATCCCATTTCCTGCTTTTTTGGATGGTATAACTCCAATCATACATTTTTGTTTTAAACCAATTTTGAGCTCAGATGGTCATACCATAAGGTGATTCTGAGGCAAAGACTTGGGATGAACTACTACAAACAGAGCCGGGATTTGCACCATCTGCTTTCCTTGCCAATGCTGTTCTACTTCACTCCCACACTTCTGTCTTACTCTTTGCAGCAAGAGTGGATTAAGCATCCTTGATCTCTCTTATGGCTAAACCTTGCCCGCCTCATATATGCACACAAGCTTCTTGCAGTAGTTTTGGAACTCAGATTTTTGGTTAATTTTAGACTAAGGGCCCGTACAGACAGGACAAAATAAAGCTGCTTCGGGTCACTTTGGAGGTATGCTGTTTAAATGACACACACATCTGAAGCTGTGCCAAAGCTGTGGTCCAGTCCTTAGGACTGGAGTGTGGCTTTGGCATGGCTTCTGGACTCTTAGGGCACATGCGGCATTAAACAGCATACCTCCAAAGTGACCAAAAGCAGCTTTATCTTGTCTGTATGGGGTCACTGACATCCTTTTTAACTTCATTTTTTTTAGATGTATGTTGAAAACAAGCAGGTTTCTATAGGGTCCTTTTTAGTTTTTAAAACCTTCTTGCATCTATATGTTGTATACCAGTGATGGTGAACCTTTTACAGACTGAGTGCCCAAACTGCAACCCAGACCCCACTTATTTATTGTGAAGTGCCACGTCTCTCTGGCTTTCTAGTAAGAAACTCTGGCAGACTCTGTGCTAGGGTGACAGCATGTGTGCCCACAGAGAGGGCTCTGAGTGCCACCTCTGGCACGCGTGCCATAGGTTCGCCATCACTGTTGTATACATATAAATTGTATTTGTTGTTGTTGCATGCCTTCAAGTTGTTTCCAACCCTACGCCCCTCTGACCCTATCATGGGGTTTTCTTGGCCAATTTCATCAGTGGGAGTTTGCCATTGCCATCCTCTGAGGCTGAGAGAGTGTGACTTGCCCAAGACCACCCCTGTGCATTTCATGGCTGAAACAGTGTGGTGTAGTGGTTTGACCATTGGACTAGGACTCTTGGAGACCAGAGTTTGAATCCCGCATTGGTCATGTAAACCCACTGGATGACCTTGAGCAAGTCACACTCTCAGTGTCAAGGAAATGCAATGGCAAACCTCCTCTGAACAAATCTTGCCAAGAAAACCTATCATGAGGTTTTCCTGACAGTCACTATGTGTCGGACTCGAAGGCACAACAGCAACAAACATTTTATTAAAAGAAAACAACGTTTATTCTCTAAAACATGGGCTACTACAGCACCGTCAGCAAAGAGGTTGCACCTTTTCTTGATCATATATATTACAGACTAGAGTGCAAGGAGTACAAATTGCTTATGGCAACTAAATACAGTTAACAGCCTTCCACCTTGCTCAAACTGTTGTTGCAACAAATATAATTATTATTTAAGCACGCATAGTAATGTGTGGTTTTATGGCAAGTATAAATGTAATTTCCATGAGGATAAAAGCAATATTCATTCCATAATATAAAAAGATGGGCTAAACTTGTTTTTGTTTCCATAGGCAGATAACAAAGTAAAGAGAGTGTGTGGGTGAGTTTTGGGGGAAGTGAGAAAAGTACCGTCATCAAGAACATGATACACTCATTTTCTTATAAAGCAGTATGGCCCCAACACACATTAGCTCTGTTTAATTTGTGGGCCCAAGTCTTGTTGTTGATGTGTGTCTTCAAGTTGTTTCCGACTTATGGCAACCCAAAGGCAAAACTATCACAGGTTTTTTTTTGCATCATTGGTTCGGTTGAACCTGCTTATATACAACAGAGTACCTCTATTGAGGTAGTATAATTCTGGGGAGGATAAATTTACATGGACCCTCGTGTAAGAGAAATTCTATATATGCTCAAGCCCCATTAAAGTCAATGGGCTCGTGCTCACGGTGGTGCAGCAGCGCAGCGGAGTGTGCGCCACACGCATGACCTATTACTCTTTTGGGGGCTCAGTGCCACTTCTTCCGGTGTGGCTTTCAGCATATGCTGGAAGCCATGTAAGTCGTGCCCGTGTATGACGTGGGCGCAACGTAGTTTGAGTGTTGGACTGCAGCTCTGGAAATCAGAGTTTGAATCCTAGCTCAGCCATGGAAACCCACTGGGTGATGTTGGCCGAGTCATACTCTCTCAGCCTCAGGGGAAAGCAAGGGCAAAGCCCCTCTGAAGAAACCTTGTCAGGTTTGCCTTAAGTCAGAAACAACTTGAAGGCGCCCAGCAACCATCATAGGCATATGTCATACTTGTGAATAGGGCACCCATCTATTGAATAAGGACTTAAGGTGCATGGCGTGGTGGAATTTGGGTGGCATACTCTGGAGATCAGGGTTTGATTCCCTGCTCAGCCATGAAACTCAGTGGGTAACCTTGGGTGAGTCACACTCTCTCAGCCTCAGGGAAAGGCAATGGCAGAAATCCCTATGGAGAAACCTTGCCAGGAAAACGCCATGAGGGTCGCCATAGGTCACAAACGCCTTGAAGGCACACGGCAGCAAAGTCCTTGCACTTTACTATTAACTAAGGGGAAGAGTTGTGTGTGTGGGTATGTGTGACCCTGGCCATGTCACACTCTCTCAGCCTCTGAGGATGTACAATAGCAAATACCCTTCTGAAGAAACCTTGCCAAGAAAAACCCATGAGAGGTTCGCCATAAGTTGGGAATGATGATGGGAAGGCACTACAATTCATATATTGTGTGTGTGTGTATGTATATTATATACTGTGTATATATACACAATTATATATATATGTATATATACGCACACATTATACTGTTGCATTGCCTTCCTGTCCATCCTGACCTATGGCCGACCCTGATGGGGTTTTCTTGGCAAGGTTTCTTCAGAAAGGGATTTGCCTTTGCCATCCTTTGAGGCTGAGAGAGTGTGACTTTCCTAAGGTCACCCACTGGGTTTCATGGCTGAGCAGGGAATCGAACCCAGGTCTCTAGAGTCATAAAAGTCCAACACTCAAACACCACTATGCCACACACACACACACACACACACACAAAACACATATAGAGAAAATGGTGTAGTGTGTGTATATATATAATATATGAAGACAATATTGTGTTCATATGTATGTATATAGAGTGGTATATATAGACACACACCAAAAGTGGTTGGTAGATAGATATATATATATATACATACATATACACACCAGACACCAATTAAATATATAGATAATATATATATATATATACACCACATATTTGGTGTGTGTGTGTATATCTATATATATACCACACAGACAGCATATACACAGACTACAAATATGGTATGTGTATGTATATAGTGGGTTCTCTATAAGAGCCGTCATCAGAGAGGAGGAGGAGGAGGGCGGAGGAGGGAGCCTTTGTGTCCGCGGAGAGGGGGCGGCGTCGGAGGCTGGAAGAAGGGCGGGAACCGAGGCCGAGGCGGCTCCTCCTCCTCCCTGCTCCCCCTTCGCCACTGTGTCCGCTCGCTCTCTCTCTGCCTGGGTCTCCTCCTGAGAGGCGGAGTGGGCCGGGAGGAAGCCTCGCTCTCCCCGGTTCTTCTTTCCCAGGGACACAGAGAGAGAGAGGCGGCGGCGGTGCCTCTCCCTGCCTCCCTCCCTCCCGCCCGGCTGCCTGCCGTGGCGCCCGAGGGGATGCGGCGGCGGCTGAGGGCGGAGGAGGAGGAGGAGGAGGAGGCGGCGGAGGAGGGGAAGCAGGAGGAGGAGGACGGCGGCGGCGACGACGACGACGAGAGCGAGAGGCCCCCGCGAGGGAGGGGAAGGGGCTGGGGGTGGCCTCCGGAGGAGCAGGAGCAGGAGGAGGGGAGCCGCAGCCGCTGCTCCCTCCGGCGGCGCCCTTGAGGGAAGAAGAAGAGAAGGGGCCTCTCTCTGGCGGGACCCGGGCGGCCGAGGGGCGAGATGGCCTCCTACGTCGATAACAACTTCCGCCAGGCGGTCATGAAGAACCCGGCAGACAGGAGCCCCCAGGTACCAGGCAGCAGCAGCAGCAGCCCCTTCCTTCGCCCCTTCTGCCCTCCCTCCCTCCCTCCCTCCCTGGCTTTGCTTTCCCCTCTTCTTCTGCTTCCACATCCCTTACCCCCCTCCCCCCCCGACACAGTTTCAGTATGATTCCGCTCAAGCAAGAGAGCCCCTCCGCACTGCCGGAATAACCCGGTTTCACGCCGCTTTTAACTGCCAGGTATTTAGGGGTGTGTGTGTGTGCGCACACACACACATGCACAATTATGTATAATATATACATACACACACAGACACTCAGTTATCTATATTATATGTACACAGACATAATTATGTGTGTGTGTGTGTGTATATATATATATATATAAAGATACACACAATTATGTGTATATGTGTGTATATAATATATAATAAATTACACACACACACAAAGGAAGACAAGGCATGTAGGGCATTCAAGAGAAACCCCTAGGGCTGTGTGTGTGTGTGTTGTGTGGCTGGGAGGGAGGGAGGGAGCTGTAGTTCCAGAGGCCTAAAGGGCGTCAGGGGAGAGGAGGCTGGTTTGAAAGTGTCCATAGACAGTGTCTTAGCCACTGACATCCTCTTTAACTCCATTTTTCTTTATGCTGAAGCCATGCAGGTTTACAAAGGGTCCTTTTTAGTTTTTAAAGCCGTCTTGTATCCATGTATTGCAGACATACACATTTTAGTTGCTGTTGTTGTGTGCCTTCAAATCGTTCCTGACCCTGAGGCAAAGCTGTCATGGGTTTTTCTTGGCAAGGTTTCTTCAGAGGGTTTTTTGCCCTTGCCTCCTTCCCCTGAGGCTGAGAGAGTGTGACTTGCCCAGGGTCACCCGGTGGAGGCTTCATAGTTAGAAATAATCAAACCCTGGTCTCCGGAGTCGTAGTCCAACACTCAAACACCACTATGCCATGCTCCTTAAGTCCTTCTTCAAGAGATGGGTGTCCTATTCACAAGTAACACATGAACACAAGTGGGCCTATGACGGTTTCGGGCACCTTCAAGTTGCCTCTGACCTTAAGGTGAAGCGATCATGGGGTTTTCTTGGCAAGGGTTCTTCAGAGGGGGTTTGCCATTGCTTTCCTCAGAGGCTGGGAGAGTGTGACTCACCCAAGGGTCACCCACTGGGTTTTCATGGCTGAGTAGGATTCGAACTCTGGTCTCCAGAGTCATAGTCCAGCTCTCAAACCACTATGCCACACTGACTCAGAGATGCTTCCAGTCACTTCCACGTTGGTACCACCTCCTGGCACAGGAGGGCTCTTCCTCCTGACCTTTTGGGAAATGTGACATTGTGGTGATGGCAAATGTGTGTCTGTCAGGCAGCTGGGGTGAGGATTTGAATATCCAAGGATTTTGTTTTGTTTTGTAAATAAATGTAGTTCCATGGGCAAGTCACGTTCTCTCATCCTCAGAGGATGGCAGTGGCAACAAACTAACAAGTGTGTCTTGCTTCTGACTTATGGCAACCCTAAGGCAAACCTGTCATGGGTTTTCTTGGCAAGATTTGTTCAGCGGAGGTTTGCCATTGCCTTCCTCTGTGGCTGAGAGTGTGGGATTTGCCTAAGATCCCCCAATGGGTTTCATGGCTGATCTATGGATCAAACCCTTGTCTCCAGAGTCTTGGTCCATCACACAAACCACTATGTCATACTGTCTGGCAATGGCTTGTGGCAACCCTAAGGCAGCCTTATAACTGGCCAAGGAAACCTTGGTCAAAATGGCCAAAGAAAACCCTATGATAGGTTTGCTTTAGGGTCGCCATAAGTAAAAAAAATAACTACCATAGAGTCCAAAACATGCTGCAGAAATAGTCCAGTTTGAGACAACTTTAGCTACCCTGGTTTAGTGCTAGGGAATCCTGGGAATTGTAGTTTATTGTGGCATCAGAGCTCTCTGACAGAAGGCTAAAGCGTCACACAAAACACTGCCTTAGCATTGACCCAGGGCAGTTAAAGTGATCTCAAACTGGATTATTTCTGCAGTGTATTTTGCACTTTGGAGGCACACAGCAACAGCAAAGTTGAAATGGAATTGCTTGCTGAAAAAGTCTGTACACTGCACCCAAACAACTCAGTTACACTTCAGGTCCCTTCTCCTCCTGTCTACGCATGGATACATGAGCTAATCTTGTTTTCAGAGGTCTCTAATCCTTTTTTCTACTTACAGGAAGAAAAGCTGTTCATTCAAAGTTTCCCTACCTCCCCCCCCCCCTTCTACCAGCATTGCAAGCCATAGATGGGTGCTTCTCATAAGATGGATGCTTTATTTAGTTTTCACCCTTCTCCCATTTCTAAGTTTGAACTGAGCATTCATTTCAGCAGGCAGGCAGTCTCATAGATAGCTAATTTTGTGGGGTAGCAGTATCCCTTGCCACTCAGTTTAGATACTGGGTTTCTACAGTATTAGTTTCTTAGCAGCTATGTAATTTTTTTCTTAGTTCCTGAGAAGGTAAATGGATGTGAAAAACTGGGATGCGTTGCCTTCCAGATTTGTTTTGTTTATTTGTTGTGGTGGCTTTTTGAATTTTCTTGTATCCTCTCTGTGTTTGTTAGTGCACAAAATCATAGTCTCTTTTGCTTTGTTTTCTTAAAACTGTCCACTGCAAAGTGTTGTCCATGATCCTTTCTGGAAAGATAAAGTTTCAATGAATACCCTTTTAATGAATGATTTTTTAAACATTGTAATAGTTTAATACCTCTTTAATCGTCAGTACTATAGGTTTTTAATTGTATTTTGTTTTTTAGACTGTAAGCTGCTTTGGGTCCCAGTCTTGGGAGGAAAGCGGGATGAAAATAAATATAATAATAAGAATAATATCCTTTTTACTATATTGTAGACATTTGTTTTACTGCTTACTCTGGTTTAGAATTTTCCATTGTCTATCTTTAGAATAGGCACTTAACTTCATTTCTGCTAGTCTCTTGCTGTTTTTGCCATCTTCTATCATTCCATAATACGTTGTGGCATTTCTGGCCAGTACATGTTGCTCAAATGTGAAAAGAAAATCCTTAGGTAACCTAATAAGTATTTTTGTCCACCTGTACACTTCATTTCTGGCCTGGTTCTGTGGAATCTCATGCATTAGCCCAGCGTCTTTGCTGGATTATTTGCCCTTAGCAAACAGGATCTGAGTGGAAGAAGATGCTCAGAGAATACATTTTTACAGGATAACCCTTTTAAGGTTGTGTTAAGCTGAACAGATTCCCCTTGCTTTCAGATAGAGACTGTAGGGGTTATTACTGCCAATCATTTAAAGATAAATAAGCTTTTTACTGATCCTTCTATGAAGCCTTAGCTCAATAGCTAATGCTTCATGGAGTTACTTTGCTTGTTGGAGTTACTGCCATCTGTCCTCCGTTCTAAAGGGCTTGTCTTGCTGTCTTCAGATCCTGCACATCTTTATTTAACAAGGGGACACTACTTTTAATTGCTGTGATTGCTGATAGTTTTGAGCTGTTTTCAGCAATGATTTTAAACTGCCAACATCTTAAATTGTGCATTTTTCAATTTAATTGACTGCAGAGTGTTCATCCTGAAGCCCTTGACTACTGATAAGATATTTAATTCATCTTGCTTTGTCTTTGTAGCTATATTATGCATGGTGGGGGTTCAGTGTGAAACTGTAGACATCAGCTTTAAAAAAAAAAATCCCGACCTTTCTAATTTTGCTTTAGGGCTTACTATTTTTGTGTCCTTGTTTGACCCTCATGCCCCAATGATATTTACCAAATTACTCAGAAAGGTGATAAAGGGATGCGGTTCTGCTTCTTGGGATTCTGTTTGTTGATGCATAGTATGGCCTGGAGAAAACTGGATTTTTAGTAATTGTTTTATGGTTTTCAAGTCAGAGTAAGAAGAAAGCAAAGACTGTTAGGCACAAGAAGATTGACTAACTAGATTTCAACATCTGCTGTCATCATGTCTGTCAGGCCAAGTTAGGTTATTGGAAATAGAATGTGTTCTGCTAAATAAAGTGAACTGTCTTGTGCATGTTTTATTTTAAAAAAGCAGAAGAAGTGACCCAGTGAATAATTTTTACTTCATTGCAGAGCTAGGACCAACAGTGCAGAATGCTGAATCTGGAACACTAGGGCTGCATTAGCACTGCAACTATGAAGCATCTGCAGAGTAAAGACACTATGACATAATACAGTACTTTAAAAGGGACTTTAAATTAGTGATGCCAGTTGGTTCTTACTTCTGGTAAACTAAGGGTGGATTGCAGGAAATGGTTAAGAGCACTGCAGTCTAGTAAGTTTGCATGTGGGGTCTTCTGTTGTTTTAGTGAGGGGGGGGCGCGTTACATTTTAAAAATACTTTGCAGGGAGGGAGGAGTAGTCTGGGATATTTGCTGGTTTTCTCAGTCTTACATGTTGCCTTGCATGGCTTCAGAGTTGTCAAGGTATCTTTCTTTTTAACCTGGGCTGTCCCAATAAGTGTATTAATGAATATAAATATTGAATTATGACTTAAGGCAGACAACCTCTTGCTTGGCTTATTTTTGTACAGACACTTGAGTGGTTATTTTTAAGTGATTATATAAAGGAATCTTCCAGTTAGATTTTTCTGGAAATCTGAATACTGTATTTTTCTTTTGGATAATAACTGATTACCCTCCCCCTCCACAAGTTCTTGGAGGTTAAAGATGATTGCATTTCTAGTCATGTGACTGCTATGAATGGGAAGTCCTTACTTTTGTACCACTGCAAAATGATCAACATAATGTCAAACCAGGTTTGTGGGAAAGATATAGCAGAGTAAATATCATTGGTTAAGGAGAAAGGTATTTTCTAAATATAGGTGTATGAATTTTCTTAAATTTCCAATTGTAATATTGTAGGTTTGACAGAAGAACTATTTTTTTTAAAAAAAATTCCCAATTGTAATATTGCAAATTACTGTTACTTCTCCACTGTCAATCTGTTATGTGAAGCAATACTGCAGGATTGATAGAATCCTGTTTCCCACCCTTCCTGTGTTCATGTGAAAGGCATGACATTGGAAATAGTAAGACTTCTTTGTATACCTTCCATATCCATTCAGTCTTCCTTTTTTGCTCCTGTGTAACTTAGGTCCAAAGCACACTGCAGAAATAATCCAGTTTGCGACCACTTTAACTGCCCTGGCTCAGAGCTAAGGGATCCTGGGAATTGTAGTTTTATGAGGCATTTAGCCTTCTCTGTCAGAGAGCTCTGGTGCCACAATCAACTACAGTTCCCAGGGTTCCCTAGCAGTGAGCCAGAGCAGTTAAAGTGGTCTCAGGCTGGATTATTTCTGCAGTGTGTTTTGGACCTTACTCATACACCAAATGGAGGGGGAATTCTAAAAGGAATGTGGGAGTCATTTCCTATAATGGCCCAGTGCACTGCTTCTGCACATGTGGCGGGGTGAGAGAGGCCTTTCTAGCATATGGGAATTCCCTGTATGTGGGTGTTTCTTCTGAAATGGATTAGAGTATGTCTGCAATGTAAATTAAAGAACTGAATCAAAGCAATAGATACATAAACTTATACATACATAGTAACAGCTAATAAATGTGATATATTTGATGATCAAGGTCATAAACGTATGTGGCACTAAATCCTCTTGAACTCAGTGGGACTTTATGTTTACATAGACATATACAGTATGAGCTGGTAAAAATAAATTAGGGCCTGAACAGACAGGCCAAAATAAAGCTGCTTTGGGTCACTTTAGAGGTACGCTGTTTAAATGACACACACATCTTAAGAGGGCAGAAGCTGCACCAAAAGCTACGCTCCCATTCTTAGGACTGGCATGTGGCTTTGGTGCGGCTTCCGGCCTCTTAGGACTCATGTATCATGTAAACAGCATACCTCCAAAGTGACCTGAAGCAGCTTTATTCTGGCCTGTCTGTTCTGATGCTCAGGCAGCTTTTTTAAAAAAAAAAAAACTTTTATTTTTACTTTCAAATATTCTCTTATGCAATCATTTCTGCTCTTTTGTTCATTCTAAAGTCTGTCTTTGAAATTTGTTCACATTACCCTCAAAAAACGAACATAATGTTGTTTATTTTGGATATTAAGCATGGCTCCCTGGCAGTAAGTTATGCTTGGTTCAGTAGAGCATGATCTCATATACATGTGCTTGCTTGTTTATTCATTTGATCTAATAATTTGCCCTTTAGGGTGTCACAGGGCATCTTGGAACAACTAATAGCAGCCATGTGTTAAAGCTAGAAATCAAACTAGATTCTTTTTGTAGTGCCAGTTCTTCAGCATTGCTAGCAAAAAGAATAGATGCACAGGCTGAAAAGAAAGAAAGACTAATGCTGCAGATGGGCATTCCTTGTTTGGCACATACTCCTGTCACAGATTGAGTTACTTTAGTAATACTTCAGGTATCCTGGCTTGTTAAACAAACTAAGTTATTGTACATTTCTGCAAATCAGTATGTATTTGGTAAAGTGAACATATGTAATCTTTTCCCAACTCTACTTTATTGGTTGATACGAACTGGGAAATATGTAGCGTTCTGAGACCATATCACAGAAGAAAAGAGAGAATGTGCCCTGGAAAAACAGTTTTTAGCCAGACACTAATTGTTTACTATAGTTTGTTTAGTCCTTGATAACAGTAATGGTTTAAAAACATCTTAATATATTTGAACAGTTAGAATCAGAGAGGCGGCAATTGCTTTGTGAATTCAGTCTGAGAAAACTGTTCTGTTATGACATAGACTCAGTATATGTTGAATCTGCAGAATTAAGATGCCTTTCATGCTAGAAACCCCTAATTGGCATACATATTCAAGCTTTGAGTAGTTCTCAGGGTTTTGGAACAGTGCTCCCTTTGTTTCATCTGCTTCAGCACACCTGCTTACTCCAGCCTTGTCAATAGGAAAAAAAGATGAAAAATTTCAGTTTGCAGGGGGTATCTCAGTTTCTAGGTAAATGTGTGTCACACATGAGTGCCAAAATAAAATGTGCTGTTGATAAAGAATCTGAATGACTGCCTTGTGCTGTATGTCATAAAACCATGTGGATTCCAGTGAAAATCTTAAAACAGACTTTTGACTTCTGAATGGTAATGAATTAAAAGGTAATCTTTTTGCAGTATTTAAAAAACGTCAACAAAACCTGTATACCACACAATACAATAATTTGCTGGTTATACTGTTTTAAGAGTTGTATATAATCTGTTGAATATATCTTGTGGTTTCTGTTGATATCTGTATCCTGTTGCAGTGACTTTGAAACACATCATTTTGTGGAAGTGCTACTAATGACTAAAAAAGTAGAGACAACAAATATAAGAAAAGAAGTCAAAAGTAATTGTTCATAACATTGCATGACTAATTGTATAGATGAGCTAGTTTTAACTTACATGGATGAATACTTTATCTGCCCAGTGTTTTGTCAGTTTTTAGTTATCTAGTGATCTCATTGAACTTTTACAATGCATTTTGCCTTCATCTTGCTTACTCTTGCTAATGTATTTCATTTCAAAATAATATTTTTGAATGAATGAATTAGATTAAAAATAGTTATATTCCTACTGTTGCTTCTTCTGGATTCCCATCAGTTAGTTACAATTTTTATTGCTTTTAATGTATACACATGTACATAATATAAATCAACAAACCCCATCTCATCTGCCCAAAAGCACAATTTTCCTCAAGAGCTTTTGGGAAACCTAAAGCAATGGAAGTGAAAGAAGAAAAGTAATAAAGTAAGAGAGAAAACAGAATTGAGGAGATAAGATGGGTAGTGAATTGACTTGCTAGACATCCCCTGAACAGGTAAGTGGCAGTTATTTTTTTGTTGATGTGTGCCTTCAATCCTAAACTGACCCTATGATGGGGTTTTCTTGGCAAGATTTGTTCAGAGAGCGTTCTGTTGAATTCAAACTTACACTTTTCATATAATTAAGAGTTGGAAGGTACTCATTATTTGGTCTGTATCACATTATTTTGTTTACTACTGGAAGCAAAAAACACTACAAGTCATCTTTGGATCTAGCATGGTGTAATAGTTTGAGCGTTGGACTATGACTCTGGAGTCCCTGGTTCGATTTCCCACTCAGCCATGAAACCTGCTGAGTGACCTTGGGCAAGTGATATGCTCTCAGCCTCCGGAAAGCAATGGCAAACTTCCTCTAAACAAATCTTGCCAAGAAAACCCCACGATAGGTTCACCATATGGTCACCATAAGTCAGAAATGACTTGAAGGCACATAACAACAACAAAACAAATATTGTGATGCTTTATAATGTCCAAAGGGGAACTTGTTTAAAGGACAAGAATAGTATCATATAGGCCCCATACAGATGGCCAAAATAAAGCTGCTTCGGGTCACTTTGGAGGTATGCCTTTTCAATGATGCATGCGTCCTAAGAGTCCGGAAGCCATGCCAAAGTCACGCTCCAGTCCTAAGGACTGGAGCATGGCTTTGGCGCAGCTTCTGGACTCTCAGGATGCACGCATTATTGAAAAGGCATACCTCCAAAGTGACCCGAAGCAACTTTATTTTGGCCTGTCTGTATGGGGCCATTTTCTACAAAGGATCACTGCTACTCTGATGCATGCAACTGATGTGTTTTGTGATTTCTGGTAAAATCCACAATAACTTAGATAGCTCCCATAGCTTTCTTTCCTCTGAGTCAACTGACCATGCTGTTACAGTTCAACCCATCTTCCAGTTCACTTTATTAGGAGTGCATGAGAGATATGAAATTTTATCTAGTTTCAGAGAAAAATAGCACCGAAGGAAACAAGGAGGATCCAAATAGTAGTGATCTTTCTGGAGTTCTAGAAAATGGAATAGAAGTCAGTAGTGAAGCAAGAATGAGACAGGCTTTCCTACCCATAGTGATAAAAATATTGTGTTGATCCTTGGAGGCAGGCAGGATAGGAATCTATATGGAAATAAAAGTAGAAGCAAAGAAAAATGATATTTTTTTTGTTGGAGCTTGTCTGTAAATGTAAGCATAACCACTAGATTAGAATAGCTTGAATGTGAAACAAATCCATTCTTTGTGGGTTTTTTCTCAGTAGAACATGGGAATATTTACATCTTTCTGTTCCAGTCTGTGATGATTTTTCTGTATCCAGTCACCAATCTTACATCAATATATAATTTTTGCTCTGCAGCCTGTTCTTTGATCTGTTCATTGTTTCAAAGCACTGGCAGAATCTTGGGAGAATGTATTGTTTAACTAATTGTAGACATGTGGTCTAATAGTTAGATTGCTATTCCTGGAAGATGGTGCAGAGCTGTAGCCCCCCCACAAAAAACACCACCAGTAATAGAAAACAGAAACGAAGTCACTGTAAGTAGGTTTATTTTTTGCTGCACAGCAGCTGATTTTGGGGCATTCTAGGATGAAGAGTGTTTGGGGCAAAATTGCTGCTCTGGGCCCTCTCAGTTGTTTGCTTCTGTGTCAGACACTTCAGTGTTGTCTATATTGCTTAGATGTGTCCTTATTTTCCAAGCTTGGGAACTCCATACATGATCTCTAAGCTATGTAGCAAGACCTTTGTCAACAATAATGCAGAGCGACTGTATCCAGTGTGGTCTCAGTGATGTTGTCATCTGTGTGACCTAGTGAAGTCTGAGGTGACGAATTTTTATGATGTTTTTCTTTAAAGCAAAACAATGAACTAATAAATGATCTTAATGTCTTTCTAGTTCTACTTGAAGAGTATATGTTATACCTGTTGTGGCTGTGCTTTGAAAAGCTGTGGTTGAAGTAATGCTTAATTTAGACCAGGGGTAGGCAATCTTTTTGAGCCGGGGGCCGGTTGCTGTCCCTCAGACAACTGGGGGGCCGAAGCCAAAAAATAAATAATTAAATAATTTTAAAAAATTAAATACATAAATAAACCAGGACAAATGTAGGACAAAATTTTTAAATGGAAGATACTTTTTTTTTAAAAAAATGGAGGACACGCCAAAAAAAAAATGCTGATTTTAAAAAAAATATTAGTATAAATGCATGTTTCTGAGGCTTCTATAGACAATTGCCCCCCCAAAGGCTCCGGTGGCAATTGGCGGCAGGACTGGGCTGGGGCCGGTCCCAAGGCCTCGCCGGGCCGTATCCGGCCCATGGGCCGCAGGTTGCCTACCCCTGATTTAGACAAACAAAACTGTGTCTCAAATGATTGTGTCTAAACAGCTGCAAGCATCGGGGTAATGCTTTCTGTCCTCTATTTTCTTTGTTTTTCTGCATGTAGTAGTAGGAGGAGTTGAGAAGCTTCCATACCTATTATGTGGCAAATTTTAGTTTATAATTTTATCCAGTTGCTTCAAACTGTAGTTTGCTTCAAATCAGAAATAGGAAGTTTTAACTTTCTTCATTTACACTCAAGACGATATGAATGTCTGAAACTGAGGGTTGTCGTAGTTTGTTGTCCATTGTTTATGGTGGCAGTATTTACACCAGGAGGTAGAAGAACTCCAGGGTAGTCCGTTGCACCCTAGAAAATTGAGATTTTTATTCTCAGTTCAGGATTGATTCTAATACATAAAAAATAATAATCAGCTGTGATTTTTCTCCTACTGTTAAGTGGCATGATACTGAATTCTGTTTTCTCAATCATTTTGTGTGTGTGTAGCACTGAAATTATTTGTGGCTCTGATAGTGTTGAAAGAACTATAGCCAGAAAACTGTGGTATGACATAAGTGATATCTGTGAATTCTGGCCTTCATACATCTTAGTTTCTTCTTGGATATCTTGCACGGTTCCTTTCAGCTGTTCTATTATGATGCCACTGTAAGCTTACTTGCATAAGATTTTTTTTTCCTCTCTGTAACTGAAATGTCGATAAGCATGCTTGTTTGCTACTTTTCTGCATTTGTCATATGTTATTGGTTGTCTTGGTTGAGAGCTAACTTTTGAGGAACTAATAGTAATGCTGTTTGAGGTCTATTGTTATTTTGCCACTATGTAGCACATGCCTCTGCCTCTCAGAGCTTTCAGAATACTTAGTAATGAGTAGGAACAGCTTTCCAACTCCATAGACCTTATGTTTGGTGGACATATATCTGAGGCATGTTTTGTACTTCAACAGCTGGAACTGATCTTGTGCTATTTTTAGATAATAATTGGTTGCCTCATCAGTTAAATATGAAGAGGATGTGAGAATGAAATGCATGCTTTTTTGAGGTGTGAGTATTGCTCATTAGTGACTGACATCCAAGGAATGTACTTACTGTTGAAGGAGGAAGGAAATATAATATATGGTTTCTTCAGTCAAGCCAGAATATTTTTCAAATAAAATTCTTTACAGTCCTTCAATTAGAACAGTTTATAATAATAACATAGTACAGTGATAAAAATAAAAGTAAAACAAGACAGTATGGAAGGGAGGAGCTATGGACAATATAGTCTTAAGTTCATCTATGTAAAACTCCCATTGGATTCATTGAAGTGTTTGCACTCAGATAAGAGGAAGTTTCAGTGCTGGATTCTGCTAGTGTGGAATCCAATACAGGTGGGATGTCATATCCCCTTTCTACTGCTGCCCTATGGACCTAAAAAGCAGTTTAAAACTAAAACATTTATATGCCTTCCCCTTTTTCTATTTGCAGGTTAGGGTTTTCTGTTTTGATGTCATCAGAACTTTTTATTTCCTCCTTTGGCAGTTAGCATCGGATGGTGTACTCCCAGTGGCTAAACCTACTCCTAAGAAATGGTATCTGAGGACCATTTGTCTTCTTTCATTGGGATTCTAAATTGATTTCTGTAACCTTTTGTTTGTTTGTTTGCAATCTTACAAAAGGAACTCTTGGGAAGTTGTGGTGTTGATCTACTTATGTAACTTTACACCAGTGTATGAAAACATATCCAAATTTTTTGAGAGGCAATAGATTTTAGTGTGTGACAGTGGCTTTTTGTGCATATGGAGAAGTACTTGGGTCCAGGAACTTACTGTATAACAGAGACATAGGCATGATAGTCTGGAATATTAGTATACAAAGGGATCTTGCAGCAGTTGTGAAAGAAGTTGTAGCATAAGCTTTCCTAGACTATGGCCCCATTCCCACTGGCCCAATTACCGTGGGTGGGACTGGGTAGATCCGGATGCCCCTCTCTGAATCTCTCTGTTAGGAAGTGCCCACTAGATTTGAGGGGCATTTTAACCCAAATGCCTTATCGGGTTTAACTTGAAGGCACCTGCTGTCAATCAAGCGATCATCATAGGTGTCCTCCCCCCTCCTTTTTTTAAAGAGCCATGCACAAAATGCCTCAAAGTGCGCACGTCAAAATTTAAAACCTCTTTCGTGTGTGTGTGTGTGTGGGGGGCATTTGGGTCTGTGCAGGTTATGATCTGCCCTTGGCTCCATTTTCAACCCCAAAATGCAAGCTAATGCATCCTGTATCCCCAGCTACTTGCCACCCCAGAATGCCTCTTACACATGTAATAATAATAATAATAATAATAATAATAATTTCCTCACCTCAGAAATGCCAGAAAAGGGTGCGATTGCCATGCATTCTTTTTTGCTTTTAAAAGCAATTCAGGGCTAGTCCTGAAGAGACAGTAGCAAAAGCATGTATCATTTTGCCAGTTGCCTAATTGACAAGAGCAACAAATGTAACATTCGAATTATAGCATTGATTCGCAAAGGAAAAAAAGTCTAGCCTTTTGCAACATTTCCTCTTTGCTGGAAGCCAGCAAATAGAAGGGAAAGTGAACAAGCAGCTAGCCATGTTCTATCTATCTATATATCTGCCTCAAGCAAAAAAAAACAAACATGCGCATATTTTGTCAAAAATAATTAAAAAAAATAAAAAAGGTGGGAAGGTGCCTGATGGGAGCTCCGTTCATGCCCTGCCTTTGACCTGACCTGAAATGACTCTTTTCCTCCTGCTGGAGGAGCTTTGCCATTGCCTTTCACTGAAAGAGAGTGACCTGTCAGTTCCAACTGACCCATGGAATCAATTGGGAATAAAAGGAAAATGCAGCGCAGGCATTCTGACTGTAGCATCTGCATATAACACTAATAATAATAATAATAATAATAATAATAATAATAATAATAATCCAGGAGCAAGAGGAAATAAAGCACAAGCAAGCACACAGACATGTCACCCAAAAAATCATGCGCATAAATTGTCAGAAATAAAAGAGGCTCCTTCTGCTGCAGCTGGATTTCCCTACATCCCCCGGCTTAGCCCCACAGTCCTATTTCCCTGGGCAATCCTCCTCCTCCTCCTCCTCTTTCCTTCCGACCCTCCCCTCCCAAGCTGCCCTGGCTCCTTCATCCTCCTCCTCCTGCTCCCTTAGAGAATGCCCTCCATGGCTCCCTTCTTCCCTCCTCCTCCTCCTCCTCCTCCTCCTCCTCCATCACTTTCTCCACTCCCACCTCCCTCTTACAGTCCTTTGCAGCCCAAAAGTCACCCTGATTTCCCCTTTTGCCTCCTCTCAGCCTCCAGTCCTTCAGCTCTTTCCTCCTCCTCCTCCTCTTCCTCCCCCCTCCCCTCGGATGAGGGGAGGGAATGCTCTGACCTTTACCCGCCCTCCGACCCTAATCCCTCCCTGAATTTGCCCCGATCGTGATTGAGGGCAAGTTAATATTTCGTGGAACCCGGGTCTTTTGGGAAAAGACAGATTTTAGCCCGATTCAGGATACCCCAGGGTAAAGGGCATTTCCTTGTGCAAGCCTTGACACGGATTGTGACAGAATCGGGCACAATATGAACTTCATGTGCAAATTTCGAATCCTGAACCGGGTTAAAAGGTAGTCTGAATGGCCCCTAAGTCTATGCCTCTGAAGATGTAGACCTGGATTACAAAAACTTCTTTTGCACAATTAAAAGATATAGCCATGTTAGTCTGTAGAATCAGTATGTAGAGAGATCTTGTAGCATCTTTGAGACTAACTGAAAGAAAGAAGTTGGCAACATGAGCTTTCGTAGACTACAGTATATTTCCTCAGATGGATTTAGTGGAGTGGAAACCAGGGACAGACATATATACAATGGGGTGTGTGTGTATGTATGTATGTCCCTGGTTTCTATTGCAGTACATTTGAGGAAGTAGACTGTAATCTATAAAAGCTCATGCTGTCAACTTCTTTCTTTCTTTTGTACAGTTAGTTTCAAAGGTGGTGCAAGATATCTTGGCTAATTGTGTAAGATTTATGGTTAATTAAGAATTGCTCCAGGGGGCCATACCAGGAATACCCCTGTAGAAGCATTTATATCCATGGCTTCATTATATGCAGGGAAATTCATAGCTACAGATAGTGATGGCAGATAGCTTCCATGTAGGTAGGGCAGTGAATCTGTTCCAGGATTTCTTCTTTTTAATCTTGTATTGATTAATATAAACATACAATCATACCTGGAATTTTCAAAGTTTGTTAAAATTTGCCTGAGATCCATAAGGAAAAACTATGGTTCAGGCCTTCCTTGAGAACAAAGAATCCAGATATTTCGCTGAAGAAAACAATATTTTCTTAACAGTTGGTCAAAAGGTTTAAATAAGAACTGGAGACAATTCTTTCTTTAACAAAATGACAGCATGATACTTATTCGTGGAGTTTAATGGGTTTTACTCCCAGGTGGGCGAATGCTTCTAGCCCAACCATGAAACATGCTAACTGGGGCTGATAAGTACTCCAGTCTAATATCTAGAGCAGGGTTGCCAGGTGAAAAATAGGGCAGGGCTCCTGTACCTTTAATTGCTGTATGGAAGAGAGTATTCCCACCTCCCAACATTTCTTTATTTAATAAATGTACCATGCAAAACAGTTTTATGCACAGAGTTATATGCACTATGTTTGGATCTAGAGATCTGATCATAAAAGGGATGGGATAATGTAATTTTTTTAAAAAAATCTTTTGTAAAAATTCAGTTTCACAAACAACATTAAACCACTGAAATGATCAAACAGGCTTAGGATATGAGTTAACAAAAAAACAAGTATAAGGGACACTTGACAGGAAATGCCATTAGAGTAGTTCACTGGGTGGCATTGTATGTTTTTGGTTAGGATGAACACAAAAGTTCACTGAGGAAGCTTTTGATGATGGGTCGGGATTAAGCAGAAAGTATCAATCCATAAATCAGCAGTTCCTGATGCAAATCTGGGCAAATGTGAGGTAGTGGTAGCATAGTCAATAAGAGCTGATTGGTCCTCATAAAAGGAATGTGATTTCTTTTGCCCATTAAAGCACTGATCCATTACAAGCTTTATCAAGTAGCCATGTGTTCCAAACTCTTGCCCAACATTTTTCCATTGTTAAATCTCCCATCTTCCAGCAGGAAGCTGTTTAAGTTCTTGCATCAGCCAGAAGGAAGGTAATACGACTTCTTTGTTTCAGAACACTATTTTCTTTGGTATACAAGTGGAGTAACAAAAGTGCAGGACAAAAATGGATAGTTTGGTGATAAGTAAGATCTGGTTTATGGTTGCCATTCAAAAAGTTTTGATTTTGGGAAATTCTATCCACGTATGAAGACAGGAGCAAGTCTGTTTGCAACCCCTCCATCATAATATTGGTACATTTTTATCTATTCTTGATAATTGGATGGGGGTTAGATACCACTCATGAATTGTTTTGAATATTCCTTCTCTTGTGTTGCTCATCTGGATTCATAAAACAGAGAGGACAAAATATGGACCCAATTTGAGTCAGTGATATTCACCCCAAGGTCCGATTGTCAGATTATTTGGGAAAGAGGCCTTTCCAATATGTGGTTTCCACTGATATTCTATACATGATTGCAGCCCCTCTTATTTTGTGGATGATTGTCAGCATATAATGACTTGTAGGGAATTAATGGATGTCGAATTTGTCCTTTCACTGCCAGGTGGGTAGCAAAAGAGTAGACTTGGTGGATTTGAAACCATGTAGTTTTAATATTTTGTTGTTGAGTGGAAAGAGGTTCCTTAGCTTTACGTTTTCCACCCATAAGTAGGTCTTGAGTGTGATGTAGTCTTTGATCACTCCATTCTTTAAACTGATCAAATTGGTTTGGCACATGAAAACCTGGATGAAATAAAAAAGGTCTCAAAGGGGAGGGGTCAGGAGCCAAAACATGTCTTCAGTTTTTCCATATACTTACATCTGTTCTAGGTTTTGAATTTAAATCAGCTATTGAAATCATTGAACCCTATCCACAAAAATAGGATCAGTACCTATAAAATCTGAAATGGATTCACAGCTGCACTGACATGGAAGCTGCTAGGTGCCACTGGCTGCAGGAGTCTACATTTTCATTAGAGGTGAACACTACATGATTATTCACTGATTTATTTATTACATTTTTGTCCTGCTAGTACTATGAGCAACTTAGAGCAGTTCTTCCTCTTCCTTTTAACATTGCATCACCACTGAAATATGAGAGATGGTAAATGGCATGGTGATACTCAGTGATTTTGTATCTGTGTGCAGATCTAGCATGGTATAGTAGTCTGAGTGTTGGACTGTGTCTCTGGAAAGCAGGGTTTGAATCCCTACTGGGCCACGAAAACCCACTGGGTGCCTTTGAGGAAGTTACAGTCTCCCAGCTTCAGAGGATGGCAGTGGCAAACCCCCTCTGAAGAAATTTGCCAAGAGAACCCTGTGATAAGTTCACCTAAGTCTGAAGTGACTTGAAGGCAAACAACACCACACATCATCGCACAGTTCTAATCCTAGTCTGTTCTGGCACTCCATCACAACATGATTATCAGATGAATTCTGAGCATTATTTCTTGCTGAAAAATATTCCTTCAATTGTGTGATATGAAAGTTCTGTATGTGGAGAGCATGGAATGTTTACACAGTATTAACTGTAGATAATCAAAGTTAATACTACATAATTAGGTGATGACAGTGAAGCATGTGGAAATGATGCTGGAGGGTATTATTTAACAATATTTCATGCAGAATAATGTAATAGATTGAAGATAAAGATACTGTACAAATAGAAGCTTGAATTAAAATTGCTTTATAAGTAAGTAAAAACATTTTTATAAAGAAGCAGGTAGGAGACCTAGGATTTTTCCAGAAAAGTGAAGTAATGAGAGTGATGGAAAGAGTCATCTTAGAAATAAGTGTTTATGATAGGAGGAAAATACATGTAATGTGATGTGTTGATGAACATCTTTGAGTACAGTGGAAAGGTAAGAGTAGAAATACAGTAGTCAAAGCTGAAGTTAGTGTGGGAGTAGAATTGTCATATTTCAGCGGAAGAAACTGGCAAAACCACCTCTGAGTTTTCCTTGCCTAAGAAAACCCTGCGAAATCCACAGGGTAGCCATTAGACCACAGGAAGGCACAGACACACACAGAGAGATAATTGTGAGTCCTTGGGTGTGTATATGCCTGAGGTCTTGATACTTCAGATTGCTTGGAAGCCAGGAGGAAAACAGCAACAAGAGGAAAAAACCACCAAGGAATGACAAGAAAAGTGATAGAAACATTCTGTTGTAAGAAGCTACTGTCAAAAAGGCAATGAAGCACTGTAATGCTGAGCTATCAATTTGAATCTTAATAGAGAATGTTTTCAGCTTTGTTACTATTTCTTTCTGAATGAATCCAGGTAAATAGCATAATGTTTCTTCAAACATGTTGTTCCATTTTGCCAGTTGACAGGGATCAGCACTGCTTATCAGCCTCTTAAAAAATGTCATTAAGTAGATTGAGTGCTCCAAGCATTTCTCCAGCAAGCTACATATCTTTTGGGATTCATTAATTCAAGGTATTTTATAACAGTTTTAAAAACAGAATTCCATTGAAAGAGGAGTTAATTTGTTGTAATAGAACGTTCCAAAAGTCTTAACAGTTACCTGCTTTAGTAAATTACTAGCCAGTAATTACTGTGTATTTCAGCAATTGTGTAGCTGCTATAATATAGATTTATTATTAATTACTTTCTTGAGCTGAATGTGCAGCTCTAGACTGAGCTATGTTCTATTTATAACTGCTGCATTGTAATAGTGATAGCTTTAATTTAAATCTTGAACAAAGGCTATTATATTTAGAAGCTGATAATACTGTGCATTTTGTTCATGAGAGAAATAATTTTTACACTTTTAGGTTTTCTGTCCATAGATTATTTCTCTTATTTATTGCCAGGCAGAGTCTATTGCAAGATGTAATCTTCTAGAACAGTGTTGATGAACCTTTTAGAGGCCAAGTGCCCAAACTGCAACCCAAAACCCACTTATTTATTGCAAAGTGGCATGTCCCTCTGGCTTTCTAGTAACAAACTCTGACAAACTCTGTGCTGGGGTGATGGCACATGTGCCCACAGAGAGGGCTTTGAGTGCCACCTCTGGCACGCGTGCCATAGGTTCACCATCACTGTTCTAGAAATTGCTAATCTAAAGTAGATGACAGGAGTACAGAAATAGAAATTTATTACAAAGCAGTTAAATACTAGGAAAACTGTGGAATACCTGCAGATCTGCGGTTCTGCGTGTGGTGTGAAACTGATGTGGAACACCTAATAACACTATTATGTATGCTTCATAAAGAGTTGTATCTGTGATGAGATTATATATCTGGAGAACATGCCTTGTGGAAATACAATTGTATCACTTAAACATTCATATGATGTGCTACATACAGTTGCCCCTCGGTATCCGCAGGCTTGCCATCCACAGATTCAAGCATATGCTGGTGGCAAGCATATGTTGTCTGCAGTGGCAACACGCAGTTCCCCCCGTGCATACTCAGCGCCAACTATACTTTATTGGTTTATAGGTTGTGCTTTCCTCTGAATTGTAGCATTTAATTACAGTGATGTTTAATTACATATTTCTTGGTGAAATAAAGGGAAGATGTAAAAGTTTTAAAAGTAGATAATAAAATACTTTAATCCTAGGTTGCTGTTTTGTGACTTTGCTAGTTTAGCATACGTATGATGTTTGTTTTCCCTCTCTGTGAAGGGAGAGGGGTCTCAGTGATCATTCTCTCTTAATTTTACTGATGGAAACTTTTTTTTAAAAAAATAATTTTTATTAACACAGAATTTTAATATGTAAAAAACAACATTAAACAACAGTTTAATCAGCAAAAGTATCCCATTTCATTTGGCTCTTAGACTTTTGTTGTCTGCAGTAATCTTCCAGAACATGGAAACACAAATTTTTGGGGCACGGTTGTCCTGTCAAATGGACTGTTTATCTGTTTACTGATACATTTGTGTTCTTTGGTATATGATAGACTAGGGATAAAAAGGCCTGTGATTTATAATTATTTCTATAACACTTTGTCTGTATTGTACTGGGTTTGTGGTTTGTAGCCTCTAATATTAACTGGTATGATGATAACAAATGTCTATAAATATTCTTATGTTTAGACTGCAGTCAAGAAATAAGAAGACTAGGAATGGGAAGGGCAGCTATGAAAGAACTGGAAAAGATACTGAAGAGCAAAGACATACAATTGAACACTAAAGTCAGAATCGTTCAAGCCATTGTATTCCCAGTTACCATGTACGGATGTGAGAGCTGGACAGTGAAGGAAGCAGACAGAGAGAAAATCAACTCATTTGAAATGTGGTTCTGGAGAAGAGTACTTAGGATACCATGGACAGCCAGGAAGACAAACAAATGGGTTCTTGAACAGATCAGAACAGGGATCTCCTTGGAAGCAAAGATGATCAAGTTGAGATTATTGTACTTTGGCCACATAATGAGAAGGCACGGATCACTAGAAAAAACAATAATTCTAGGAAAGGTAGAAGATAAAAGAAAGAGAGGAAGACCATACACCAGATGGATAGACTCAATCAGAGGGGTTATGGGCAAGGGCTTGCAGGATCTGGGCAACGTAGTCTCATCCACAGGGTCGCCATGAGTCGGAACCGATTTGAGGGCAGCTAACAACAAATAAATATTCTAGATGCATGGGAAACAAAATCTACTGGGAAGAAATGTTTGTTTATTTTAAAATCCACCCATGACATTTTATTCAAAACATTTTTATTATACTAAGGCTGATAGTACATTCTAAGAGTAATAGATGGAATTTAAATGTGTGAATATGTATTGCTTTTTATTGCCTGCTTAATTGTGATTTTTTACCAGTCAATTTAATGGGGTTTTCTTACATGAGATTGTGCATTTGATTGCAGCCTCATTTTAAAAAGATAATAATGGTGAAAAACAGTTGAAGCCAGCAGTTTACGTATAGTGTGCCTATACATAATCATGTGTGATGGAATGGCTTAAACAGGCTCTTCTATTTACTTTATTTCTATTTTGTAGTGTAGGCAACAAGTTAGCTTTAATTTCACAATAGCAGAAGCTGATTAATCAATGTTTATTACTTCTAACTATTGCAAACAATACAGATAAAATGTCAGAAATGCATAAAAATTGATGCGATACAGAATTTATAAAATAAGTTTTAGCTTAATCAGATAAGTATGTCATCTTCACAGTTCACTTATTGTAGATTCAGATAGTTGACTGATTTTCTTAGCTGCTTCTACACATAATAAATGACTAATGTCCACTGTTGCTCAGTAGAGATTTTACAGTATGATATAGTGGCTTTCTGATTAAAGAGGACAAAAACTAAGGTAGCAATGTACTGCATTTTCTGGTGTATAATACTACTTTTTAACCCAGGAAAATCTTCTCAAAAGTCGGGGGTCGTCTTATACGCCGGGTGTTGTCTTATAGGGTGGGTGCTGAAACTTCCGAGCTGGAGAAGCTGCAGTTGCCGCATATGGTGGGAGGAGCTCAAAATGGCCACGGCCGCATCCCCTCCGTATGTGGCGATGATATGAAAGCAGGAAGGGAGGCACTGTACAAGTACGGTAGAATAAAATGTTGTAGACAGGGAGGGCTGGGCAGGCAGGGAGAGCTGACCAATCCAAGCAGGCTTTGCATACAACAAGTTTTCCTGCTAAGTACCTGCATGTCATAAGCATTTGAATTAAAATTACCATATTGAAATCAAATCTGATTTTTTAGATTTTTATTTGGTGTGCGTTGGAAGAGGGGTAGTCTTATACTGCAAGTATATCCCAAACTCTATATTTTAACTGGAAAAGTTGGGGGTCATCTTATACGCCCAGTCGTCTTATATGCCGGAAAATACGAGATGAGATAGGTAGTGAATAAAACAATGATTAGTGTGGTACATTCTCAATATAGCTGTTGCAACAAATAGCAAATGTACAGCACTATATATGGTAAAAGCAACAAATCTTATGTGGTCACTGTTTTTATTTTCTTAATATCCAACTTTAATCCTGCACTTCCTCTGTATCTTAGTCACAGTGAAACTGAGTTTTGAATCAGGAGTCATTGGATTTAATATTTTATTTCCATAAATTTGATAGAATATTTTAAGAAAGCTAGGTTGTGTTAGGTCCAATCCACACCACAGAAATAACCCAGTTTGAGACTACTTTAACATCCTGGCTCAATTCTAGGTAATTCTGGCAACTGTAGTTTTGTGAGACATTTAGCCATCTCTAAACTACAATTCCCAGGATTCCCTAGCACTGAGCCAAGGCAGTTAAAGCAGTGTCAAACTGGATTATTTCTGCAGTGTGGATTGGACCTTAGTCTCTCTTTCCCTGCCCCATCCCTGTGACACTTGAGATAAGGGACAGTACAGATTCAGGTTATGATTAGTGAGATTCTGTACCTGAACCATTTCATGTGTGCTAAATCACTATACTGTCAGCCGTCTGTATCCATGAATTGTTTTATCCACAGATTAAAAGATTCATGGCTTGAAAATATTCCTCAAAAATATAAATTCTGAAAAGCAAACCTTGATTTTGTCATTTTATATAAGGGACGCCAGTTTATTGTCCCATTGTATTTAATGGGATTTGAGTATCCATGAATTTTGGTATCCATGGGAGGTCCTGGAACCAACCCCAGTGGTTCCAGGACCAAGGGCCTACTGTATACATGTCAGTTTTGGTTACTGTGTGCAAATACCTCTTCTCCAAATTGCTCACACAGTGCAGAAAATGAGGGAATGAGGAAATCTGACCATGGAACACACTCCCTTGGAGTGTGGTGGAATCTCCTTTGTTATTAAACAAAGGCTGAATGGCATCTGTTGGGGGTCTTTGATTATGAGTTCCTGCATGGCAGGTGGTTGGATTGGATCACCCTTGTGGTCTCTTCCAACTCTATGATTCTATTATCCTAACTCATGCCATGCACAGTTTATTGGTTTTATTAAAATATGTGAGGATTTATAAAGGAAGAACGAAGATTTTTTGTCTAGACGTGACACTTATCTTGTAATTCTTAAAAAGAGTATGTAAATAAGACTGTTCCTAATAATATTGAAAGTTGGACATAGGGTCAGGAAATAAGGACAGATTGGGGATCATACTAGGACTTAAACTGCTGATGACATTCTGTAACAAATTGTGACCGGATTTTCATTTTGATATTTCTGTTTTGGCTTTGCTAATTGCCCTGGTAGTTAAATTTGAGAAAAAAAGCTCTCTTTTTCTCTGCCAGCTTTGTTTTATAATAGTGGCTTCTCTCTTTTATAACCACATCCACCTCACCCCTTCAGCTCTACTTCACACCTAGATGCCATATTTAGTTTCATGGAGTACATGGTGATGTGTGTATATGGATTCTTTAAATAAGACGACACAGAAGATTTCTTTTTAAAGTATGATATCTCTAGTATAGTAAGAAATAGTCTAATTTTATATGTAATAAACATGTACAGTAGCCCCTTCCTATATGTGGGGAATCCGTTCCGGACCCCTCCATGTATGGGAAAAGCCGCATAAGGTGAAGTCCTGTGCACAGCGCCCGTGGCCCTGCGCCATTTTGTCCTCTGTGGCTTGCCAGATGTGTAAGCTCAAATCCATGTATAGCAAGCCTGCGCATGGCATCACACTGTACTGGCCTTACTACTACAGTCAGTCCTCCATATCCAATGATTCTATATTCACTAATTCAAGCATCCATGGCTTGAAAATGGCAATATTTAAATAAAAATTCCAAAAAGCAAACCTTGATTTTGCCATTTTATGTAAAGAGCACCCTTTTACTGTCTGTTGTATTTAATGGGAGTTGACCATAGACAGATTTTGTTATCCATGAGCGTCCTGGAACTAAGGGCCCACTGTATTCTATATGCTTTTCATGAATAAATAAACCCTTATTTAATGATGTATTTTCTTTAAAAACCTAATTTACTAAGTTAATTTAAAGGTGTTTGGTAAGTTTAAAGAAAATTTTTAAAAGGATTGGCAAATGAATTAATTCTCTAACCAATGCTACACTTTTGAATGGATTAATAAAGAGAATTAATAATTTTAAAAAAGACATTGTGGAAAAACAAAATAGTTGATGAATGATACAGAATTCAGAAGGCTATTCTTTCCCTTGCTTCTTTCTTTGTCTGCTACTCTGGCTTGTTGTTTCTGTCGTGTATTAAGTTGGGCTGGCATGAATTATTTTCAGCAAAAATTATATTTCATCATGTGATTTCCTGTTTTAGAACTGTGTTGTACTAACTGACACTAATCCAGATTGCTGTGGTCTAGGTGTAACAGGGAAATTTGGCTTATACAAGTTTTGATGTCAGAGACTTTGTTAACAGAGGCATGCCTATGCTGTTCTATGAAAACAAGTGCAGAATGAGGGGAAGGGCAGTGAAATGAACACTTGCCAGAGGTTTATGAATCCTGCAAAATTGTCCAAACTAGGCCAGTTGTAAACTGTATTCAACCTGAAAACACATTTACTCATTTTGTAAACAAGCAAATGTATACAGGACACAGACCTACAAGTGCTATGTAGAGACTACTGGGCTTTTTCAAGTTCAGATAAAGTTTGAAACTTTACAGAATACTATGACATAACAATAAAATTAAATGCTTAGAATGTAAGAAGAAACATCTTAAAATGAAGAAAGGTACAGACAGAAAGAAAAAAGAATACTTATATGTTAAAATACAACTGAGCTGGGCATTAATGAGTCTACATTGTTTGGCTTGTAACTCACATCAGCTCTCGGTAGTGGCAAAGGATTATGGAAGCTGTAGTTTTATCCACCCTGGATGAAAATAAACAATATTTTAAAATGTAATGCATTTTAGAACATGTATTTGTACAGACACAACTATTCTTAATGACCAGAAGAGAAATGTTTAATAAGTATCAGCTTTTTAATGTTTATCATAAATATATAGTTATAAACTGCTCGTAGGAATTTGTTTCTCAAAGTTCTTTGATTTTCCCCCCAAAATCAATAAGCAATTAAATGTGTAATTATGCTAATGGGGGGAACAATACTATTGTCTTCAGCATGGTATTGCACTTTTATATTAGTGAACATAACAGAATTCTGGTTCTGTCCTTGACTATAAAGCTGTGATAAACGCTTTTCTTAATGTGTTCCTTTTTTTGGCTACCAGTATAGATACTGCCTTAGCAGCATTCCAGTAATATGCATAGGTAGATTTCTTCTGTTGCAATACCAGGTGACAAGATTGCAGAGTGATCATTCATCTTTTGTTAATTGAGATTGAAAATTTACTCTCAGATTGCCCTTGCTCTAGTATTAAAATTATGAACTGAAAATGTGCCCTTTAAAAACCAGTGGAAAATATTTGTATCTTCACAGCACTTTCCTAATTCATTTTTAAAACATTTGTGAACTTACTTTCCAGTGGATATTCAAGGTGGTATTCATCATTCACCAAACCAGTAAGAGATCTATGCAAAAACTATTGACAGTGGAGAAAACCTTATTTGCCTGACATCAGAATGTAAGCAAGAATGTGGCTTTGTAAGTCTTCATGTATGGGAAAATATTTCATAATTGTAGAACAGTTTTTGAAAGGCCCTGCCCTGCTAACCATAATAATTGACTTAAGGGCAAAATCATAACTCAGAACAATGTGAGATGCTCTTGTTGGAAGAAAATGTTCTCTAGTTCTATGGAACCTAGATCCAGGGCTTCTCCAGTTTTCCTTATCATCACACCTTGAGACTTTTGTAGTTAATTGGAATTCAACACTGGCCAAAAAATGATTGCAAGCACAGCACTGTTCTGTACTTTTGAACTTGCAGCAAGAACATGTCATGTTACACTTCTCCATGAAGATTATTTGGGCATAGATAATGGCAAATTTCCAGTTATCTGTACAGGATTAATGCTGGCTTACTAGACGTAAGTGTAAAAACCCTTATATCCGGGACTGTGTAGTGGTTCCCTCCCAGCTTCAGTCCAGTCAACTCTCATACTTGTTGGGTCACTTGCACAGTAACTTTTAATGCACGAACTACATCTAGTTTTGAGCCACATTTAATTTTTATACATTGTGATCTCTTGGTCATTGTAATTCTGTATATGCACAGTGTAGCGCATGAGATATTTAAGTTTGTAGCACCTTCATCATTGTTGTAGTTTAACATTTTGTAATGTTGACATGTTCTGAAAGCATGGTGCTGGATGCAGATGTGGAATCCAGGGAGCACCTCACCTTCTGCTTACACTGCTGGTAACAGAGAGGGTATATCTTTTTTGTTATGACAGCTTCAGTAGCTATGGTTGGTCTCTTCTCTGTTATCCTTCTACTGGACAGTAAAGACCTCATTGTTAAAGTGACCTACTGTTTATTGCTCTCTTGCTGAGCTAGAATGCTGTATTTTTTTCTTGATGTGTTTTTAAATTACTTGAGTCTCAGTTTTGGGAGAAAGTCAAGAAAAGTAAATAAGTAAAGCTAAATAGCTGACTACTACGTTAGTTCTAGCCAAACTGTTCAGTATGTGACCCTATTTTGCAGTGTTAAGGAATGGAAACACGCTTACACACTGTGATACCATTTAATGTTCATTATACTATTCTTTACTTTTGATGGAGAATGCTGCTGTTCTTCAGGAGATCTATGACATGGACCAGTCTTGCCTTACAGAAACTGGGCCAGAAATGTTCCCTTTAGCTATATTTGACCAGGCCTCTGTAAGTAAGGTAATGGCAACAAACAGGTCCCGCTGTTTTTGAGATGCATGTTTGTGCTAATGTTTGTTTCATGACTTTGTATGAATTTTCTGTAGCAGGAATGACACTTAGGAGGGTCATGAGTTCTTAAAATTTGATGTAGGAAGTTAATCCAAGTGTCAAGCTGTGGCACAAACATAGTCATATGTTTTGTCTTGGCTCCTTTGCAGAAGTCCACGTGGGTTTCTAAAGTGACTGGCTTGATCCAGACTTTTTCTGCTTGTTATGTAACACTAAGAAATGACTGTTTCTGCTTCTTGCCAGCTGTGATTTTTTTCCTGAAGACTTTTCTCTTTTTTCTTTTTGCAGCCGTGTAGTGTGTTGTTTACTGCTGCAACATTCTTTATTTATGGTATTTTGCTCTGTTTTTCCCATCCAAAAAAAAAAAAATTACTCATTACAAGGAGCACACAATTCCATTGTGTTGAAACAGCTGCATTGGTTGCCAGTGTGTTTCTTGGCACAATTTAAAGTGCCAGTTATGACTTACAAACCCATATAGGGCTCACGTCCAGGTTAGCCCTTGGTCCAAAAACCATCTCATTTGGTGAGAACACAGAAGTCTTTCTTGGTACTTGCTCCCAGGCTCTGGAACTCTCTTCCTAGAGAGATTAGACTGTCACACTCTTAGATGTCCTTTCCTAGTCAGGTAAAATACGTACCCCTATGTTTTGTGTGAAAAAATTGCTCTCAGAATTTTAGAACAAATAGTACATTGTGTGCTTTTATGCACATGGATTTACAGGCCATTAGGCAGTCTGTAGAAATCATAATTGCAGACTTTAGGAAATATTACAATGCTAAATAATGTGTATAATTCTGCTGTTAGGTAATGATCAGAAGTAGATTGCTTCCTCAGTTGGCTACTGTTTTAATAACATATTATTTGTATGACAGAAATTAATTGTCCTTTTAGGTCTGATAAACTGTCAAAACAACCTGTAGGGCGGTCAGCCAGACATGCTGAATGGTTATTTAAGTATCGCATGTAAATTCAAAACTGATAAAGACGTTACGGTGGTACAGGTGAATAATCTCTTAAGTAAGTGGGGAAAATATTTTTCTCTTTTAGAAATAGTAGTTTTTCAGACATCTTCAACCTCTTACATCCCTCCAATGATGATTACATTTTCATAGAATAGAAAATACACTTTAACTGTCAGTAGTTGTAAGATCTTTTTTTTAAAATTATTTTTATTACTAGGCTGCGATTATTTTCATATCATATTGCAAACTGACAGTTCAGGACAACATGTCTAAGTATCTCCCAGAATATACAGAAAAAAAATTCCTTTAGAAGGTTTCATTTTGTAAGTGGAGAAGAATGCTGAGGCTAAGCATTTTTTTTAAATGTAAGCACAAAAGGGCTGAAACTGCATTTTGAGCACTTATGCCTCACCTTCTTGACTTTTTACATAAATGGAGAATTAATTTCATGTTTGTGGAGAAAACAGTACAAGAACAGAAGTAGGTGATTAAAAGTATATGAATGTTGTAAAAAATAATTATTATAGCAATATTATAGTTATGTTTCAGAACAGTGTTGTTTGTCAGAATGACCTTTCTGATACCACCATCTTCAGCCCTATCCTGAGATTGCATTTTCTGCTGTGTTTAGTTGTAAATCAGTGGGGGTAGGAGGTGACCAAAAAAGCCATCTTTCCCAACCTGTCATATGGGAAGCATTCTGGGATGAGAGGGAGGCATGTGAAGAAAGACCACCTGAGACCATACTTCAAGTGAACTGTCCACTTTCACGTTCTGTCACAAATTTCCTTGTAGAAGGGATTTCAGGCAAAAGAGAAGGCAGACCCTAAAGTAGATGGATAGTATTAGCTATGTATCAGGTGTGTGACCTGGAACAGAGACATAGTGGGTATCACAAGGCCACCCAACAAGTTAATAGAAAAACAGAGAGTAGAACTATGTTATACCTGTTTTTAGCTTATGCTCTTGGTGACTGTGCTTTTGAACAATGGTAGGGCAGCCACAATTTAAGTTGAAGGAGATAAAAGATTGCCATCTTGCAACCTAAACTTTTTAGATGTACCTTTAAAAGTATGAATGCAGCAGGGGAAGTTGCTTTGGTTGGGAAGACCTGCTAGCCCTGTTCTTTCCTGAATCTGTTGTCAATTTGCTTTCCTTCAGCTCAGTCATACTGCATAATTACTGCACTATGATTCCAAAAACAAAATGTCTGTCACCTCTTCCCTCAAGAGCTATCTATTACCAGCTATTGTATTGGAAGGAGATGATGATGTTGACAGTATGTTTTGATATTTTCATACTGATTTTGTTAATATGTCCTGATGTCACTTGTAAGCCACTTTGGCTAATGGCAGTGTTAAGGATGTATTTTTAAAATGAGTACTGCAAATATTCCATGATTTTATATCCTCATCTAGTACTAATTAGATCTTATCTGTGAAAAAATGTGTGCATAAGTTTTTGGATGCAATATTAGGGGATTAATGGTGCTTTGACATGCATTTCATTTTGGATAAACACATGTTGCAGAGGTTTTAATACAGTAAACTGGGAATGGGTCAAAAAGCCAGTCTCCCCCCCCCCCCGGAGGCCAGAGATCGCAAGAAATATCTTTGAGCTAAAACAAGAAACCTGAACTGTCTGGAAATCTAGTTTAAAAAGTTAAACTGTGGGCCCTCCTGCAACCATTTAAAAGGCAAATTTCTACTCCTGGAGGTTTCTAGGTCATGCATTTAACTCCCTGCTTTTACAAAAAAGGGCATTTTGGAGAGTCTGTAGGCGTTAAGGGCCATGAACACAGCTTTAGTGGACGTCACATGCTATTCCAGTGCTGGACTTTGCCCACTCCTCCAAGAAACAAAATTTAACAAACTAAAATTAAATATACTTGAGATAATCAGTTATTTCTCTGTTTATGGAGTATGCACTGTGCCGTCAGATAGAGTTACACAATAGTAAGTTCTTTGATCCCCTTCTCGGCATAGCTGAAATTTTTCTTCGCTATTAGGTCTCTCTGTGGAAGTCATTTTTGAATGGATTCCAGGTTATAATATGGTATTTATTAGGGCTGGAAAAACAATGAATGAAAGTTCTGTTTTGCAGACTGTCTTCTGTAGATCTTCACTGCCAACACAGAGATGCAGGAATAAATTTACCAGCAAAGAACAGGAGAACAAAACTTAAAATTACATCTCCTTCCCCCTTCTCTATTGAATGAAAAAAGGTTACTTAGCCTGAAGCAGAAATTTGATGTGGTCTCATGAACAGTTTTGTATTTAAGCATTTATCTTCATTTTAAGATGAATCTAGTGCAGGGTATCTCAACCAAAGCTCCCTATAACTGTAGCACTTTGGAGATTATCATACTAGAGCCAATTTCAGAACAATCCCACAAATATCCTGTTATTGGCAATGAACGGGGCAATAGCATTGTGTCAATATATCTGTGCAGTTTTGCAATTACAATGTAATGATGAAATAAAAACGGTTTAATAGAGCGTTCACATTCTGCGATTGGTTCGTATTGGTATATTGTGAACTTCACACATGTGCAGCAGCGAACATCGATTTCACAGTTTTGTTGCCGTGAAAATTATTGTGACCGTGTGTTTTTCGCTTCTGGACTGCTCTTTTGACTATCTGTTTTGGTGCTTTATATGTTTTTCTTCAAAAATTCAGGGTTGTTTTTTTTTTTGTGGTGGAGATCATGGAGGTCACATTCTCTTTAATTACACTGGTGTTCCATTTTTTGGAAAGATTTCTGAAGATGGAAAGGGAGCGAAGGAGGAAGCAGCGACATCTGTGCCTGCTAATTCACCATCATTTGAAGCAGATTGGGAGGGGTGTGTCTTTCATGGATGTGATTTCATCTCATCTTTTCCATGGAAGTAATGACCCACTGGCTTGTCTTGCCAACATTCCTGCAGTAGAAATATTACATTGATAACTATAATTATGTATGCTTTTAACTATAATTATGTATGCTTTTACATATAAATGAAATAAATTATACAAATAAATTATAATTACATAATCCATATAGCTTTCATAAATGTCAATGATTATTATTAATCTCATATACATGTGATGTATTTTGGTCTGGCATTGATATCAGCCAAGACCTGAAGAAGACAAAATACATACCAATTTAAAAATCCTTTTCACAAGGGAAATGCCCCAAATGAGTGGGATTACATCACAAAAATCCATACACCACGCAGCCACCATCTACTGATCTTGAAATGGCTAAGTGACCTACGGGAAATACATTTTCCAAATAGCAACCTGGTATTTGACATTTGACTTCATGAATGAAGTGTTGTTGGCAGACCATTCACAGGCTGGAGGGATGTGTGCATGTGCTCCTCTTCCTCCCCCCCCCCCCCCCCCCATGCTTTAGCCAGTTGAGGGAAGCTTCCCTGAGCCCACCTTCCCTTGCTTATTCATGGTTTTTCCACTTTCATGGGGGTCTTGTGCCCCTAACCCCTGTAAAAATGGGAGGGCCGACTGCAGTTAACAATTTCAATATGGAGTAATACAAAATGTAATAATAATTATTAAGTTAACATTTTTCTGAAACAGTAGCAATTACAAACAAATTTATTAGATATCTCCCATATTTTCTCCTCGGGGGAACTGTTTGAAAATGTGCCTTCAATATCTTATATGAAACTCACATCCATCATGAACTTCCTTCTGTTTTAGAATTCCTCACCATAGGATCACACCAATTATTTTCCTAAGTTTACTGAAATTGGCTTTCTTAAAGTCTAGAATGTATGGTTTCCCCTTTCCACTGTATAACTAATTTTGGGGGAACATGGTCACTTCCACCTAGGGATCCTGCTGCTTGTACCTCATTAATCAGGTTATAACTGTTGGTTAGGATCAGATCTAAAGCAGGTTGTCACTATTGGTTAGGATCAGATCATTGCCTCTTCCATTTTATGGACAATGAAATCATCTGCAAGGCAAGTGAGGAATCTGTTGGACCTTACATTTTTGGCAGAGTTTATCTTACAGCAAATGTCAGGATAGTTGAAATCTCCCATTACTACTACATCTCTCCTTTCTGGATGTGTGGTCATCTGTTCCAGGAAGGCATCATCCAAATATTCAATCTGACTTGGGAGTCTGTAGTAGACTCCCCCAAATGATATTGTTGTTTCTCCCCCCCTTAATTTTTACCCAGCCTGACTTCCAAGATTTAAGTCATGGATTTCTTCACAGGTGTAAACATCCTTATTTCTTCCCTTATATATATTATTTATTTGTCCCTGCCTACTCTCTCATTTCCTTATTTAAACATGATACTTTTTCTCCAATTCTTAAGAAGTTTTCACTTTATCCATCTTCTTTTTCTAAGTGTCACACTATTTCACTGATGTCTTTTTCTGGAAAGTATTGAAACATGCTATTTATGTTGCCTTAATTTTCTTTCTTATATTTGTGCAATTAATGCTTTTCAATCTGGATTTTTCCCTTTGCACTCTATGGAGACCACTCTTACAAAGATTACAGATTATATTCTTGCAGAAGGCCTATACAGTGGTGCCTCGGGTTACGAAATTAATTCGTTCCGCGGCCGCTTTCGTAACCCGAAAAGCCTTCGTAAGCCGAATTGCCATAGGCGCTAATGGGGAAAAGCCGCGTTTCGTGCGAAAAAGCCAAAAAAAGCACCAAAAATTTTCTTCGTATCCCGAAAAAACATTCGTAACCCGGAACAATGATTTCCTATGGGATTTTTTCGTATCCCGAAAATTTCGTAACCTGGGTATTTCGTATCCCGAGGTACCACTGTATTCACTTCTTCTTCTTGATCACTTTGCATCTATGATCATGTTCTTCTCTTGAATTCCTATTTGGTCCTTAGCTGGTCTTTGTCTTATATCTCAGGATGGACATTTAATGTAGTGGTTGGAAATCATGTTTTATCTTCTTTTTAATAATAATAATAATAATAATAATAATAATAATAATAATAGGTTTTATTTGTAGCCCGCCTTTCCAGTAACCTGATCAAGGCAGCATACATACACCAGGAAAATATAACAATACAAAGTTAAAAACAGAGTTAAAAAGACAAAGTCAAATACAAGGGGCAGGCAGTTGGGGAGTCAAAGTACAAATTCCGGGGTCGATGATAAAGGGTAAAGAATAAAAAGATCATTTAGGGTGGAAAGGCTTGCAGGAAAAGATATGTTTTCAGATTCTTCTTAAAGAGAACTAGGGATGCAGTGGAGCGGAGCTCGATAGGGAGATTATTCCAAGATTTAGGGGCAGCAACAGAAAAAGCCTTTTGTGTGGTCCCCGCATATCGCGTTTTTGGGACCTCCAGTAATTTCATCCCAGTTGACCGAGTGCGCGGGGCGGATTGTATGGGGAGAGGCGGTCCTCTAAATACCCTGGGCCCAAGCCATTTAGGGCTTTATAGGTCAACACCAACACCTTGTATTGAGCCCGGAAGCGGATAGGCAGCCAATGAAGATCCCTCAAGATAGGTGTTATATGGTCAGACCTGGAACTACCAGCGACCAATCTCGCCGCCATATTCTGCACCAACTGTAGCTTCTGGGTTTGGTACAAGGGTTGCCCCATGTAGAGCACATTGCAAAAATCCAATCGAGAGGTTACCAGTGCATGTACAACAGTTTCGAGGTCCCTATGGTCCAGGTAGGGACGCAGCTGGCGTATCAGCCGAAGCTGATAACAAGCGCTCCTGACCGTCGCATCCACCTGAGATGTCAACTGGAGCGAAGAGTCAAGGAGCACTCCCAAGCTGCGCACTGAGTCCTTCAAGGGGAGCGTGACCCCATTCAGGACCGGTTGACAGATCTCACCTTCCAGGACCGGGGAACCTATCACCAGTACTTCTGTTTTCCCTGGATTCACACTGAGTTTGTTTTCCCTCATCCAGCCCATTACCGACTCCAGACAGGCATTTAGAGGAGAGATGCCATCCTTAGTTACTGCATCAATCGGAGACACAGAGAAACATATCTGGGTGTCATCAGCGTACTGATAACACCGCGCCCCGTGTCTCCGGATGATCTCTCCCAGCGGTTTCATGTAAATGTTAAATAGCATAGGGGACAAAATCGCTCCCTGAGGGGCACCAGATGTAAGGGCCCTCTTACCGGAGCGACAGTCCCCCAGCTCCACCATCTGGAATCTACCCGAGAGGTAGGACCAGAACCACTGCAGAGCAGTGCCCCCGATACCCAGCTCCCTCAGGCGCTCCAGAAGGATACCATGGTCGATGGTATCGAAAGCCGCTGAGATGTCCAAAAGCACTAACAGGGACACGCTTCCCCTGTCCATGCCCAGACGGAGATCATCAACTAAGGCGACCATGGCAGTCTCAACTCCATAGCTCACCCGGAAGCCAGTTTGAAATGGGTCCAGAAAATCGGTGTCATCCAAGATTGATTGAAGCTGGAAAGCGACCGCTTTCTCGATCACCTTCCCTAAAAAAAGGCAGCAGCGATATAGGCCGATAGTTGTTATGAATCAGGGGGTCTAAGGACGGCTTTTTTAGCAGGGGTTTAACCACTGCTAATTTTAATTTAGATGGAAATTGTCCCTCTCTTAGAGATGTATTAACTATGCGGTGCAACAAGGTTAGCACCGCATCTCCCCCCTGAGCTGCCAGCCATGAGGGACAGGGATCAAGAGAGCATGTCGTCTTCCTAACACTTTGAAGGATCTTGTCCACTTCCTCGGTACTAACAAACTCAAAATGATCCACTATAACAGGGGTCATGGACGCTCTGGACGTCTCTCTTATAGGATCTGCATGAATACTGGCGTCGAGATCAGCCCTTATCCAAGAGATTTTATCCGCAAAGAAGTTGTTAAATTCGTCACAGCAGGCTTTAGATGGTTCTAAAATAGGGTCCATTTCCCCCTTCCGTTGGATTTCCACAGGGTTCTCTTCTGGGTCCTCTCATGTTTTTTTTCCTTGTAGGCACTTGGGTAATTTTATTCATTCTAATGGTTTTCAGTATCATCTTTATGCTGATAATATTCAGTTATATCTTTCCACTCCAGGACTTTCTCCCTATCGTTAAACATTGTTGATTACAGCATATATTTCAGTTATCTCAATGTGGATGTTTCATCATTGCCTAAAATTTAAAATGCAATGATGGAACTATTTATTTCTCTTCCAAATCCTTCTTTCCAACATAAATTCTCCATCACTGTTAAAAACATTCACATTCATTCTGTGAAGGGAATACGTAGTCCTGGCTTTATTTTTGACTACTCTTTGTCTTTTGTTCTTCACACTGAGACTGTAGCTAAATCATATTGCTTAAAAGAAAATATTGCCAGAATGAGACCTTTTTTTAACTGCTTCCTCAACAAAGACTTTAATTCACTCCTTGATCATTTTCAGTCTTGGTTATTGTAATCTTTTGACCCGTTTTTCATTATCTCATCTTATTCCCTAGTTTTTATTCAACATTCTGCTGCTAGGATTATATTTCGGGCCCATTGTTTTGATTATAATACTCCACATTCAGATTGCCTATTCCTTTTAGGATCCAGTATAATCTTCTTAAGTTATAACTTAAGTTAGAAATTAAGTTAAGTTTCTTCCTGATGTTTCGCCAGCATCTGTGGCTGGCATTTTCAGAGTCTCTGAAGATGCCAGCCACAGATGCTGGTGAAACGTCGGGAAGAAACTCTTCTAGAACATGGCCATATAGCCCGAAAAACCCACAAAAAACTATGGATGCCGGCCATAAAAGCCTTCAACTTCACATAAGTTAATTAATAAATTAATTAATTACTTAAAATTAATAATTAACAACAGCCAATAAGTTTCATGTTCTGCTATTTAAAGAGCTACATGTCCTTATCTTTTATCCATTTCTCCTTACCTGTCAGCTTGGGGTCTTCGTTCTATGAATTCCAGATTTCTCACATAACCAAAGGGTTCCTCTTCTTTTGCTCGGTTTTGTCCTTTTCCTCCTGCTGCTCCACATTCTTGGAATTGTCTCCTTGAACACTGCAGACTTCTCCTCCCCTCGTTATTTTGTTTTTAAAGCTTTTGGAAGTTAGTTTAATTTAGTTTCATATTTGTATATATTTTGATTATATGTATTTGTTAGCTTGTTCTTATATTGCATTTTAAAAATGTGTATAGCTTGATTTACAATTGTATTTTACTGGTTTTCTGTCTCTATTACTCCTTCCTTCCTATGCTTCTTTTTATTCTTTTTTAAAAAAAAGATTGTATGCCTTTGGTTGAGCTGTTATTCAATTGTTTTATACTGTGAGGTGCTATGTATGGTAGTTCTATTTAAGTAAGTGATGATGGTGGATCATCATTATCATCTAAACGGCATTGTTCATCAAACTATCAGTACTAATTGGTTAGGGCTGTTTTTCTACCCTGGACTGACTGCATACCTTTAGTTTTGTATAGCTTATTTAAGAGACAGGTTCATTCACTCTTTGCCCTGCTTAAATGCTGTTCAAATCTAAGGTTGTTCATTTTTTACTACTGTAGTGATGAGCCTTACACTCCCTGTTGTAGAGGAGGAGGCCTGGAGTCAGTACAGTGGACCCTTGTTATACGCTTGGGTTTGGTTCCAAGATCCCCTGTGGATAACAAAATCCGTGGATGCTCAAGTCCCATTAAATATGACATAGCAAAATGGTGTCCCTTATAAAAAATGGAAAATCAAGGTTTGATATTTGAAATTTATACTTTTTTTGAATATTTTAAAACCATGGATGATTGGGATCCAGTCACAGCTGGAGTGGCCAGAGGCTGCCCCTAGCTGTCAATCTGCTTCACCCCAAAGTATTCTCTGACGTTAAAAATTACTGGAAAAAGGAAACTCATCTGGCTAGCCTGTCCTTTTTCAATCTAGGAATATGCCTGAGATTAATGTCTTTGCAGTCACTCTGTCTGTAATAAGTTTTCACTCAGTGGCCACGCCACTAATACTCTTACTTTTGTGCAGCTGACCCTTAATATTATTATTATTAACCTTTATTTATAAAACACTGTAAATTTACACAGCACTGTACATACAATCTTTTAGTCAGACGGTTCCCTGCCCTCAGGCTTACAATCTAAAAAGACACAACACAAAAGGAGAAGGGAGTGGTGGTGGGGAATAGGATCAGGTCCAGCAGATCTTCTCCACCTCCGAGGCCTGGACCAAGGCAGATGGACTGGAGGAAGGGCTTGGCTTCTTAATGAATGGTTAAAAGGAGGTTTCCTGGGTCAGAGAGGGGCTTGCCTCTGGGAACGCTTCTCTAAACAATATAGTCTTTAACTCAGTTTTGAAACTGGGCAGAGAAGTGATGAGGTGTGCATGTGGGGGAAGAAGGTTCCAGGAGTAAGGGGCAGCAAGCGAGAAGGGACAAATTTGGGAGGGGGCAGTGGTAGTCCTACACTGTGACAGGAGACCTTGACTACCAGAGCAGAGGGTGTGAGTAGGAATGTAAGGAAAAAGAAGGTCAGATATGTAAGGAGGGGCCAATCCATGGAGGGCTTTGAAAGTCAATAACAAAAGCTTGTACCGGATGCAGAAGGGGAAGGGGAGCCAATGAAGGGAGGAGAAAGGAGGAGAAATATGGTCAAAGCGGTGAGCAGATGTGACAATACGGGCAGCTGAATGCTGGACAGAAATTAAAGGATGGAGGTGTGAAAGAGGAAGCCCTGTCAGAAGGAGGTTACAATAATCTAGTCGCGAAACCACTAGGGCATGGACCAGAGTCTTGGCAGTGGAGATTGAGAGGAATGGATGGATCTTGGCAATGTTGTGGAGAAAGAATCTACAGGCCTTGGCGGTGGCCTGGATCTGGGGAATAAATGACAGAGAAGAGTAAAAAATGAAGCCAAGACTGCGGGCTTGATGAACCGGTTGAATAGAAGTGTCATCAACAGAAACAGAAAAGGAATAACGAAGGGTGGGTTTAGGTGGAAAGACGAGAAGCTCAGTCTTAGACATGTTGAGCTTCAAGCGCCGAAGCCGCATCCACTGAGAGATGGCAGTCAGACAAGAAGAAACTTGCTGTTCAAGCCCCGTCAAAAGGTCAGGTGTGGAGAGATACAGCTGAGTGTCGTCGGCGTACAGGTGATAGGAGAAATCAAAAGAACTGATGAGTTTACCTAGGGACAGTGTGTATAGAGAGAACAGAAGGGGACCCAAGACAGAGCCCTGGGGAACTCCAACAGATAGGGGAACAGAGGATGAAGTCAGACCACCCGTGACCACTGCAAAAGATCTATCTGACAGGTAAGATTTAAACCAGTCGAGAACAGAGTAGGAGAACCCAAGGTCAGAAAGTAAATCAACCAGGAGACAGTGATCAACAGTGTCAAAGGCCGCAGACAAATCAAGAAGAATGAGAATAGAGTAGAGGCCGTTTGCCTTGGCCCGCAAGAGATCGTTTGAGATCTTGGTGAGGGCTGTCTCTGTAGAGTGACGTGGGCGGAAGCCAGACTGGAAGGGGTCTAGGATGGGTTGGCTTCAAGAAACTTAATACAACGAGAATAAACGACCCGTTCTAGGACCTTAGAAAGAAAAGGAAGAAGAGAAATTGGACGATAGCTAGACAAAGAAGAGGGGTTGAGAGAGGGTTTCTTCAGAATTGGGGAAACGAGAGCATGTTTGAAGTCAGAAGGGAAGGAACCCATAGAGAGAGAGAGATTAAAGATATAGAGGAGCGAGGGCAGAAGAGAAAGGGCTGTACAGATTAGGAGACGGGAGGGAATAGGATCAAGAGAACAGGTAGTAGGTTTGGAAGAATTTAGCAGCGTAGAGAGTACATCCAGAGAAACGGGGAAACCCAGAGAGTTTATTAGTAGAAGGTGGCAGGAGGTTAGTGGTAGGGGGCAAGTCGGGAGGAACTATTTCGGATCGAATAGTAGTGACTTAAGTGATGAAGTAGTTGGCGAAGTCAGTGGGGGGAAATGATGAGAAGACAGGGGGAGAGGAAGGTTTTAGTAGTGTATTGAAGCAGGAGAACAAATGCTGCGGACGCCTCTCATTAGCGCATATCAGCGATTTAAAATAGTTCTGTTTTGCATATAATATCCACAGATTCTTTATCCACAGATTCAACCATCCATGGCTTGAAAATGTTTTAAAAAAATACAAATTCCAAAGAACAAACCTTGAATTTGCCATTTTATAAAAAAAGGGTTCCATTTTACTACATCATTGTATGTAATAAGATTTGAACATCTTTGGATTTATGGGTGGTCCTGGAACCAAACTCCAGTGGATACGAAGTCTGACTGTATATGCATCTAGAAGCAGAATAATCTCCTAAACTCCTACATTACATCAAGTACTTTCTCCAAATGCTGACTTCTGATTTCAGGCAACCATTCTACTTTGAGTGTTTTTAAAGCTGGTTAAATAGAAAAAAGAAAACAGAAAATATTTTCTATTATTAGTCAACTTGGAAAATTAGGCAGCTTGGAAAAACAAGTTAAGACTAACTCTTCCCAAGGTGTAAATCCTTTTTTATTTTTTTAATCACTCAGGTAATATTGAAAAGCAAATTGCCCATTTGCACAACTCCATCATTTTAGCAATCATATTTCCAAAAGCATTTTCATGCTATGAAGGTATTACTTTAAAAATGGAAATAATAAAAATGAATGTATTAACTTAAACAATTAATAAAACAAGTTACTAGTTACAAAAAATAAAGTAAAAGAAAATTAAAGTTTGATGGAATTTTAGATTGTGTCATTGCACAAGACATTTCATAGAAAAGAACCTACTGCACCTAACACGTAAGTGGAAAAATACAGTGACTGGGCATAACATACACACACTTACTGGTGTGGAATGGAAACCTTTTACAAGAAGATTAAAAGATGAAGGACTGTCATGAAAGCAGGAATGCTTCTGAAATGTTTTGAAACTGTAAACTACAGTATACCCTCACCTTACGTAGGGGATCTGTTCTGGACCCTCCCCCCATGTAAGGCTAAAATGCGTATGCTGGAGCCCCATTGAATATAATGGGCCTTGGGTGTGATGGTATGCCGGTGCATGCACACCATTGCTGTGCTGCTTCAGCATAAGCTGAAAGCTGCATATAGTGCACCCGCGTATGGCGTGGGTGCACTGTATTGGGATTTACTTTGTAAGCCTTACTCTCCCCTCTACAGGGTTGATGCCAGAGTCTACAAAATGGCGTGGATATTCCTCAGGCCAACACTTCTTTGGTAGTCCTGTAACCCACCCCAAGCTTACCGGGTGATGGAAAGAGATTTTTCTTACTGTTTAAATTGAAGCAAAGTGGAAACAGGCCTTAAGCAAGCAGTAAAATATGATAACCTGTCAATAAGACCCAAGAGCCTACATGGAAAATACAGATACAAGAAACATCTGGAAAGGGGCACTATGCATAGGTGTTTCTGTGCTAATGCCAGAAGCCTTCCAGTGAAAGTAGGACTGTTCAATTGCTTGGTTTTAAGTTAAAACAGAGATATAGTGAACATAATAGAGTAAAGAGAACCATTGGGACACTATGGCCTGTTACAGACAGCCAAAATAAAGCTGCTTCGAGTCACAGTGGAGGTATGGTGTTTCAATTATGCATGCGTCCTAAGAATCCAGAAGTCGCACCAAAGCCACGCTCCAGTCCTTAGGGCTGGAACGTGGCTTTGGTGCGACTTCTGGACTCTTAGGACATGTGCATCATTGAAACACCATACCTCCACTGTGTCTCGAAGCAGCTTTATTTTGACTGTCTGTAACAGGCCCATAATCTCTCAGTACAAACTCTATAGGAATAACAAGTAGGGTGTGCTTGAAGGTAGTGTTGTTCTGTATGTCAAGGAGGAGAAAGTGTCAGTCATGTTGGAAACCTTAAAGTGGACTGATTCCGCCACAGAATTGCAGTGGATGATAATAGCAACCCCCCCCCCCCAATGTAATAGTAATAGTGCTGAGAAACATCATCACTCTCTGACTAGAAAGCTCACTCTCCATCTTGAGATGGAGAAACATCAAAGATCAAAAATCAAAGATGCATTAAAAGTAGTATTGTCATAATCGGTGACAATAATTACCCTTGAGCCGAATGGAGAAATGCATTTTCTAGTCTCAACAAAGATGTAAGTGTTTTAGATACCTTCATAACTGTATCTTAGAACAAGGGGAGGCAACCTGACTTACTATAAGCAGTGCAAGATGCAAATGTTGAGCATACCAGCAGCAATGACCATAGCGATGTAAAATTTAAATTATATAAGAATGGAAAAACACCAGCAAAATCATTGATAGGGAAAAACTTTAAATGAGAGAAATGATAAAAAGGAAATTGAAATGAAAAGTCAGAAGGGTCAGAATTTTTAAAAAGCCTTGGGAGCCACTCAAAAATCACAGTAATAGAGAATTGGCTATCATAGGTCAGGAAATTATGCAGGAGGTCAGTTACATGGCTAATAAGAAGCGTGAAGGAAGCTATTAGAGGAGAATGAATGCTTCTTTCAGAAATTAGAAGTCTTACCTGAACAAGAAGAAATATAAAAGATCATAAACTTGCACAAAAGAAAGTTGTACTAACAACTAGCTAGCTAACAAGGATGGAAAAAAGAAAAGAAGATTTTGAGGAGTGTATTACTGATAGCATCAAAACCAGAGCTTGGAAATGTTACTTTTTGGGGCTACATACAATTCACAACATTGCCAGTCTACAGGCCTCATTGGCTCAGGGATTCTGAGAGTTATAGTCCAAAGAGTGGCAGTGTTTTGTCATTTTGAGAGTGATTTATTTTTTGCCTGAAAATTATGTTGGAGGGAGAATGCAGAGGCTTTGAGTGAATTGGGAGGTGGGCTAAAAATCTGGGGTTGTGGGGGTTGCATGTGGATAGGGTTGCCATAAATCAGGACCTCCAAACCAGGACAAATGTAGGACACCTTTTTTTTTTAGCAGATCCAAGCCTCTCCCTCCTAGCTTCACTTTCCTTCCCCCCAACCCCTTCGGGGGAGTGGAAATCCCCAGAAAGGAGAAGCCTGGGCAGCGGAGGACAAGCCTAGACCGAGGACGCAGGCTCCTCTGAGACGCTTGTGTGCTCGGCCCAGGCCTGTCCTCCGAGGCCACGGAGGACAAGCCTAGACCGAGGACGCAGGCTCCTCAGAGGAACTTGTGTGCTTGGCCCATGCCTGTCCTCCGAGGCCACTCTCCTCTTCCCGGACGTCCCCTTTCCTCCAAAGGGCTCTTTGGAGCTCTTTGAAGGGAAGGGAGGCAGGAAAGGAGATGAGAGACCTGGGCACTAGCCTGGTCCTGCTCTTCCCAGACCTCCGCTTTCCTTCAAAGGGCTCTTTTTGGAGCCCTTTGAAGGGAAGGGAAGGGAGCAGGGAAGGCGAGGACTTGGCGGCTGCGGAGGACAGCCCCAGGCCTCTCCTCGGAGGCTTCATTTTCCTCAGGCCAAAGGGAGAAGCCTGACCCAAGCAGGGAAGGTAAGTAGGGAACTAGGGAGGTAGGGAGGGAAGGAAGGAGGGAGGGAGGAGGCAAGGCGAGGGACTTTTGTCCCCAATCCAACATCCCATGCTTCTTCACTGAGACTCTACTGTACACAGAAAGTGCACTTGGGGGAGGGGAACCTTTGAAAATGGGCACCCACCTCCTCCTCCTCCTCCTTGCCATGCACTAAGAAAGGGTGCTTCTCCCTCCCCCTGGCTGGCCAAGAGTCTCACTCCTCCTCCAAGGGTCCACCTCCTCCTTGAGGCTGGCCAATGGCAGAGTGGGGCTGGAAACAGCTCCACCCCAGCTGCTGTGCCATTGGCCAGCCAGCTTCAAGGGGGACGAGTGTTCCCTTTAGGTGCAATGGCTGCCGGCCGGGCCCAAACCCGGGATTCAGAATGAACCGGACCGTGCCAAACCGCAAAAACTGTTACAAGCACGGGCGCAGCTGGGTTATGGCATCCCTACATGTGGACCTTGTTTTTATTTATTTCTTTATTTAATTATTTCATTTCATTTATATGCTGCCTTTCACTCAGAGTAGGACCCAATGTGGCTCCCAAAAAGAGTCAGTTAAAACCTAAACAGTAAGATTTAAAAAAACATTTAGAATAAGCACATTAAATCAGCCTTGCACATCAGTTGTCCCCAGCCTTCTTGGGAGGTACATCTGACATTCTGAGAATATGTCATGAGTCATGAAAAGACCTGCCATTAGTTAATTGCTCATTCATTTTGACTAGTACAGAGAAAACTATGGTTTGCTTTCGATGGAACATACTGAAAGAAATATACTGTTTTTATCTGAATTGGGTGAGGTGGCTTCCAGTTATCTTCAAGGTACAATTCAACTAATCATTGGGGTGTGTGTGTGTGTGTGTGTGTGTGTGTTATGATTTGGAAGCAGTATGTCTCTGACATACCAGTTGCTTGGAAATGTTTTAGTAGGACCTTTTAAGGAAATATGCTTAAAATACTGAATACTTTACAGGACTTACTGTAAAATGGGTCTCCATTAACTAGAGCAGTTTTCTTTGTTTTTGAAAGATTGATGAGTGCCCAATAGAGGTTAGAAGTGGAGGCAAAAGAGAAAAAGAAATTCTCCAAGTTCCAAATCCTTTTTCAGTTCACATTGATTATTTGACTTTTGAATAAATATCATTTCAGAATTGTACCCCCTTTTTTGTAGTTGTCCATTAAAAACAGCAACCCTGCATTGTGAGAAACAGGATGCTGGTCTAGATTTAACTTAATATGATCCCACACAACTTTTCTTCCTCCTTTCGGGTGCTAGTGATAGATTTTAAAAATGTGGATGCCTGAGATAATTTTTCACTGCATGCTTTTGGTCCTATGCTTCATTGAGTTTAGAAAGAACAGAGAGGGAAATGTGAACCCTTCAGATGTTTGACAGCAAGAGAGAGCAGCCCCAGTTAGTAGTAAGGAATGCTGGGTCTTATAGTCCAACAATAACTGGAATATCTCATGATTTCCATTCCTAAGATAGAGGCTTGCAGCTTTCTTTGAATCTTGGGACAGGATATAAAAAGACATTTTACTAAGCAATTTCAGTTGTGTGTCCAGAAAGTAAAAAGGGTAGTTACTTCTAAATAAAGATAAAGTTTGCTAAAGTTACTGGCTTGCAGCATTTCTTACTATTTTGTTGTTATTGTTGTTGTTGTGTCCCTTCAAGCTGTTTCCGGCACAGGGTCTCCACATAACATTGTTTTCTTGCAAGATTTGTCCTGAGGGAGCTTGCCTTTGCCTTCCTCTGAGCCCTAGTGGCACCCAGTGGGTCTCCATTGCTGAGCAGGGATTTGAACCCTAGTCTCCAGTCATAGTCCATTGTTGAAACCACTACATTGTGCTGGTTCTCTTCTTACTAGTTTGTTTATGGAAATCATTCCTTTTCCTTGCCCACTTTCCAGTTTTCTTTTCCAATGGAATGTTCCATAACTTCTGGAAGCCACTGAACATGCCCAGATATCATTCTGTTTTGTTTATGTGCAGACTCTTACAAATTGTATGTTGAACAGGAGAGTTTTATATTGCAGATGCAGAATAGGACAGTGTTAAAAGATGTTTGCAATTTTTGTAGGGCTCTTCTTGAAATTAAACAAAGGTTAGCCTGTTCTTGAAAAAGCATTTCCATCTATCAAAATGTTTAAAGCTCTGAGGAATTAGCAATAGGAATAGCACTTAAAAAATATTGTTCAGCTTTCATAAGAACTCAGATTATACATAGAAAGGATAAACAGTTTTTCATGCAAGGAAATAGATAATGTAGGAGTTCTGATCCAGTTATTTAGAGATTCCTTAAGTGTTAAATGATTGTTAAAATGTTCTTAAAGAGTTAAAAGTTTTCCCATAATTTCATGGCAATTTTGGTCATAGTGTTTCAGTTATATTCACTATATATCTTGTGTCTGCTGCGGAAGGAAATGACTTCCAAAGGTGGCAGAGGCCTAAAATTTAATGAATCCAGTTGCTCCTTTCTTTTGTTGCTGTGGCACTGTTATGTAAAATGCCCAGGGGAAGTTGTGTGAAATCAAAGCCTTCAGTTTTTATTTTTGTTGCATGAAAGGTGGGGTTATTTTAGTGGGGAAAAATAGATTGGGTAAACAGGAACTCCATGGAATTGTGAGGAAATGGAATCATCTAATCAGTTCTCAGAGGACCAAGGATAAGGTTACCATGTGTATTCAAAGACTTCACAGAGCTAATTTAAGAACAATTGTTCTTTGAGAGAACACAACTGTCAAGACCTTGTCCTCACTTGATGCCATTAAATGAATAGAAATAAAAGCTGTGCTTATATTTAAATCATAGTGAGGATCAGAAGCTTATGCTGTAAAACTTGGGCCTTTTAATTGTACTTGTGTAATGGTTCAGCAAAAGCTAAACCACTCTCCTCAATACTAGGAATTCCTGTGGTATAAGAATTAGTTTGCAGTTAGGGTAGGCATATTTATCTTTAAAATTAAGTATGAATGTTTTAAAATGTCTTTAAGCTGTGAATTTTAAAGACATTGTACAGATAATGAATTTTATATGAAGTCTAGATGACACCTTGAAAAGAATCCTGCTTAAGATGCAATTCATATTCTTGTACTCTGAACACATTTTTTAAATAAGAACTTGCTGATTCATATGATGGTATCATTATTAATGGAACAATTATTAATAACGTCTAGTATACAGATGATGCAGGATTACTAGTTGGCAGTTTAGACCTTGAAACAGCAGTACACGCGCTGGTAACCTCTCGGTTAGATTTCTGTAATGCGCTCTACATGGGGCTACCTTTGTACCAAGTTTGGAAGCTTCAGCTAGTTCAAAACGCAGCAGCAAGATTGGTCACGGGAACATCAAGATCTGACCATATCACACCGGTATTAAAATCTTTACATTGGCTGCCTAGCTTCCGGGCACAGTACAAAGTGTTGGTCATTACCTTTAAAGCCTTACATGGCTTGGGCCCGAGTTACTTGGGGGAACGCCTCTCCCTACACAATCCGCCCCACACTCTCAGAACAACAGGAAAGCTTCTACTTGAACACCCTAAAGTGAGACTTACAGCAACTGACCAAAAAGCATTCACAGCCATGGCCCCTTTGCATTGGAATAATCTCCCAGAAGAGATTCGACTCATTCCAGCTCTCGACGCCTTTAAAAAGGTGCTGAAAACTCATCTCTTCCAACAAGCATACCCTCCTGACCCTCTATAAAGGAAATTACTCTCAATTGAAATCTACCTCAGGATGTTATATGTTATATTGTGATTGTTAATTGTATGTTTTTAGATAATTTTATCTTGAATGTTGATTTTAAATAATTGTAACTGTGATGTTTTATGGAATTTTGATATGGACTGCAATCCCGCCTCGATCCGTGGGGAGAGGCGGGGAAATATAAATAGAAAAAAATATTATTATTATTAGACAGTCTGTTAAGAAGACTTAATAAAGTCAGTGAACTAAATAATTAATGTGGTCTGTTAATGAACATAGATGGTAATTAGTAAAATGCAAACAGCTCAGGAAATACAATTCAAGATCAAAATGAAAATGTGTTCGATACTGATAAATGTAAATACATTAGAATTCAGTTGAATAAACAGTGGGATCATGTTTTTGTTAGTGTTCAAGTCAATTTAGAGTTGACGTACAGTGATCCTAAGGTGAACCTATTATAGCATTTTCTTGGTAAGATCTGTTCAGAGGAGGTTTGCTGTTATCATCATAGGAGATTTGCCATATGAGGCTGAGTGTGTGTGATTTGCCCAAGATCTCCCAGTGGGTTTCCATGGTTTAGTGGGGAATTTAAACCCTGGTCTCCAAATGTTTGTCTATCACCCAAACCAGTATATTACACTGGCTTTCATACAATGCAGGGATCATACAGTGCAGTAAAAGTTGGAATAGAAATGCCTGGAGTACCTTTATTAAGATGAAAAATGTAGTCTGCAGCAAAAGCTTAAAATTAGCCTTGAGAATATGCATTAGTATTATGTATACACAGTTCCACTAAACCATGTAGAGACTATTTTTTATTGGCTGCTATAAAAAGTTAGGAAGCATTTGAAATTTTATTTATCACAAGATGTTCTCTAGACCAAGATAACAACCATGAAGAAGTATTAAAGAGGATGCATAAATGCTAAGAAATAGTAAAACACATGTATGGCAGAAAACTAGAATATTTCAGTCACATAGTGGGAAATGAAAAATAATTATTTTTACAGATTATTATTCAAATCAAAATAAATGAAAAAATAAGTGTATGGAGGAAAAAAGACCTCTTGGCTAAAAAATCTTAGAGAGTAGTTTAAATTTGAAGTGTGATATCTTTGTTTAGAACAGCTGTATCTGAAGACAGTTCAGGTCTGTTGATGTCCAAGTAGTCTATATAATCTTCTAGTACCGATCACTTTGACACATCAGAGAGTTTACAGGTATTATTTAATCTTTCACCCCTCCTTTTCATAGGGATAGCAGGTTTGTACATTTGTTTTTTAAAGATATGTAATCATAGGGAATGAAATGATATTTTGTTACTGAAGTGTTCCATCCGTTGTTGGAAAAGCCTTTATCCTGGAATTATCAATGGATTCAAAGAATTCAGTGATGTGCAGAGTATGAACTGTTCGACAAAAACAAGTGGTTATGCTTTGCTTATAGTTTATGTTGTATTTTACCATAAAGGCCCACCATAAATGTCTTGTCCTTTAAAGCCTAAATGCCTTTTTATTATTAGATGTTGTCATATTTGTGATATGCTTGAAGCCGGGAAGGCAGCCGCAAGGAAGGAGGTTGCAGGGAAGTTGGGGAAACCAGAAAGGAAGCCAGGGAAGCCGAAAGGAAGCCAGGGAAGCTGGTAAGGGACGGAGAGGCTAGAAAGGCCAGTGACGAGAGAAGGCCAGGGCCATTGCAGCTGCCTCCCATCACTGGGAGCGGATTCAAATCTGCATGGTTCACATTTGGGCTGAATCGATTTATTTGAAAATAAATCGATTCAGCCCAAAAGAGCCTGAAAAAAACAGTGTCTTTTTGATGTGGGTTAAATGGGCTAATAGCATGCCCCCCCCTTTTCTGAATCTTTTCAGCGATTCGGATTAAGTGGGAACCATGCTTGTTTAAACTGGATCATATCGAATCACGATCCGGTTTAAACCGTAGTGGGAATGCGGCCTTAGTAGGTTAATATTTTGAAAACCAGCCAGACTTTTTAAAAAATGATACTACAGTATATTAGATCACCAAACAAGATTTCTTTGAAGACAATAGAACTGTAGTAAAGCTTTTTTTTTTTTAAAATAGTTGTTCGGCTGAGATTAATAAGGCAATTGCCTTCTCCATTTCTGTGCTTTGTAGCACACTGGCATTTTGGACAGGACACTTTTGCAAACAGTCAGGATAGTGTTATGAAAGTCCTTCTTAAGTTTAAATGACTTATTAAGGGTAAGCTATGAAAATATTGTCAGTTCAAAAAGCAGATCAACAAACAGTTGATGTTGCTTATTTTCTTAGTGGTATGAAGCTATGATCTGTAAACCTCATCATTCAGTTTCTAGTGAATTTTATGGTGTGAAGCAAACAGTTCTTTGCAACTTCCCAATAATAGTGCAGCAGACTAGGTTGAGCAGAAGGAGATTTAATAAATTTACATCCAGGTGGATTAAATCTATTTGCAATGGTAGTTGATTTGTTGTTGTTGTTACTATTATTATTTTAAAAACAAATTTCTCAGTGATAATTAGTTTCATGAAATACACCAGGAATAATTAAAAACCTACTTGATAAAATTGTTGATGACCTTCAGAACATCTGGAATTTTGACAATCCCAAATTCTTTTTTACACTTGATGTACGCACATATAGTAACATTATGGTTCATTCATTTTATTTTGAAGTAGTTTTATTCTAGAGCTGCTTTATATGAAACTCCGTGATGTCCTTGTACAGACAAGAGATTTCTTTTTTTATAGCTATTACATTTTAATGAAGGAAACCCTTCCTCCCACATATTACATTAGTTGAATCATAAAACTACCATATTTTGCGGTGTATAAGACGACTGGGTGTATAAGACGACCCCAACTTTTCCATTTAAAAGTTAGAGTTTGGCATATATTTGGCATATAAGACTACCCCTCTTCCAACACATGCTAAGACTAAGAGATGCCTCAGAGAGGGGTGTCTTTTTCCCCTCAGCACACTCGGGCTGCATCCACACTGGAGAAATAACCTGGTTTGGCACCACTTTAACTCTTTTCTGGCTCAAGGCTATGGAATTCTGGGAGTTGGAGTTTGTTGTGGGCCCAGAGTGGACCCCACAACAAACTCCAACTCCCAGAATTCCATAGCCTTGAGCCAGGGAAGTTAAAGCAGTACCAAACTGGGTTATTTCTCCAGTGTGGATTCAGCCTCCCTTTCCTCCCTTTCTAGTGCAAAATCCTCATTTCGCGCCATTGAGGAGGGTCCTTGCAGCACCACAAAACCCACTCTGGGGTTTAAAAATAAAAGATCCACCCTTTCCCCTTCCTTTCCCTATCTCTTGGCTTTCCTTCTATATGAGTGAGTGAGGGCCACAGGAGGATACTTAAAAAAAAAGAAAAGAAAGAAAGCCAGGCCTCTTTGTTTTTACCCACCTTTCAGGACCTGGCAGGGGAAAAAAGGAGGCTCCCCTCTGGCCCCAGCCCCATTTGGAGAGACTTTGGCTCCGCTTTCCCCATTGCCTTGCATTGCTTTGTCTTTGCTTTGCTTGCAAAATGGTGCAGCTGCGAGCTTTGCATTCCTCTGCTGCTGCTGTGAACCCGAAGAGCATAGGAGCATGAAATGGAGAATGGGATCCAGGGGGAGAAAGAGGAGGAGGAGGAGGAGAAATGTGGCTGCATCCACACTGGAGAAATAACGAGGTTTGGCAGCGCGTTAACTCTAGGTCTGGCTCTTTGCTATGGAATTCTGGGAGTTGGAGTTGGTTGTGGGGCCCAGAGCAGAGCTCCGCGGCCGTTTTTCAGCTCCCCCCACCATATGTGGTGACCAGTCTAGTTCGGAAGTTTCTGCACCTGGCGTATAAGACCCCCCCCCCCAACATTTGAGAAGATTTTGCAGGGTTAGAAAGTCGCCTTATATGCCAGAAAATACGGTAGTTTGCTGTGTATTGTCAACAGTTATAGACATAATAACAAAATAGTAGTAGTCATTATAAATCATTGAAATACAGTGTAATATGAAAACTTAGTAAACACAACACAATAAAATACAATAGAAAATATAAAGCTACCCCCTTCCCAGCTAACATCCTTCTTCCCGGTCTAAAATAATGTATCTAAAATAGATTTATTGGTGAGAAACTTAGATTAAAAAATACAATGGCTTGGATCCCAATAGCTGTGAATGGAAGGAAGTTCACAGAAGGTGACTTTTATGTCTTTTCCTTCCCCATGTCCCCTCCCAAGCCACTCAAGGGGTAACCCCTTGAACCATGTGTACAAGTGGCTGCAAGACTGAGGAGATAAAGCTGCTTTTCATAGGAAAAGCCTAATCAAAAACAGTTTGACGTTAAGTGTGATTATGAGTTTTGTTCATTTAAAGACATTTGGTATAGGTTGTGTGAAACTGGCTTTCACCCAAATCCTAAATATTTACATCTTTTTATTTGCCTGTAAAACTTGTTGCATGTTCAGGCACCAAGTAAAAATTTAACTTTTTGTCACTAGCCGTATGTCTTGGTGTAGCACTTGGTGCTACTTAAGGGTTTTATATGCTTGCTTATAAATTCTTACTGTGGAACTGTTACAAATACCCCCCCTCCCCCCCGGTACATCCATGTTTATGTTATACAAAACATCTCAATACTTTCTGGAATATTGTTTTGTTTTTGCAGCCAGTTGCTTCTAATTTTTCCCCTTTGGACAAATCTGTGTCGACTAGGCTGTATAATGGCATGACTAAAAAACAACAACTATCTAACAATTACAAAGGCAGTCACTCCAAGAATATTTACCAGTCTACTAATTTCAATAGAGCTTTATTACTAGTTAATGTACTCAGGACTCCTGCCTCCATTAAAAAAAGACCATGAAGTTCTTATTTCATTTTGTATTTCATTACTTTCCCACATACCTAGCTAGTCAAGCTTTTCAAAGAAAGTGGTAATCTGCACAAAACTCAGTTTTGTGATACAGGGGTCATTGTTGACGTGATGGGCAGATTTCCATCAAAGTTTTAACTGTTCACTATCATGTTGAACTAGTAGCCAGTTTCTCTAACTCTCCAGGACATTATAAGCTATGTAAAAATGATAAGACTGCAACTTCTTACTTTCCTTCTATGACTGTCTCATATATAAAATGGAATTGCTATTTTGAACTGTAGTCACTTAGACTGAAAATGATATTGTGTGAATTCTAATCGGTTGATGGAAATCTAAAGCATAGGCTGATATTTCCTCATCACTTCACCTAGGGGAAAATTTGAATGCAGCCTTGAGCTCTTAGAATTTTTCTCTTCCCTCTTCACATTGGAGAGAAATCAGTATTTCAATTGCGATGTCTCTGTTTATATGTCTGCTGAAACTTTTTACATTGTAACCACTGATTTGCAGTAAAATAACTACATGTGATTTCTTGGAGCATGTATAGTCTGAGCAGAGTAAAAAAAAGAGAAAATACATAGATGAGTAAGCAAACATATGTATATGCATACACTTAAGTGTTTGCGTCTTTGTATTTTTGCATGTGCATGCACACCTTGGGCAGGTCATAAACTCCCAGTCTGGCTCCCTCATGGGATTGTTGTGGAGATAAAATGGTAAGGAAGGTCATGCATACCCATCTGACTTATTTGGGAGGGGGTTGCAATACACACACACACAAATGTGTGTGTGCATGTGCACATTCATATCTGTCTGCTCTCAAGAACCACTCAGTTCAATCTAGCTTTAGATAGACTGAAATAAAAAGAAGGTCCTCCCCAGAAAACTGCAGAAAACACAGAACTAGGTAAAACATGGTGAAAATCTTAAGAACACAAAGAATTGTACAGCAATTGTACAACTGGCTTCTTCATCAGGCAAAACTGCTAACAATCAAACAGGTGGAAGAAGAAAACATGATGGCGTAGAGGTCATTTGTCCACATTTTATCAAGGTGTTGTTAGAGTTCTTCTTAGTTAAAATGGTACAGAGGGATATCCATGTAGACAGAGGCCATTACTCCTCCTCGGCCATGCAGACTCTGGGAAACAAAGAGTAACTCCAGGAAAGTTTTACACACAAACACACACACACACACACACACACACACACACGAGTATATGAAGCTTTGAAAGCTTGCATCATGCATTTTGTGCATTTTGGTTGGCCAATAAAGTTATTGCTGTTTTGTAGATTTTGAATGTTATTGTATTTTACTGTATGACCATTATGGCTAACCCTGGATATGCTTCCAAAGAATTCTGTTATAGTTCTGCAGGTCTATATGACAGAAGGCTTTTAGTGGGAAATTCATTTACAAAAATAATGCAGCAAACTGCAAGCATAAAAAAGAAGCTTATAGGTAGCAATGACACACAGAGGAATTCAAATTAATTAATAAATAATTTTTGTTGAATTTTCTCAGGCCTGAAACACAAGGGCCAAATATAGCGGCTTCCAGCAGCTTTGGGGGGGGAGGGTGTGCCGTTTACATAATGCATGCCCCCAAAGTGCCCAGAAGCCACGTTGAAGCCGTGCCAAGATGAGAAAAGCCAGCTCTTTTAGGAGCGGATTAAATTTGCTGCTGCTGGTAGCCCATGTTATGTATTAGATTAGTAAAATATCTCTTTGAGTAGAATTTTGGATTATTAAAGCACTGCTAGAGTTGCAAGCAGGATATCCTGATAAGTAGTATCATTGGACCCTTGGTTAAATATTCTTAGCAAGTTGATCAGTTCTATTTTTTTATATTAGTTTATGTAGAGAGAACCAATGTGATATACTGTAGTGGAGGGCAAAAGTAAACTCCCTGTGAACAAATCTTGTCAAGAAAACCTTGTGATATATTTGTCTTAGGGTTGCAGTCAGAAATAACTTGAAGGCACACAACAACAAGTCTAGATAGTTTGCAGGATATAAAATCATGTGGAGGCTATGTCTGGCTCCTAAATGATTCTGCAATTATAGAATTGGGAACCAACTGGAGAGCAAAAGATGAGATTTGGCCTTTTCAGGTTTCTCAATAGAGTGTTGAAATGTGTGTGCTCTAGAGAGCACTGGTGAAGTATGTTTGAATTAAGAGGTTTGTACATTGCATTTTCTTCTTATTCTGTACTAATAATAAAATTAATAAAATACCTGTCAGTGAGAGATGAAAATGTGTGTTGGTGATTGTCCAAGTGTTTGACATACATACCAGTAAAGAGGTGAATGATGGTGAGGGATACAGTTGTCTCTGTGGTAGTGCTCTGGCTTTGAAATTCATTCTAGAAAGAGTTTTACTGAATTCTGACATTGCCCATTGCCCATTGTTTTTAAATTGTTCTTAATAGGGATTTTGATTCATCTGGTTAATTTTGCACTTCCCTCTAAGGGTTAATTCTAAGTTCTTCCACATATGATGTTGGAAGCTATTTTGAGATTTTTTTCTTAACAAATGGGATATTAAAATATACAGATAGAGTAAATTTTGTGTAGAAGAGGTTTGCAGAAATATGTGTTGCAAAGTTATTTTGCACTGATTTTGCAGAGTTTGAAATCAACTGTGGATATGTCTTCACATGTATAACTGCAGTGGATTCATCTTGTGCATCTGTCACATACAAACATGTGCATATCTTATGCAGCCACTGAAAATAATCATGTCATGTGACGTTGCCCTAACTTTAAGCATTCCAATTCTCCTTTTTATCCCAGCTGTCTAGACAATACCAAAGTAAATGGCCTGTGCGACTTTAAATAAGTAGAAATCATTTGTTGACAGAAGCTATGAAAACTTTAACAAGACATTGTAAATCTTTCATAAGAAGAAAATGGACTCAGGTGCCCTGTGCCTCTCCTTTATGTCTCTTTCCTGGAAAATTGGCCTGAACAATTCTTTTGGCCAGATAACCGTAGCAAATATCTCCATGAAAACTGAGACAAAATCAGACTAATGAAATAAATGCTTTGTGCTTTCTCTTATTTTTTAAAATTAATGTAGATCCCTTCTATATTTTGGGACTCTTTCTAGAAAATAAATAATATGCTTTCTTGCCTCTTCGACAACATCAGTTTTCTTTTCTTTTTTCTGTCACTGCTGATATATCGGGTAATGCTTAAATTTGTTTTACATTATTTATATTTCTGCCATTATAAGTGAGTATGCTTAAAAATGGATTCTTAAATTGACATCGAAAACAATAACTTGTTCATTAGAAGATGTGCTGCTATAAAATGACATTTACTGTCATATTCTTTCTTGTTGATCTTTCTTCATATCTCTTATCTGATTCAGAATCTAGTCATAGCAATCTTTGTCCTAAATTTTTTTTATAGAGACCCCCCTGTTAAACAGATTAATTCTCAAGTCTTTTGATTGCATGAATTATACACTGTCATTTGAGCTCATTGTAGGATTGGTTAATAATTAGGGCAACTTGTGGCTTGTTTTCAGTTGAAAGGATTATTGTTTTACTTAGGATTCAGAGGTTAGAATTGGAAATAGTTCCAAGGAGCTAGATACGTTACAGATGGTAAAACATTCTTAACAGCTTTCTAGACAGCTTTTTTAATGTGATAGGTCATAGTAATAAATGCTCTAACTTTCATTATACATACTCACTGAGAACACTGCTGTCTAATACAGACATTTGTTAACATATGTGCTGTATGAAAAAGCAGATCCTTGTTTTCCACTGAATGCATATTGATCTTTATGTGTCATGCCCATTGTGACACACTGCTTTATCTGAAAGCAGACTACTGGAAAAAGGTTATGACCTATTGACTACATGTGAGCTACTTTGGAAAAAAACTATTTTTATAATAGCTGCAGTCAACATGTTTTATAATGAATTAGAGGTTTCTTATCTCTTAATATTTCCAATTACTAATGAAACTATTTTAACATATAAAATCTCATGCATGTTTACTCATCAGTAAATACCATTGAATTCAGGACCTATTTGTATACAAGTATACATGTGATTGTTGTGGCGTCCCCAGATGCCTGGCCCCGATCCAGCCAGATTCCACCCAAAAAGGAGCGAAAAAAATCAGCTCCTTTTTGGGGTGAAAAAAGCTGCCCTTTCCCCCATAGAGCCAGCCTTTCATCTGCAAAAGCCAGCTCTGGGAAAAGTGGCATCTAAGCGCCAAATGCCCAAGTGGGAGAGATGCTGGCTGGCGTGTAGCTTGGGAGTGTGGCACATCTAAACGCCATGCCTCCAAGCCAGCCCCAAGTGGGCTCAAACGGCTTCTTATTCAGCCCCTGAGATGACCCTCTCATAGGGTTTTTTTGGCAAGACTTGTTCAGTGGAGTGTTTCCATTGCTTTCCCCTGACGCTGAGAGAGTGTGACTTTCCCAAGGTCACCCAGTGGCTTTCATGGCTGATCTGGGAATCAAACCCTGGTCTCCAGAGTCGTCATCCAATACTCAGACTTCAACTCCACAATGGCTGTCATGCATATGATTACAATATGAACATTTTTGTGCCTCAGAGTGTCCACATGCTGTTGTTGTTGTGCATATATATTAAAGTTATTAATGTGCTATTTCCAGAATGCACTACATTTTCACTAAAAAAAATTCTTCAGTTTTCTGTGAGTTTTCCAGGTTATGTGGCCCTGTTGTAGAAGAATTTATTCCTGATGTTTTGCCTGCATCTGTGGATGGCATCTTCAGAGGGTGGTGGCATGGAGGTTTGTGGTGTGTGTGACCCTTGGTTGGGAGGAAGTGATTTACATGCTAATCTCTGTGTTGGTCTGTTCTTGAGTGGCAAGGCCTCAAGGTGGGAGGCTATGGGAGGGAGGTGGATGTGTGTGAATTTAATTAGCACCTCATTGTCTTGGGGAAACCCGCTGACCCTGGGTGATGTTCATTTGCATGAATTGAGTCTTGATTTTGGTGTTCTTCAGGATGGGTAGACAGATTTTGTTTACTTTCAACATTTCTCCTTTCCCATTTAGGTTGTCCAGGTGTTTGTGGATTTCAATGGCCTTTTCTGTTTCAAAGAATTTATAGCCAGCAAAGTCTAACTCTCTGGAAGAATATAAGCAATAACAGTTTTATTAGACCATGGCAACGTTATGAACTTATTAAACTAAAATTTAAGGAAGGTTAAAACTTGATGTAAATTTCTTCTCTTGGTTGTTTATTATGTAGAAATATTTTACTATAATGCAGGAGTGAAGAAACTTTGGCCCCTTGGATATTTTGGACTACATTTTCCACAGTTCCTTAACATTAGCTATGAACACTGAAGCCTTCAAGCAGTTGAAGGCTGATAGGCAAAAAGCTTCAGCCCAATTAGTTTGAACTAAAATTGACCCAATTAAGCAATGGTTTGCATAACTGTTAACATACTGTTTAGTAGTTGATTCAGTTGGTCTGCTGTAGTTGGAACTAAAAATTGGATTTAAGCCAAAGATTTCCCAACACATGATTAATTTGTTGTTACCAAAGTGTAGAAAGTCATTAAGTTTTCTGAAAATATTTTTAAAGTTTTAAGTTGTCAAGTTGGCTAGTGGTTGATAAGGAAACCCACATAGGAACAAAATATTAACCGTTTTATTTAAAACTTCCTCTGCTATCTACTTTTGCTTGTGATTTCAATTCTTGTAATTGGTTTCATTAAAATTTCTTATTTTGTTATGGTTAATGTGCTTGTGTATGTATGTATATATGTGCCTTCAAGTTGACTCATGTTGATCCCATGAATTTCATAGGATTTTCGTAGCAAGGAAAACTCAGAAATTGTCTGCCAGTTTCTTCCTCTGAAATATAGCCTACAGCATGTGGTATTCATTGCTGGTTTCCCATTCATGTACTAACCAGCTTAGATTCCATGATCAGACAGGATCTGGTGCCTTTAGGTCTAGGATCCCCAAGTATTTTGGACTAAATTTATGCTTTGATTTTTGTCTTGCTTTTCAATTATCTAGACATTATCTGTCTAGTAGTGAATTGACTGAAGCTGAATTTTGTAATGCAAAATTCCAATTTGTAGTTAAAACATAATGTGGTGTGAGAATGAATTTCACACTCCATATTGTTAACATTGTACGTTGAGTCCTTTAATTGTATTACTTCCAACAGTGTCTGCAAACCAGGCAAGTGAGGCACATAGGCGCACCCTGTAATTTTCTGTTCACTTTCCCCCTCCGAATGAAAGAGGTGACAGGCTCTAATTTTCCATGTAGCCTCTTTCCCATTTGTCTTTTCCTTATGGCATCATTGTAATCTTGGATGTCTTGTTTTCTTCTCTTTATTCTGTTAAAAGCTTTAGCAGCAGCATATGTTGCATAAATTTTGTTGATTTGAACCCAAGTACTTAAAACCTACTTGTGTGGGTGGATCATTAAGTCTTTGTACTGCTTCATTTGAGTAGTTGTGCTGTAGACGTGATTAAATGGCTTTTAATAAAAATATGAAACGTGAATTCAAGAAAAATAGGCATTTGCATATCATTTTATTTGTATTTTTCACTATAGGTTAATGCAGTGGTTTACTGCAAATATACTTCAATGAAAAAATTACTTAATGTAACTATATTGTAGTGGTTTGAGTGTTACTCTGTAGATGAGGGTTTGAATCCTTGCTTGGCTATGAACACCTACAAAGTGACCTTAGCCAAGTCACACTGTTTCAGCCTCAGAGGGAGGCAAAGGCAAACACCACCAACAACAGGTCACAAATGTGGCAAATATTTGAGTACCCTTTGGAGGTTATCACACGCAAAATCCAGGCCAGATTAGCACTGGGTTACATGCGAGTTGTAATAATCGGCAACGGATCTTACTGCTTCGTTCTCCAGCAGTAGGCAGCCTGTAGCCAACCTGGGCTTCTCCCATAGCTTTTTCATGAATAGGAAAATCCCGGGCATGCAGCAACATGGTAAGATCTGTTGCTGATGGTTAAAACCCACATGTACCACGGCACAGATTCGGCACAGATTTCGTGTGCAATAATCTACTTCATAAGGCTAGCTGATGAAACAAAAGACAATTGGCCCTCCATATCCACTGATTCTTTATATATGGATTTAAGCTTGAAAATATTCCAAAAATGTATGAATTCCAAAAAATAGACCTTGATTTTTGCCATTTTGTGTAAGGGACACCATTTTACTACACCATTGTATTTAATGGGACTTGAGCATCCATGGATTTTGGTCTCTGTCTGGGTTCCTAGAGCCAAACTCCAGTAGATAACAAGAGCCTATTGTATAGGATTTTTGGGAGGAAACACAAAGTTCAAAAATCTGCCCTCATATTGGCTGGTTACAGACTGCCAAAATAAAGCTGCTTCGGGTCTCTTTGGAAGTATGCTATTTAAATGATGCATGGGTCCTAAGAGTCCGGAGGTCACGCCAAAGCCACACTCCATTCCTAAGCACTGGAGTGCAGCTTTGGTGCAGCTTCTGGATTCTTAGAATGCATGCATCATTTAAACAGCATACCTCCAAAAAGACCCGAAGCAGCTTTATTTTGGCAGTCTGTAACAGGCCATAGTGACTATTGTCAGAGTCACTCCTCATATAGTTCCTTCTGCCATGTGAAAGTTGGGCCTGCTTTTCTATGCTGTAGCCACGTTGGGATCCTGAGTGTGAGCAGCTGTGGGGAAATGTTGCATGTGAACCAAGGTCATGGGGTGCCTCACACTCTGCACTCCTTGAGAATGAAATTTGAAGGGAGGGGGGAGATGAGTCTGGAGAGGGTATAGAAGTGAAACTTAGCTTGTTAACCCAGATCTGGCAAAGGATGTGCTACTGTGCTGATCTTTTTCAATAAACTCTTTCTGGTTTCAGCCATGAGGTGTGTTCATTGAGTTAGATAGAAACAGTGCATTACAGGTATTGTTCTCACAGGCCTGCACTTTGATTTATAAGATGGAGGTTGCAGAGATTTAGGGTCTATTGAGATTGATTAAAAAGACCAGAAAGTCCCAGATTTTGTTCCTGTTCTTTATGATTTGATTTTGGAGATCCATACACATTTTGTTTATCCCAGCGTGATCAGAGGCTTTTTTCAATCCAGGCTCCCCCTTTTTATACCAGTTTATTTTAAAACTTGAAGAAAAGAGATGTAAAAGTGTCAGTTTACATAGCTCTTCTCCCTGTAGACAAAAACATTGGCTGTTACTCAGAAATGTGTGCATTGCTTTGGTTGAAGCATCCTGATTCCTGAGCTGGTTTAGCGGGAGAACATAGTGTAGGGTAACACAGTGATCTTTATATCACCAAATCTGTAGATTAAATGTAGATGTTTTGCTGAGTTAAGCGAAGAAAAAAGATTAGTTGAAGCACTGGTGATGTTTAACAACAACAACTGAAAATCTAGGATATGTAGCAGTAGTGTGCTTTTTATTTAGGCCACATAAATGACATCCAAAATGATGTTGGGGCCTAAAGGCACCAGATCCTGTCTGATCTTGGAAACTAAGTTTAGCTAAGCTAAGATCAGCCCTGGTTAGTACTTGAATTGAAGTCTGCCAATGAATACCAGGCGCTGTAGGCTCTATTTCAGAGAAAGGAACTGGCAAAACCATCTCTGAGTATTCCTTCCCTAAGAAAACCCTATGCAATTCACATGAGTTACCATAAGTCAATAGGCAACGCTAGATGATGTTGAGACTTGGAGGCACAGGTTTGATCAAATGACCTGTATTAAGGGTTTGCATATATTTTAATTCATAATGTCTATGTTTATATTGATTTTTAAAATTGTTTATAATGTCTCTGCGCTATGAAGTCTAAATAATAAAAGAAAATAAATATTTTCGACTGTGGTCTTTTCCTGAATGTTCTTGATGAGTCTTGAGCCACTATAAGAGTTATAGTATCTCAGGATGTTTTCTGCTAACTATGGAAGGAGTCGCCTTACTATATTTTATCAGAGGTGAATAATTCTTTTTGGAAAATGATTAGAATAGTAAATAAAGTCTGTTTGTTATTTTAATGAAATGTCATTTTACGAGTCAAGCTATACACAAGAGTTGGGATTCTATATAAAATACTACCCTGCGAAAGATGAAATAATGTATGCTGTTTTCTTTGAAAGCCTAGCAAGCAGTCTGAAGGCATAAGAGTGTTCACTGCAAACTTTGAAATCTGGAACCATCTCAAAACCTACTGTACACACTCATCTATAAGTGTAAAATTTTTAGTCAAAAAATTGTCCCCCAAACCTTGGTCAACATATCCATGGGTCAATATAAGTACTGTATCCTTGTCAAAGTACTCTTGTCAAAAAAGAAACCACCCCCTTCTCTGAGTAGAGTTGTGAAAAATGAGGGCATAGGCCCTGTGCAGACCGGCACTTTGGGCTGGCCTGGGGGTGGTGTCGGTGCATAGCATCTGCATGACACATGCTCCGCCCCTGCCCCAGAACACCATGACGCCACGCATCGCACTACATGACACAATGTGTCACGGTGCTCCAGTGCTGAGTCTGCATGATGCAGTGTCAAAGCAGCGCCATATAGCCATGGCGCCGCAGCTATTGCGCCCTTTCCAGGGCGCAAAAAGGAGCCGCGCCCCTAATCTGGCTGAAAAAAGGGCAGCTGGAGGCCACCCCTTCAGGGCTGTTTGCACAGCCCCTTAGTCTGTCTCAGGAAAAGCACTTCTAAAGAACACTGGCTCCCTTCTACTCTGTATGGCACCACTTCTGGCCTTCTCCCCAAGGTTTCTATAAGAATACCACTAGAGGATAGAAATGTTGGGAGAGAGAGATCCAGTTTCTAATCACAATGAATTATTCTACAGGCACTTTCCAATCCCATTGCTTTGGGAGAGGACTGTTGAATGATCCAGTGTTTGATGCACCATTATACTCAGTTCTTGGTTAGTTGGTGGGAGACGTGAACATTTGGATCTCAAAACTAAGGCCTGTTACAGACAGGCCAAAATAAAGCTGCTTCGAGTCACTTTGGAGGTATGGTATTTCAATTATGCATGCATCCTAAGAGGCCGAAAGCCACACCAAAGCCATGTGCCAGTTCTAAGGACTGGAGTGCAGCTTTGGTGCGGCTTTTGGACTCTTAGGACGCATGCATCATTGAAATACCATATCTCCAAAGTGACTCGAAGCAGCTTTATTTTGGCCTGTCTGTAACAGGCCTAAGATTTTAATTTGCATCTGAATTGAATAAGGCAGTTGCTGAATTGGTGTAAGGTGAAATACAATTTTCCAAATTGTATCTGAACTGAGTTTTGTGTTCACTGCATAATTCATCATGTCATGTGCCCAAAGGGGCGCCTGATGGACACCCTAAACCAATCTTTCTGCATACTGTTAGGATACAAGGGATATTAGCTTCCAGTGATCTGGATACTCAGATGTGAAGAAAGGCCAGGAGGACCAGGATAATAGAAACAAGCTATTAATATAGGACACTAAAGAGTGTATCTACAAGGCTAGGGATGCCATAACCCGGTAGCCCCCGTGACAATCCCGCTTTTGGGGGGCCCCTCCCGGTCTGGTTTGGGGCCCCCTCATGCCTTGTTCCTGGTTTGGGGTCCGCTCCTCCTGCGGCCATAGCCACTGCCGCTAATGCAGCTGGCTGCAGAGCCAACCCACCTCCTCCTCCTCTTCGTGGTGGGCTGGGCAGCACCAACCCACCTCCTCCTCCGGCTCCACCTTCCTCCTCGGCGGCAGAAGCGCCACCGCCACCTTGTCAGGGCTTGCCCACCCGCGCGCGCACGGGACTCCAAAACAGGAGCTCGTCCCTTGCTTTGGCCAACCAGCCATTGGCCAGCTGGCCAAAGAGGACGGGCTCCTTGGCGCGCGCCGCCCAGGCCTCAGCAGGGGCCAGCGGCAGAGTGTGTGCCTGCCCCGCTTCCCTCTGCGCGCGCGCCTGCCCTGCTTCCCTCTGCGTGCACACGCGCCTGCCCCGCTTCCCTCTGCTCGCGTGCGCGCACCAGCCATCCTAAGGAGGAGGAGGGGAGGAGGAGGAGGAGGAAGGAGCCGAAGGAAGGGTGCCTGAAGGCCAGGGCAGAATTGGGCCAAAGGAGGAGGAGGAGGAAAGCTGAGTCAGTGGCCATTAGGTCTGCCTTGGTTTTTTGGGGTTTTTAAATTATTTTTTAAAATATAAAATACTTATTTTATTTTATTTTATTAATTTTTATTATTGCTTTTTATTTTTGTTTATTTTATTAATTTTTATTATTGCTTGTTTTTATTTTATTTTATTAATTTTTATTATTGCTTGTTTTATTTTATTTTATTAATATATATTATTGCTTGTTTTTATTTTATTTCATTAATTTTTATTATTGCTTGTTTTATTTTATTTCATTAATTTTATTATTGCTTGTTTTTTATTTTATTACATTAATTTTTATTATTGCTTGTTTTTGTTTTATTTTATTAATTTTTATTATTGCTTGTTTTTTATTTTATTACATTAATTTTTATTATTAAATATATACACCCCTGCCTTGTTTTTTATTTTTTCCCCATTATTTTTTATTATTAAATATATGCAAGTGCATTTTCTGTGTATTTATGGCGCTTTGAATGCTAACAAGTCTGCCTTTCTTGCACGATTATAGTGATGATGATGATGATGATGATGATGATGATGATGATGATGATGGTGATATTGATATCAATAAGCCTCTGAGGCACGGCCAATGTAACTTGCTGTGATTTTACAAACTCATGCGCAATGAAGAAAAACCACAGTCCCTTGACCAAGTACACACTTCTGAGAAGTACAGTTGAATCTGAGGGCAAGTCCATTTCTGCCATCTGTCTAGGAATAATGCCAAAATGTCCTCCATTTTGATCATGCCTAAAAAACATGCATTTATATTAACATTTTTTTAAAAACCCTCAATTTTTTGCGTGTCCTCCATTAAAAAAAAAAACCACAATGTGTCCTACATTTGAAAATGTTGCCCTACATTTGTCCTACATTTGTCCCGGTTTGGAGGTCCTGACTTATGGCAACCCTATATAAGGCAAAAGCAGATTGTGGTAGAAATCAAGGGAGACTCTGTCTTTTGAGTAAAGTGAATTGTGGTATGTTGACTTGGAAAGAAAGTCTCAACTTGTTACTAAAGGAGAGAAGGTTGAGTAAATTCCTTATATTTTTATAAGCTGATTTCATTAATCTGCTATAAAGTCACCCCTTCATGTCCACGAACTCTGCACCCATGGATTCAGCCTTCAATACCTTGGAAAAATATATATCTATATCCATATTTCCAAAAAGCAATTTATCTATGACAGGTCCACAAACAATCCAGTTTGAGATCATTTTTACTGCCCTGGCTCAGTGATAGGGAATCCTGGGAATTGTAGTTTATTGTGGCACCAGAGTTCTCTGACGAAGAAGGCTACATGTTTCACAAAACTACAGTTCCCAGAATACCCAAGCATACTAGATTATTTCTGCAGTGTGTTTTGGGCTACAGTTACTATAATTATAAAAAATCATTTCTATTAAAGTTAACAGTTAAAATACAGTAGTAAAATAGAAACAAAATTATGGCCCTCATAAAAATGGTGTTTTATCTGATGAAAATGATTTATAGCTTAGTGCATATACATTAAAATAATACATTCTTTGGTCATAAATCTCCAAGCTTCTTCAGAAAGATTTATTAAATATTATCAATTTATATTCAAGTCTTTTACATTAGTTATTTGTAGGATTTTCCTAAGACAATTGTCCTAGTATGCTACAGGTAGGTTGTAATTAGCTACATGAAACATCTATCTTTAATTATCTTTGCCTTGTGCTTAAAGCAGGACTGGGGAGTCTCAGGCCATCTCTCTGTTACCATCTGGTCCATTGCAAATCCTCCCTTGATCTGGTTCTAGAAGTCTGGTATTGGGAGATGGAGGCATTTTTTTTTTAATATCCACCTGAACACATTTTGTGCAGTATGAAAATCAAATGTGCAGTAGGAAATAGGCTTTTTGTGTAGTTGGCAATATGAGCTTTAATCAGGGAAAAGGTAATTTCTAAAACAAAGAGATTATATTCTTGGTATTTGGGAAAGGGGGAACCTGGAACATCTCTTACAGGAAATTTGCAGATTGAAACTCACTTGGTTATTTAAGGACATAAAATGCACTTTGTCTAACTTGATTTGCCATAAAATTATCACTTATGATATATTAAAACAACAATTTATTAAGACAATTTGTCTTACCTGTGTGTTTGTGCTTATGGTGATCCCATGAATGCCTTAGGGTTTTATTAGGCAAGAAATACCTAAGAGGTGACTTCCCCAGTTCCTTCCTCTTAAATAGGTCTTACAGCACCTGGTAGTCATTGGTGGTCTCTTATCCGAATACTAACCAGAGCTGATTCTATTTAGCTTATTTCAGATGCATTGTACATTTTCTTGTGGCAGAGATTTCCTTTGTTTGAGTAAGGTAGCATAATAAACAGACAAATAAGAGGTAAAATATAATGAGTACATGGAACCTCAAAAATTCTACAGCATCACTAATCATGGGCCTGTACCTTATGAATATTTTTCCATGCTGCACAAAGAGAATCTGCTCTTTGGATTTTTAATGGTACTGGGTGGTTAATTTATGTAAATACAGCAGAATATCATCAATTGCTATTACACTACTTGTGCTTTCTTTGCAGAGAGCTCATAATACTTACCAATTTCTTAAATCCCTTTTAATAGCCTTCAAAAAAATCTGTACCCTCCCACTGCAACACCCTCCTTTGCTGTCCCTTAATTCCCTGAGATCAGAATATATTAGCTTAAGTCATGGAATCACCTTGAAAATCTAGAAAATAAATGTAGCCTTTTAAAAAGATTGTGAGGAATCTGCTTGAACTCAAGAACTTGACCCCAAGAGTAACAAATCTCTTAAAACCAGAAATGCGTGTTCCTGCTAACTAAATATCATATGGGTTTAAGGTGTCTACATCCTATTGTTCAGATTTGCACAGAATTAATTATACTTCGTGTCATTTGCAAATAAAAACAGTGAACCAAAGAAACTCTTTCCCCCGAAAATCTGACTAATGTAAATTGTTCTATTTTGTCACTATCTTCTTGCACTTTCTATTGCTTTCGTAATGTCATATTTTGATTTTGGGGGCACAGACTTGTCTTTTTGTTGCTTTTCACATTTGCATTGTTACATGTGTAAAGCATAATGATGATGATGATGATGATGATGATGATGATGATGATGATGATAATAATAATAATAATAATGTGGCATAAAGACACTAAAGACACCAGATCCTATCTGATCTTGGAAGCTAAGCAGGATCAGCTCTGGTTAGTACTTGGATGGGAGACTGCTAGTGAATACCAGGTGTTGTAGGCTATATTTCAGAAAAAGGAACTTTCAAGACCATCTCTTAGTCTTCTTTGTTTAAGAAAACCCTATGAAATTAACTGACTCACCATACGTCAATGGGCAACTTGATGTTACAGAAATCAGATTGCTTTGGCAAGCAGAAATCAACACAGAAACTCAACCATGAATTATATAAACTGGACATAGTAAAGGACAAGTTCAGGACCTGAAATTGTTTTCCATGTTGGTCCTACTTATGCTTATTATGTGGTTTCTGAACTTTTGTCATGTTTCTCGTTTATTTTTAGTTGTGAAGATCAGGAATGTCAGGAATGGAAATACATTCTTTTTAAAACACATCCTGTGCCAGATTATGCACTATCATATGTAAGTAGATTCAGTAAGTGATTACAACAGAGGTTCATTCTCAATTCAGAAAAGTAGTCTACCTTACAAGAGGTGGTGGCTAATAAAATTAACCTAAAGAATGTAGTAATCCTGGTGCTTTCCAGCCTGTGTGCCAGTTCCTCTGTGTAACATCCTCTAGTCAGAGATCATTGTGGCCAATCACACAATGTTCTTGGTGTGTGCCAAAATCCAGAACTATCATGCATAGCGTCAGTCAAATACTCTCTGCTTTTATCTGATTTCTTGAATTATGTATCAGTTGACACTGTGTTGAAACTGTGTTGTGTTATGCATGTCTAAGAACATCTGAAGAGCCTACTTTCAGGTTACAAGATCAGTCCAGTAAAAGCAACAGTTGATGTTGCGATTGGTGAAACTGTCACATACCTATGCTGTATTTCACACACTGAAATTTGTTACCCACACTGAAAATACCAATATTTACGCTAATTCATCTTTGTGGTCATTGTGAACTCACACAAGTATGTTATCCTGCGTCTGCACAGTGCAGGGTGAATTCAGAGATGTTCACTTGAAGAATGATAGTTATAAGTATGCAATCTGTGCCTTCTCTGGGAGCAAATGAATGTGACTTAGACAATCCATACTGCAATCCACTATTAATTCCAGGTTCTACAGCAGTCATTTTTGTGGAATGGCCAATGACTTTGAGCATCTCTTACTACCAGGTGGCACAGGAGTTTTTCACCTGACTAGAAAGATACATTTTAAAAAGCTATGTGCCTGCATCTGAGATCGTGTAGTTGTTCTGCAATGGTTGAATTTTTTCCCTTAGAAATTTTTCTGAAATGTATTTTCAGTAGATTTGGCTACTGTGTTTCTTATAAAAACATCTGAGGATGCCATGTAAGCTTTTCTTCATTCTTGTTCATAGTTCATAGTTCAACCTTCATAGTTCAAGGTTGATACACAAAGGTAGTTAACACTACTTACTATGAGCAAATAGCCTGTTAAATAACTAAAATCAACATCTTTTCAGTTTTATTCCTTTAACATAGATGTTTTGTAATGATTGTTCAAAAAGTTCAATAATGCATTGCTATGACTGTATGTTTAGAAGTAACTCCCATTTAGTGATAACTTCATATACGTTTATATAGGAATGTAGTCTAAAGATTGATTCAGAAAAATGAAAAATGTGCTCACCGTTATGTATGTTCATTTTACTTTTTGGGATTGTTTAAGATCCACACCAAAAAGCTATTGCCATCTTTTTAATCTATAGATAGTTTAAAAACCTGTTGTAAATGTATCACCACTTTTCTCACTGTTATATGAAATGTCAATTTAGGGAGACTAATTAGTCAAGTTGGTGACTAATGAATACAGTTCCACTTTGCTGATGTTTAGCACACTCTTAGCTGTTATTTATCTTAAATAGAAGCTTTTTACTATATGTAATTTTTGGACAGCATCACTTACAGCTGGAGCTCCTATACCATGAATGGAAAGCAGTAGTATCCAGGTTTGAAGGATAGTATTTCATTACAGAGGAGAGAAAGACAAGTTTGGTTGGTCCAATGGCCAAATTACATTTGGAAACTTGCAGGAGTAGCAGGCAACATGTTTTTTCTGATAGTTTTATGTACTTGTAGTAGACGTATGGATTGGAAAAAGCCCAGAGTCTGCAAAAGTAGATTTGGGAGGCCAAATGCAGTACATTGGCCACACCTCGTCCGCCCCTATTACATTGGACTGGTGTACCACAGACCTGTTTTGGTTTCCCTGTCCTTTTTTGCACACACCGTGCACTCTTTAGAGATACTCAAAGAATATGTATGATTTCTCTTTTGCTTGAGATTGCATTAGTTATAAGATTTTGATGTCTAGATGTGAATTAATTCAGCTAACACTAGGGCTGCATTGTATGCACACTGCAGAAATAATTCAGTTTGATGCTGCGTTAACTCACATGCTATGGAATTCTGGGATATGTAGTTTTCTGAGACATTTAGATTTCTCTCTCAGCGAGCTCTGGTGCAACAACAAACTAAAATTCCCAGAATTCCATAGTACTCAGCCAGGGCAGTGAAAGCCAGGTGAACCTGGATTAATCCTGCAGTGCATATGTAGACTATTTCAAGACAACTGACCAAAATCTGCTCTCTCTCTTACTCAAAGTGGTTAGATATAGTGCATTATTTGATTATGAGTATTGGATTAGGACCCTGGAGACAAAAGTTTGAATTTCTGCTTGGCCATGGAAACCCATTGGGTGACATTGGGCAAGTCACACTCTCTGAGCTTCAGAGGAAGGCAGTGCCCCCCTGAACAAATTGTGCCAAGAAAAACCTTAGCATCTCCATAAGTCAGAAATGACTTGAAGGCCCCACAACAGCAACTGTAGTGTTGGCCTTTTGTGAACTTCTTTCTATACTGATAAATGTGCAAGCCAACAGCATGAAGTAAATCATTACTACAGATGAATATAATTTCACATTATTGTGGACAAGTAAAATCCCTTCTAGACAGGTTTTTTACACATTGTTATTTCCATAACTTTAAGGCGGGAGAAAAAAGCTTGCTATAGGCGGGTTACAGACCGCCATTTTGGACGTCCTCAGGACGTCCCAGTTTGAAAAAGGGGCGTCTCTTCTAGACGCCCCTACTCCTATTACGGACAGAATCCGTAACAAATGGTGGCGGCCGTTCCACACAGCCGCCGCCATTTTGACATAGTGGACACTGTGCGTCCACACGTCACACAGCGGAAGTGACGCCGCGAGTGCATGACTAGCGCCTCACGGCATCTCTTCCAGGCCGCAAGCGGGAGCACGATTTTCACGCTCCTTCTTGGCAGCGTCCAGAAACCGCACCGTTTGGCTGCTGCGGTTCCCGGATACTGCAACTGGCGGCAGTGGCAGACCACCGCTTCTCGGCAGTCTGTAACGCACCATAGTCTATTGTTTACACTGTGGTGTAATATGCAGCTGATTGCCTGAAGGAGTGCATTTATCATCTGTGATGAACTTGTTGAGAAATACTGCCCTTGTCTCATATAGAGAAAGATTTTGCACGAGTTTTACCCCAGATGTGCTTAAACAAGGAGTTACTGAATGTGTTTTAACTTTTTTTTTAAAGGGGTAGCAAACTGTAAGCTTTTCTAGAGTAATAATTACCTAGTGACAGTGCATTCTCCTTTTACACACACAAATCAGTTTTAAGAAAATCGAAGATCTTTATCCTGCTTGATAGACAAGGTTTCCCAACATTCTACATTGAAAAAAGCATTTCTTTGTGGAGTCTAGTTGAAGATTTTCATCTTGTTCAAACCCTCTGTTCAGTTGAGTATGAATCTTGATGGTGAGAAATTTATTATCTGTTTTTGGTTTGAACATATTTTTCTTTTAAGCTGGGCCTTCCTTTTTCTTGAATTACAGTTGGCCCTCTATATCTACGAATTATGTATCTAAGTATTCAGTCATCCACAGATTCAAAATGTTACGCCCCCCAAAAGACAAACCTTGATTTTGCCATTTTATGTAAGGACATCATTTTACTATATAATGATATTTGAGCACCCACGGGGTTTCCTGGATACCAAAGGCCCACTGCAATTAAATGCTATTCAAGTCCCAATTTTCTTCTTTCTAAGTATTTGACACATTAGGCTTGCAATAAAGTCTGATTTTCTCTTAATTATTTAATAAATTGTGTTTAGAGACTGTTCAAAGGGTAAGGTAGCTGCATGTGCATACAGAGTCTATATGCGTGCATGGGTGTGTAATTCATGACAAAATAAAAGACCTTGCTATAAAAAAAAAGTATTGTATCTAGAGGGAAAAGGCAAGATATTTAATATCATGTGTTTCTATTGAAACAATTTATATTGATAACAATTACAGAAATCTGTGTGCACAAGGTGGTAGAATTAATTAAATGCATTTATATGTTCCCATGCCATAATACAATTGTGCTCAGTGTGATTTGCAATAGAATAAATAACAGCAGCAATAAAGCAGAAGTCTATAAAAACAGAATTATCATTGCAAACCAATTCAGGCATAATTCACTTAACATCAATCATTTAAGATCACTCATTAAACATCAAGCAGCAGATAGAGTGGGAATTAAATTTCTGTACATTAATTGTGCAAAATGTCTCTCATTTTAACCCTTCTCCCTAGAAATCAAGCAGTTGTTACTGTCATTATTCATTTAAACAATAAATAAATGTTTAAATGAAACATTTAAGTGGAAGCAAAGTAATAAGGAATATGTGGTATAACTGCAGCATTTCAGTTCATTACTAAACAAATAGCTCACTTCAATAACTTTACAACAAATAGAGCAAGAAATACACAAATGACTGAATAGCACCTCCACAGCCTTTACAATATACCGAGGAGATGTACAGTGTACTCCAAATCATGGAAGAGTACTTTTAAAATCCAAAAATTGTTGTTTAAGCAGCCTTTTTCATTGTTTTCATATAAAAATGAAATAAAATTAAGAAAACAGCTATATGACAGAATTAAATTTGTCAGATTAACACATTTGTTTTCTGTGAGTCTTCCAAAGACATAAGATGGTTCAGACTGCCACCTTGTGGAAACTGAAATCCTGTCAAGAATGCTTAGAACAGGGGTGGGAATCATCCCATCCTCCAGATGTTAGACTGTGACTCAACAGTGTTTTTCACCATTGGCGACACTGGCTAGGATCTCTGTGCGTTGCAGTCGAATATAATCCAGATGATTACATGATCCCATCTCCCTAATTTAGAGCATATTAGTTTTGGATAACTAAATTTATCTTCTATTCATTATATTGTATAGTGCATAGTTGTTAAGTAGTTGTCTAAATCTTATTTACCATCGTTGTGTAGAGATGATAATCAGAGATTATCAAAGCCAAGTGGCTGACTATACAATTTCCTCTGTAAGATTATTTTTGTAAGGTTTTGCCTCTATAAACATCCCTGCTTAAGGTATTTTAAAAAACCTTCAAGTTGGAAGAAGATTAGGCATGTTGGTATACCCTTGTATTTCTTCAACCCAGTGGAGAAAGTGTATTCCTGATCCTTTTTCAGTATTTTTTCTTTTTCCCCCTTTTTTTCTTTTTAATTGTTATTTTTTACTTTTCCACATAGAACAAAACATTTCACACATTACAGATTTGACAGTAGACCACCCCCATACACAAACGTCATTATTAAAACTACATATAACATAAATTGAGCTTCCTCATACTACTTGAAGCTTGTTCTGAAGTTTTCTTCCATCTTGTTTTATCTTGAAGTGTTCTCCTTCTTAGTTCCTTCACCTGGATCTGTCCTTATGTTGTGTTGAATCAAAAAAAAAATTCATTGTTAATATACTTCGCTTTACCTAGAAATATACATCTATAGAGTAGCTCTATAATGCATACCATCCTTCCTATACATAACATTCTGCCATCAAGAATTTAAAATATTTTAGTAAAAGAGAGTTTTATGTAACCAAGATTAGGCGCTGTTATATAATTCAAATCCATTTATGTCTTTTTAGTTATCAGTACCTTATTCCATCTTATCTCTAAAAACTTATAAAATTCCTTCCATTCTTGATATACACAATCCTCAGTTTTGTCTCTCATCCAACATGTTAACTTATCCATCTCAGCCATTTCATACAGTTTACAAAGCCATTTGTCTATAGATGGAGCTTGTAGTTTTTTCCAAAATTTTGCATAAACTATTCTAGCACAAGAGAAACAATAAAAGAGTAATTTACCATGTTACTTTTCTAAAATATCGTCTAACATGCCCAAAAGAAAGATTTCTGGTGAAAAAGGCACTTTTATATTCATGTTTATATTTAAGATTTTGTGAATCTCTAGCCAAAAAAAAAATTTTTTTTTTTGCAATATCACTTGTCCACCATATGTGAAAATAAGAACCAACATTATCCAAGCATTTCCAACATTGGGGATTGCTATTATTATACATGAATGACAATTTTTGTGGCGACAAGTGCCACCTGTAAATCATCTTATAAACATTCTCTTTGAGCTCCTGGCAAACTGTATGTTTTATGCTTCTTGTCCAAATATTTTCCCATTTTTTATATTCCAAATTATGCCCTATATTTTGAGCCCATCTCACCATTGAATGTCTGATTATTTCGTCTTCCGTTTCCCAATTCATTATCATCTTGTAATACCTTGAGATTAGTTTCTTTTTCCCTTTTAAAGTATTTTCTTCCCATTCTGATCGTTTCTTTTGAATTCCGACCAGTTTCTTATCCATTCTCCACCTTTCCCTCAACTGTCTAAATAAATACCAATGACAATAGATTCCTGAGTCCTTAAGTTTTTCCTGAGACTTCATTTCTATGTCATCCTGTATTTCTTTTGTTAAATACGAGTATCGTAACCAGTTTTGTTTGGGGATTTTTTCTTTTAATTCATTCCCCTCACGTTCCAAGATAATATTTTTATTTTCTGCATTGTTTCTATTTATTCGTCTATTACTTTTAATCTGTTTTTCTTCTAAGTTTGCTTTCTATACTTTATTCTTCTTCTTCCTTCTGGTCTTCTTCTTCTTCTTCTTTTCTGGGATCGTTTACTTCCGGTTCAGATGTATTCTCAGGGTCTTCTGATTCTTCCTCTTTTTGCAGTGTATCTGTTTCTGTCTCTAAGTTCTTCTTGTACTTTTTGATGAAGTCTTTCATTTTCATTAATGAAGTAATCCTGAAGAGCTCTGAATTGTATCTAAATGTCACTCCCTCTAATCGTTCCCATTTATAATTGATGTTATTTCTCTTTAGTAGATTGACTAAGGGTCTGTAGTCCATTCTTTTTTTCAAAATTCTAATTGGGATATCTTTATATATAATTAATTCCTCTCCGTCTGCTTCTAGTTTATGTTCGTAATTTAGTTGTATGATCTTGTCCCTAGTTTTTTTCCTAGTAAAGTAGATTACCACGTCCCTTGGCAGTTTCCTTTGTTGTGCAATTTTGGAGTTAATCCTGAAAATTTTACTGATTTCCCATTTAAATTGAGCTAAGTCTACATTCATATAGTCAGCCAACAATAGTGTTAAATATTCGTATAGGTCCTCATTCTCTTTCTCTCTTAATCCTCTAATTTTGATGCAATTTTCACGTTGTTTCAGATCTTGTAACGCTCTTTCGTCTAATTATTTTTCATGATTTTTCTCTATATCTAATACTTTTTTATTAATTTTATTTGTTTTGTCATCGATTTTTTCTATATTCCCCTCCATTTGTCTTATATCTTCTGTTGCCTTACCTAATACTTCCTCTATCTCCTTTAATTCTGACCTTATTTCTTGACGGATTTCCTGTTTTGTCTCCTTCCTCATAGCAGTCATATCTCTTTTAAGTGCTTTTATATCCTCTTTCATGTTATAGTACATTGCCTTTAATTCTTCTAATACAGATGTTTGGTCTGTTTTGGGGTTCGCTTCCCATGATGGTCTCCTTTGTTGGGTCGAATCTAATTTAGTTTTTCTCGTATTCATTTTTGAGAATTTTATTTCTCAATCTATTGCCACCACCTCTTATAGTAGCCTCCTAAGTTTATTTTCTAAAAATCTCCTCTTTTCTCAATATCTTCCTTGCTATACCTTGACTCCTTTCTTTTTATTTGTCTTTTTCAGTTTATCTCTTATCTTTCTCAATGTTATTTTCTAAAAGGTGCCTCTTAAATCTATCTCCTCCTTTCTCTCCCCTCTGTAGGCCGCCTCTTGGATCAATGTCTTCCTATCAATAGGTTGTTTTCTAACCTTTTTATTGTCTTTTCCACTAGATATTTATTGTTCCTCCACAGTCTCTCCTATAGGTCTTCTCCTATCTCAGTGTCCTCCTTTTTCTGCCTTGGCTTCTCTTTCTCTATAGATGCCTCTTCTCTCCGTGTCCTCCTTTTTCTGCCTTGGCTTCTCTTTCTCTGTGGGTGCCTCCTCTCAAAGTCCTCCTGTTTCAGCCTTGGCTTCTCTTTCTCTATAGATGCCTCTTCTCTCTGCATCCTCCTTTTTCTGCCTTGGCTTCTCTTTCTCTGTACGTGCCTCCTCTCAAAGTCCCCCTTTTTCTGCCTTGGCTTCTCTTTCTCTATAGATGCCTCTTATCTCAACA
>NC_056526.1:141403836-141510272 GCF_019175285.1 Sceloporus undulatus | reverse complement strand
TCCTCCTTTTTCTGCCTTGGCTTCTCTTTCTCTATAGGCTCCTCTTATCTCAGCGTCCTCCTTTTTCTGCCTTGACTTCTTTTTCTCTATAAATGCCTCTTATCTCAGTGTCCTCCTTTTTGTGCCTTGGCTTCTCTTTCTCTATAGCTGTCTCTTATCTCAGTGTCCTCCTTTTTCTGCCTTGGCTTCTCTTTCTCTATAGGTGTCTCTTATCTCAGCGTCCTCCTTTTTCTGCCTTGGCTTCTCTTTCTCTATAGATGTCTCTTAACTCAACGTCCTCCTTTTTCTGCCTTGGCTTCTCTTTCTCTATAGGCTCCTCTTATCGCAACATCCTCTTTTTTCTGCCTTGGCTTCTCTTTCTCTATAGGTGCCTCTTCTCTCAGCGTCCTCCTTTTTCTGCCTCAGTTTCTCTTTCTCTATAGGTGCCTCTTCTCTCAACGCTTTTTCAGTATTTTGTGTGCTGCTCCATTTGTAAATGTAGTCCAGGGTAAATGGGTAAACAGGGCTAAAAACATCAGTGCAGCTTGAATGTAATATAAAGACCAACCTCTTTATCTTGACTCTGTATTCCAATTCAAAAATTTTGGTTAAAACAGGAAAGACAGAGAGAGAGAGAGAGAGAGAGAGAGAGAGAGAGAGAGAGAGTTTCAGGAAGCCAGTATGTTTTCAAATATGGGGAGCAATCATTACTACTACGAAATGCATTGCTAGGAGTGGGAAAAGTGAGTCCCACAAGCGACATACAGTGTCTTTTTTTTATAGTTTCTGAGGGCCCCCCAAAGTCCTTAGATTTCTGTCGAAAAATCCCCCATGCCTCCAAATGCTGTCTGGTGTGGTTTTAGTTTACACCCTGACCCAGCCATAAAACACTGAAAACCATAAAAAACAAACCAAAAAACAAAGTCCCCTACAAAAATGAAAGCAGAAATAGACTTTTGAGTTATGTTTAGGACCTATGTTCAGCCAATTTTCAGAAGAAAATACAGTAGAAGCAAAAATTGGTCTCAGCCACATTGTCTTACCTACCCTAAAACTTTCCAAGAGTACACTCATCCCTCCACATTTGTGGCTTTGAATTTTGTGGATTTGATTATTGACGGATTTTATTAGTATGTTCTCTCTAGGAATCTCTAGGTCCTCGAGTGCAACTTTATGGTCAACTGTAATCAAAAGTCGCACTTTAGGACCTAAAGGTTCCTAGAGAGAACATTCCACTAGGCATCTGTAGCTTCTCTAGCGTAATTTTGTGGTCAATGTCTGACAGATATTGACCACAGAGTTGCACTGGAGGACCTAGAGATTCCTAGACAAATTTTCTCTCAGGTAATTGTTATTGAATAAAACAATTCTGCATGTTTTTGTTGTCCTGATAAATGTATTGCCCATCTACCGATTTGAGATTATTTTTTCCTTCATGGACGGGCATTGCTAGCTTCCCCCATCTCACCATGGATATTGTTTTAATTATACTTTGCCAGGGGAGAAAAGAATATTTGCCATATGTTTTCAACATTGTATTCTACCATGGTTGCATTTCTTGGGTCATCCCCTTGGGTCACATATGCCCCCTAAGACCTCAGTGCTTCCCCTGCAGCCCCCAACACCAAATATTTCATTTTTTCAATAAAAGATCTCCTGACTTTTTGAGGTGCAGGGAAAAGTTTCCCATTTTCTCCCATGGATTGTTTTAACCAGGGGTGGGGGACCTTTTTAAAAACCAGAAGGTACAAGGGATTTTTAAGTTTAAAAAAAAAAAGGGGGGGGGATGTCTTCAGGTGCAACCCTTTCAGATCTTGTGGAGATGTGTGCAGACCTCTGGCCTCCAAGTAGACTATACCTGTCTATCATCCAAAACACACTACAGAAATAATCCAGTTTGAAACATTAAGTGTCCTGGCTCTAGCTTTAACCGTTCTGCTTCAGTGATAGGGAATCCTGGGAATTATAGTTTAATGTGTCACCAGAATTCTTTGACAAAGAAGGCTAAATGTCTCACAAAACTACAGTTCCCAGAATTTCCTAGCATTGAGCCAGGGCAGTTAAAGTGGTCTCAAACTGGATTATTTCTGCAGTGTGTGTTGCACCTGTATGATTAAACAGAATAATTGTGGGATAATCATTTGTGGCTTATTATCTGCTTCAATCTTCTCCATTAAATAAGATGTTTAAGGTATCATAAATCTTACTGGCTTTTGTGTTGTGTTGTGTTGTGTTTTGTTTTGTTTGGTGCACCAGATTAGCATGACTGCTTCTCTGGAAACTCTCACAGAGCTGTATAATATTGCAGAATTTGGAAGATAAGAGTTGTGAGCTACTGAAAAATTCCTTTTCTGATGTTGGTAAATGGCAGGGGGAGCTATTTCCTAATAGAAGCATAGTCCTTAGTGCTTTGTGGAATAGCTTTTCAGGAATTCACACCTTCTTCAATGCAAATGTGCAGATTGCCTGATAATGAATGATGGCAGCTTTGATGCAGTAGCTTGAAAAATGTTTGCACAATTTTGATCTGTTTCATAGCATTCCTGTGTCTAGAGTGGACAGTTTCTTTCAAGAGTCTTAACTTTGCACATACAGAGAACAGATTATCATAGGATATAAACACATTTTTCCTGCCCCTTGTTACTTGTAAGAGCAGCTACCGATGAAGATAGCTTTGAAGGGCTGGCACTTACATTACAGTTAAATTATAGGTTTGGTAATAGTGTTGAGAATAACATTTGGAAATTAAATCCCAATTGATAGTAACATTGTAGTTTGTAACATACATTTAAGATTTGTGATGGGGTGTAGTAGTAGTAGTATAATATGTAAACAGTGTAATCCTTTAGTTAGAAATCTTGTTTTCTCTTCTTGTCCAGGGGTGAAAAATATGTGAAAGAACATCCAGTCTTATGGAACTGTGAAATTTCCCCAGAGTTCCAGTAATACTCTTTTAATAAGACCTATTTATACATGTTATGAAGTGGGCTGTTGGCCTCTTTTATGCATATATAGCTAGTCCTCAATTTATTTTTAGAGATTGTGTCTGTATAATATGCATATGGGAATTATAAAAACTCTCTTGTTAAAACAGCTTCACTGTGTACCAATTTGTTTCTGGGCTCAATTCAAAGGGCTGGTCATGATTATTCACCCTTATATAGCTTAGGTCTTGACTATCTGAAAGTCTGTATCTTCCCATATGAATCTGCCAGAGTTTTAAGATCTAAAGGGGAAGTCTTTCCCTAGGAATCATCACCCATCGCTTGGTTCCATCCCTTGGTGAGGACATGAGTGAGAGCCTTCTCAGTGGCTACTTCCACCCTCGAACTCCCTCCCTTGGGAGGCTAGGCTGCCCTCCTCTTTGCTTTCCTTTCGCTGGCAGGCAAAGATCTTTTTGTTTAAGAAGGCTTTTAATGTGTAAGCAGGGGAACTATTTTATTTACTTTTTAAACTTTTGTATGCCTTTTAAATGAGTTTCTGCTGTTTCTATGTGGTGCTTTTAATTATAAATGTTTAATGTTTGTTTCCTTTTCTTTTAGGATTTGGAGATAGTGTATTCTTATTTACATGGAATGGAAGCTTTGTCTAATTTGAGAGAACACCAGCTCAGGTAAACTATTTAATGATAATATTTCATTTTGTTTTAAGGATGGCAAAATGATTAGGCCTCAAAAGGAGCTGCTTTACTTGGAAGGTGTATTGTAAAAAAACAGTGCTTGGTTGCTTAAAGCAAAACTGTATGAATTGGAGATGAAGACTGTGCCAAGGCAATACCATATCTCCTGATTTTTTAAATAGTTACAATTGGCCCTCTTATCCTTAGGAATTTGGTTCCAGGATCCCCTGTGGATACCAAAAAACGTGGATGCTCAATTCAGTATTTAAAATTTAGAATTACTTGTGAGTGACTGTAGCCAGGCAAAGAAGTGATCCCATTCTTTCTGTTTGCAGTGATTCTAGTCTTTCTTTCAAAAGGCAGAAGCAGCAGCTGACATGCTTCCAGGGGGAAGAAGCAAGTGCTTGGAGTGTCCTGCTGTCTGTCTTCCTCTTGGTTGATGGAAGTCAGTCCCACCACAAAGCCTCAGCCAGAATTCAAACCCCTTCCTCACTCACTTTCCCGGCTATCCACCTCCTTGCCCCATTTTTCTATTGTTTATCCGCCTCTTTGTAGCAGTCTTGTGAGGTCAATTGGCAGGAAGGGATTTAAATTTTGCTAGACTTCCTGGTGGGAAGATGGAAAGGGAATGAGGAAGAGGTATAAATTCTGACTCAGACTTTGTGGTGGGAAGGTGTGAAAGGGAGATAGGAAGGGATTTGTGTATTTTGTTCTATTTTGTCTGGAAGAAGACAGTCTTGATGCAAAGGTGAGCCTCTTTTGGAGAATGTCTCTGCCACTGGAAAAGTCCCTTGTATAGATACCACTGGCTTTATTTCATACAGGATTGGCACTAGGAGAGAGCATTGTTAGTTGATCTTAGGGACTGGGCCATTAACATAGGAGAAGGCACTTTGTAAGATAATTGCATTCAGGTAGGTCAGAGTTTTAAAAGCAAGTTTTGAATATTTACAATAGTCTTGGAAGGGAACAGGTAGTCCTCCCCCCCCCCCCCACCACACACTTAACATCCTTACAGTTGTTTTTTACACTAATTTTAGTTTCTAGACCAACTTTCAAGGGAATCCCACATTTCAGTAACCCAGTTGGGTAGTTATGAACATAAATAACTGATAATAATTGGTGAACCACACACAACCTTTACAAGGCATTCTGTGTCAGTGGGACAGAGCTAGATCCAAGTCTTCAAGTTGTGAATATTTTCTTTCAGAAGAAATACAACCTCATCTATTATTAGGTGACTACTGGCTCCCAGTTATGGGCACAAATATGAACTAAGTATGTGATGGTAGAGGGAAAGATAATATTTTTGTGTCACATATTCACAATATTGTGTTGGGGAAAACATGAACAACTATGATTTTCTAATACTGTTCTGAAATGTCAAATGTCAGTACTGAAAACTTGCACACATGATTGAAATAATTTCTGTAACACTTCACCATTTTTAATTGTTTGTTTTAATTAATCAATAAAGAATATTTTCTAAAAAACTCCCAAAAATAAATAATTTCTGTTGGACAGAAATTGGGTATCTGTACCAGATGGAAACTGGTGTTGAATCTTTCCTTCTTTTGTTTCAATGTAGGTTATGGGTAAAGTGTTTAAAGTTACAATTAGACCATTCTGTAGAGGTTAGACCTTTTGGGAGTAGAATCTATTAAGCACTTATAAATGTCTCTTAATTTAATTTACATTTTTTAAAAACTAATCTCTGTTAAATACACAGAAATTTGTCTTCTCCTCCTCTTCTGTATAGAGCAAGTGAGTTAACATGTTACTCTGTATGTTGGTCTGTTGTTGAATTGCAAGGCCTCAGGATGTCTATTTAATTAGTGATCCATGGTCTGCTGGGAAACTCCCCTGACCCTGAAATTCTGGACCATGCCAACAACTGTCGGGGAAGCCATTGAAATCCATAAACACCTAGACAATTTCAATAGGAAAGAAGAAACCCTTAAAGTAAACAAAATTTGGGTACCAGTCCTGAAAAACACCAAAATCAAGACCCAGCAAGTTCAAATGAAAACCACCCAGGATCATTTCCTCTCAGCCAAGGGTCACACAGTATATATACCCCACTCACTTCCATGCCAGCATTCCCTGAAGATGCCAGCCACAGATGCTGGTGAAACGTCAGGAATAAGCTCTTCCAGAGCATGGCCATATAGCTCAAAAACCTTACCAAAAAACTATCAGAACTAATAGTTGGGCAAAATCTAATTTTTAGTTCCACTCAGGTAGGTTCAAAGAATGAATGCGACAAAGGTCAACACATAAGTCCCACTGCATAATGGGTTTACTTTAGTTGGGACTAGCAGTAGTATTTAGCCAAATGAATACATTTTTTTCCTTCCTGCCTCTTGATATTTGTGCCCCTTTCTATCTGAAATCAGTTCTATAGTTATTATTATTAAGATATGAAAAACTGACTCATGTTAGTGTGGATAGAGTTTGTGCTCTTGTTTAAATGACCTTATTGTTTTAGATTTTTAATAGCTTGATCATATGAGCTGCAGCTCAAAGAAAAAGTCAAAGCAAAAAGTCAAAGCAAATCTTTGGTATAAAACTGCTTCTTAGAGCCACAGCTGCTGATAGAAGTGACAATGGGGAATCCTCAGTTTTTCTTACAAATCCCAAAATCTGAAACCTGTTTGTTAATCTTCTGATGAATCTTTTAACTATCAGTTCTTTGGCAGCCCTGGAATAGTAAGTAAATGTATTAACTTTTCCAGTGTTAATATATGATTTGGAGCTACGGGTGACTTGAAAGGCTTTTTGCAGTAGGAGAGCCCCAAGGAATGTAAGAGTCTTCTTGGAACTGAAGAGGAAACATTTATTTCAGGAAAATATGAATAAGAGCCTGTTGAGTAAATCTGTCATACCTCTTTATTCCTGCCCTCCAGTTACCCTTTCTGTTTTCCAACTAGGTTTGCATAAATTAGTCAGAAATTTGATAGTCTTAATTGAGTCATGTAATTATTGTTACCATAAAAACAAGATGTCCAGTTGTAAATTTAGATCCTTTCTCTGTGTAATCTGAGATAGTTTGAGCACTTTGTATATTCTTTATTTTAATATGATGTATTTTATGGGATGAGACCAATTTAATATAAATTAATCTTCAGATATGAAAGTGTTGACAAGTAATATGAAAAATGACATCTGAAACAATAAGCATGAGGAGAAGATGCTGGCAAGCCTCCTATCTGGAAACTTTAATCAGTTTGTTCATAAAAATTTCCTTAATATCTTAATATCCTCATTTTTTTAAATTCTATGGTTCTTTTGTTTTAGCTGTTGGCATTTCACATTTTTGCATAACGTTATCATCCTCCTTTCAAAATTCTCAGTATTCCTGTATATATAACTTTCTTTAAATACTGTCATAAAACAGAAAGCTTATCACTCTAATGATGAATTAGCTTTTCTTAACTGTTGATAAGATATTTGACATTAGAAATAATTGCAATTGCATTTAGTGACCAGTGGTGAGGGGCACTGAATTTAATTCATGTTACAATTAGTTTGTTTGTTTGTTGTCTGCCTTCAAGTCGTTTCTGTCTTATGGCGATCCTAAGGCAAGCCTAGCATGTGGTTTTCTTAGCAAGATTTGTTCAGAGGAAGTTTGCCATTGCCTTCCCCTGAGGCTGAGAGAGTGTTACTTGCCCAAGAGCACCCAGTGAGTATCCATGGCTGAGCTGGGAATCGTACCTTGGTCTCCAGAGTCACAATCCAAAACTCAAACCACTATGCTATGTTGGCTCTCATGTTACAATTACAATATTTTTTTATATTACAGTTACAATATGATAATTCCTTTTGAGTACAGTACAGAGATCAATCATAAATGAGAGTTGCACATAATATTTACTTTCTACATATTTATTGTGTCATGTGTATAAATTGCCATAGTGCAATCAGACATTAATGACATTATTGGTTTTCAGATGTATTGCTTTAATGCAACTGTAAGACAGAGGATTGCTAGTAATAGTGAACATATTTGGGGTAAATTATTAAAAGTACACAGGATTAAAGAGGCTAATCATAACAACGAATGCTAAATAAGATTATTGTATGAATGAAACTTTTAATAATAATTTCTTTTCTTTCTTTTACAGAATGATGTGTGAAACAGTGAGATACGAGAGGCATGAAGCCAATGAAGTTCTGTACTAGTGAGTGTGGCTGACTTTATTTTTATATTGTTTACCTCAGCTAACAAAGGTGATGTGCTCCTGGGCATTATTTCTTTAATAGAAAACATGGTACTAGAGGCAGATATAACATGGAAAGAATAAGGATAAGTTCCTAGACCACCTAAAACAAAACAAAACTATTCAACATGTTTGAGACAACTTTGGATTCAAAACTAACTATACACACATGTGAAGTGAAACAACCAGGTCAGCTAAGCCTTTACATAAGTAAATATAAACATTTGAAACTTCTTAGAATTGACATTTTCTTTCACCAGTCTCTATTTTTTAATGATTTCCTCTTTAGTGATCACATCTATAGATTACACTTTTAAAAAACTCTCTAGAGGTAGCTGGTGAGGCAGGCATATTTCCTCTCCCATTCTCTTTCTATTTTGCTGTTCACACATGCACAGTGAGAGATGCTGGGATTAGCTGTTTACTTTGCCTGTTGTATGCAGGCACACACAGCTATTCTAAGATTGGTTAGAGGAGACTCCTGTTCTTTTCCAGCTAAGGTTTTTATTGTATTATTTAATGTAGATGTTCTGGTGCAAGCCAACACGGAAAGTCTGTTTTTCTCAATCCTCCTATACCACCCTACCAATGCAGATGCAACTATAAACCTTCCAACTAGATAGAGGAAGACACACACACACACACACACACAAAAACCTTTGGCTGCATCTGCACAGCAGAAATAACCCAGTTTGACATCACTTTAATTGCCATGGCTCAACACTGTGGACTTCTGGGAATTATAATTTGTTTTGCCACCAGAGCAATCTGATGGAAAAGGCTAAATGTCTCACAAAACTACAGTTTCTAGAATTCCATAGCACTGAGCCATGGTGGTTAAGGTGGTGTCAAACTGGATTATTTCTGTAGTGTGAATTTAGCCTTTGTAAAAAGGAGCTTCTTTGCTGGAGGCTTTGTTAAATGAAGTACTCCTGTTGTTGCTTTCAGAGAAAATAGCAGATTTTGGGAGCTCTTGGTGGATGAGAATGATATAATTTGATAAAATGACATAAATTGATAAAATGAGCTAAGTGGCAGTATCTAAGATACGTTACGGAAAGGCTTTCTGCCCAATAACATTCAGTAATATAGTTGTCCTAATGCTGCTTTTCCTTTCTTTGTCTAATATTGATAGTTTTTCATAAGTGTGTGTGTTTTGTGTGCCTTCAAGTTGTTTCCAACTTATGGCGACTCTAAGGTCATAGGGTTTTCTTGGCAAGATTTGTTCAAAGTGGGTTTTCCATTGCTTTCTCCTGAGGCTGAGATCATGTGACTTGCCCTAGTTCACACACTGGGTTTCATAGCCAATATGGGAATCAAACCCTTGTCTTCAGAGTCATAGTCCAACACTCAAACCACCATGCCACGCTGGCTTTCCATAAATTTTAAATAGGGCAAAATATTCATGCCTATTGACTGCATTTTTAGTAAACATAGTCGTTTGAAAGCCTATACAATTCTAGTGCTATGTGTCTATAGTATTTGCTATGGAGAAACATGTTGATGTTTTTATGAAATCATGTGTTTGAGATTGGAAATATCCTACTGTGATTATTTTTAATTTTAATGTTGCCCTTTGTATCCATACTGGATACATACTGGGGAGGGAAAGAACTTATCTGTCTTAAATTTATGTCAGTTTATCCGTTATATCTCAGTTTTATGCTAGGCATTTTTGTGGTATTTGGCCAATCTGCTTGTCAACAACTTCATTTAAGGATTTCATGATGGTGCAAACTGATTTACCACCACATTCTGGCTTAATCCCTCTGTGCTGTCTTAAGTGCCAGTTAGATTGTTTCGTGGGTCACACTGTAGATAAACTGCCAGCATTGTGCACTGTGATCCTTCCTGTTTTGACCATGAACAGTTTGTTTTCTTTACTGCCCTTTAGTAAATCCTGAGGCTTTGAAACTGGCTCCTAGTATGATCAAGCTATACATTATTGATTGGCCTATTTTCCTCTTTGCCAGTGTCAGAGTGCTTGTGTTCTCCCATAGGCAAAACATAATATATCAATATTGAGAAATTATGACTGTAATTCTGTGCATAGATATTTGGAGGAACTCCCCATTAAATGTAGAAGATTTTGCTAGAAGTTTCTTAGGCATGAGATAGAAGTCAAAATGTCATAGGCCCCTGTATACACAAGCAATGCTCTTCTTTAGCATATGAAAAATTCTGGAAGTCTAAATGGAAATAATGGACAAGAAATATTGTCTTTTGAAGAATGGTTTCACCCTATAGCCTCCCAGAGGGCACACAGTTTGGAGAATATTATCCACCGAGACCAATTTCCCAGCCTCAAGTATTTATTAAACTATAAGGATTTTAAGGGAAACAGGAAGTGGTTTTGTAGCATGTCAAATGGAAGTTTTCCTTTCCCCAGAATCCTTTAAGCTGTGAGAGACTTCATCTCTTTCCAGGGTAAAAATTTCCAGTGTGGTAGTAGAAACAGTTGAGCCTGGAGGGTATATTTCCTTTGCCTACTATGCAGTAGCCAGGTCTGAATTGAGAATAAAGGCAGGTTCCTTTTACCAGCTGAAATGTGGACAGGATAACCACCATCACTTTCTGTCTGTACTAAGAACCCATAATGATGATAAGAATTGTACTAAAGGCAGAGTCTCCTTATATGGAATTCCTAAATCCAAAATAAGCAGAAATCCAAAATTATCCACATGGATGGCCAGGATAACCACCTTGACTTTAGGATGGTTCACTGTATACAAACTTTGTTTCATGTACAAAATGATTAAAAATATTGTGTATAAATTACCCTCAGGATATGCATATAAGGTGTATGTGAAACATAAATGAATGTTATTTTTAGATCTGGTCCTATCTTTAAAATATATAGAATCATAGAATCATAGAATCGTAGAGTTGGAAGGGACCACAAGGGCCATCCATTCCAACCCCCTGCCATGCAGGAAAACACAATCAAAGCATCCCCGACATATGGCCATCCAGCCTCTGTTTGAAGACCTCCAAGGAAGGAGACTCCACAACACTCTGGGGGAGTTTGTTCCACTGTCGAACAGCCCTTACTGTCAGGAAGTTCCTCCTAATGTTGAGGTGGAATCTCTTTTCCTGCAGTTTGCATCCATTGCTCCGGGTCCTGGAGCAGCAGAAAACAAGCTTGCTCCCTCTTCAATATGACATCCCTTCAAATATTTGAACAGGGCTATCATATCACCTCTTAACCTTCTCTTCTCCAGGCTGAACATCCCCAGCTCCCTAAGTCGTTCCTCGTAGGGCATGGTTTCCAGACCTTTCACCATTTTAGTTACTCTCCTTTGGACACACTCCAGTTTCTCAATGTCCTTTTTAAATTGTGGTGCCCAGAACTGGACACAATATTCCAGGTGGGGCCTGACCAGAGCAGAATATAGTGGCACTATTACTTCCCTTGATCTAGACACTATACTTCTATTGATGCAGCCTAAAATCACATTGGCCTTGTTAGCTGCCGCATCGCATTGTTGACTCATGTTCAACTTATGGTCTACTTGGACTCCTAGATCCCTTTCACACGTAGTTTCATTCAGCCAGGTGTCCTCCCTCCTATATGTGTGCTTTTCGTTTTTCCGCCCTAAGAGCAGTACCTTACATTTCTCCGTGTTGAATTTCATTTTGTTAGCTATGGCCCAGTTTTCTAGTCTGTTCAGGTCATTTTGAATCTTGATCCTGTCCTCTGGAGTATTAGCTACTCCCCCTAATTTGGTGTCATCTGCAAATTTGATAAGTATGCTCCCAATCCTGTCATCCAGGTCATTGATAAAGATGTTGAATAACACTGGGCCCAGGACAGAGCCCTGTGGGACCCCACTCGTCACTTCTCTCCAGGATGAAAAAGAGCCATTGTTGAGCACTCTTTGGGTTCGGTCAGTCAACCAATTACAAATCCATGTAACAGTTGCCTTGTCTAGCCCACATTTTACAAGCTTGTTTGCAAGAATATCATATTGTTGGGATCCTCTCTTTTCCCTTTTTTTAAGATGGGGACAACGTTTGCCCTCCTCCAGTCTGCTGGCACTTCTCCTGTTCTCCAGGACTTCTCAAAGATTATTGCCAATGGCTCCGATATTACATTTGCCAGTTCTTTTAATACCCTTGGATGTAGTTCATCTGGTCCTGGAGACTTATATTCGTTTAGGTTAAACAGGTATTCCTGTACTATCTCTTTGCTTATTCTGTACTGAAATTCCTCTTTTCTGTCCTCTGCTCCATTATCCTCAGGTTGAGTTCCCTTTGCCTTTTCTGAGAAGACTGAGGCAAAGAAAGTGTTGAGTAATTCTGCCTTTTCTCTGTCCTCTGTTAGCATTTTGCCATCTTCTGCACGCAGTGGCCCTACCGTTTCCTTTTTCTTCCTTTTGCTGCGGACATATCCAAAAAAGCCCTTTTTGTTGTTCTTAACCTCTCTAGCAAGCCTGAGTTCATTCTGTGCTTTGGCTTTTCTGACTTTACCCCTACACAGGCTCACTATTTATTTGAATTCCTCTTTGGTGATTTCCCCATTTTTCCATTTCTTATACATGTCCCTTTTTAATCTTAGCTCAGTTGAAAGTTCTTTAGTCATCCATCCTGGTTTCTTGAGACATCTCCCATTTTTCTTCCTCGTTGGAAGTGTTTGAAATTGTGCCTTCAGAATCTCCCTTTTAAGAAACTCCCATCCATCTTGAGCTCCCTTCTCTTTTAGTATTGTTGACCATGGGATCACACCCAATATTTCTTTAAGTTTACTAAAATCAGCTTTCCTAAAGTCTAGAATGTGTGTCTGACTATGCCTGGCTTCTCCTTTCCATTGTATAACAAACTCCAGGAGAACATGGTCACTTCCAAGTCATCCTTGTTGGTTAGGATCAGATCTAGAATAGTTGAACCCCTTGTTGCCTCTTCCACCTTTTGGACAATGAAATTGTCTCCAAGGCAAGTAAGGAAATTGGTAGACCTTGAGGATTTGGCTGAGTTCGACTTCCAGCAAATATCAGGATAGTTGAAGTCGCCCATCACTACTACATCTCTCCTTTCTGAATGTGTGGTTATCTGTTCTAGAAAGACATCATCCAATTCCTCAGTCTGACTTGGGGGTCTGTAGTAGACTCCCACCATAACATCGTTGTTTCCCTGCTCTTTAATATTTATCCAGATGCTCTCCACCTGGCTTCCAGGATTGATGTCCTGAATCTCTTCACTGATGTAAATGTCCCTGACATATAGTGCTATTCCTCCTCCTATCCTGTTTGGCCTATTTCTCTTAAAAAGGTTATACTCCTCTATTTCTACATTCCAATTATGAGACTCATCCCACCAGGTTTCAGTGATGCTTATTATATCATATTTGCTTTGTTGTGCTAGGAGTTGAAGTTCATCTTGCTTATTTCCCATGCTCTGTGCATTAGTGTAGAGGCATCTAAGACCATGTGTTCCCTTTACTTGCTGCCTGTGCAAGTTATTTTTCCTCCCACTGTTGGGTCTTTGCACTGTTTGTCTTGTTCTCTCTCTGTCAGTTTGACTATCTTCTCCAGCCCTTTTGCCCTCCAGAATACAGTCTCCCTCCCCCACATAACTCAGTTTAAAGCCCTCCTGATCAAATTCTTGAGGCTATAGGCAAAAATGTTTTTGCCAACTGGCGTGAGATGCAACCCATCCCTTGCCAGAAGTCCTTCCTCATGGAACCGCAGCCTATGATCCAAGAATCCAAATCGTTCTCGGCGGCACCATCTGCAGAGCCAGTTGTTTACATCCGCTATTTTCTTCTTCCTTCCTGGACCATGCCCTTCTATTGGGAGAAGAGAGGAGATGACAACCTGTGCATCCACCTCTTTCAACATCCTACCTAAAGCCTCATAATCCCTTATGATATTCTGAAGGCTATGCCTTGCAGTATCATTGGTTCCCACATGACCTAAAAGAAAGGGGTAATGGTCAGTAGGCTTGACAAGTCTTGTCAGCCTCTCTGTCACATCACGGATCTTTGCCCCAGGGAGACAGCACACCTCCCAAGACATCTTGTCAGGTCCACAAACCACTGCTTCAGTGCCTCTCAGCAAAGAGTCCCCCACGACAACTACACGCCTCCTCCGAGACTTAGCAGCGGCTGTTCCCTTTGATGGAGCTCTCTGGGTCCCCTGCTCTGTCCCTGAGGTCTGTCCCTGCTGTTGTTCCTCATCATCCCTGATAGTAGAGAGAGATTGAAATCGATTCTGTAGCTGCAAGCTTACAGAACGTTCCTTGGTTTGTGTACTTCTGTGTGTGACCTTCCTCCAACTATCTACTTCTGTTGTGTGTGAAGTGACCTCCTCCTCCCCAGCAACTTCCTCTGTGTATTTCCTGTCCAGGACCATCTGGTCCATTCTGGTCAGGAAAACCTCTTGCTCCCTATGATGCTGAAGTGTAGCGACCTGGGCCTCCAGCTGCTGTACTTTCTCTTCTAAGAGCTACCAACTTGCACTTGGGGCAAGTGAAGTTCACCACTTCTCTAGGCAAGAAGACAAACATCCCACAAGTGTTGCAGGTGACTGCAGCAGGGCCTTCAGTGTCCATACTGAGAAGTCTAAAGGAGACAATGAAACAAGACTGTGTGCTTCCCCTGCTAAACTTGGCCTTTGTCCCCAAGCTCTGGCACTGAGTTAAAGTCAGCTTCTCCTCTATTCTCCAAAACCTCCCTTACTATATAGAAAAATTAAAATTTGCGCGCCATTAGGTGCGCGCCTCTGCCAGCCTTCTGTAGAATTTAAAGTTGAGACTCCTCCCAGCAGTGACTCCCAGAATGCAATAATTCAAAGTATAAGGTTAGATCTCACCAAAAGCACATGGAGAAGAAAGCCAGCCCCTTCCTCCTTGAAGGAAATGAACTAGAATATCATTATGTATATGCAAATACGCCCTTGCCTTACGCAGGGATTCGTTACAGACCCCACTGCCTAAGGCAAGTTCTGTGGGTGCTTGTGCCCCATTGAAACTAATGGGCCTCATACACATGATGCGGTGTGGCGTGCGCACCATTTCCTCTTTGTTGCACAGCTTTCAGCATAAGCTGAAAGCTGCATATAGTGTACCTGCATATGACGTGGGTGCACTGTATTCCAAAATTCCCCCCTCCCATCATCATCATCATCATCATCATCATCTAAATCCAAAAGTTTCTTCTGCTCTCAAGCATTTTGGATAAGGGAGACTCAACCTGTATAATCATACAACCTTAGTAACCAAAATCTTTAAAATATTTAAAATTAACTGGTTAGAATCTTCTTTTAAAAAAACAAAATAGGTGGGAGGCAGGAGGAAATGCTGGGATAATTGTAATGATTTGTATGGAGCTTAAAATTACTAAATATTGTAGAGAAAGAAAGGCAGCCCTTATCTTTAATACAAGAGACCAGAAACGGGTGGAAGGAGATTTTTAAAAGCAAAATGCCAGCCAGACAAAAACATCTTTAATCAGAATAAACTTGAAAGAAGAGATAATTCCTTTTTAAAGAAGAAGGAAACAAGACTATGGTTGACATGAATCTTAGAGGGAAGTGAATTCCAAAAGAATAAGGAAAGGGTGGGGTGTGTGTGTGCAAAGGATGTGAGGCTTTAAGGAAAACAAAGAAAAATGAGGTTGGAGTGTACTGTAACACCCTAAAGGCACAAGATCCTGTCTGATCCTGGAAGCTAGCCAGGTTCAGCCCTGCTCAGTACTTGGATTGGAAACTACCAAGGAATACCCGGTGTGGTATGCTATACTGCAGAGGAAGCAACTGGCAAAACCACCTCTGAGTACTGCTTGTTTAAGAAAACCCTATGAAATAATGGGGTTGCTATAACCTGAAGGCACATATACATAATTGAAAAGAAGAAAGTGACATGAGGGCAGGAATGTACCATTAAGATGTTTAAAGAGAAAACAGAATTTGCAATAAAGAGAAAAAGGTAGGTAGTGAAGGTATGGGGAAAAGAATATACAGTATTTGAAATAAAGGACAGAAAGGTAAAGCAGATTGCAGAATACAGGTAAGAGGAATGCCAGTGGTTGTTGTTATTGTGCACCTTGAGGTCTTTTCTGACTTATGATGACCCTAAGGTGAACCTGTCACTGGGGTTTTCTTGGCAAGATTTGTTCGAGGGAGCTGACTTTTGCTTCCCGCTGAGGCTGAGAAAGTATAACTTGCCTAAGGTCACCCAGTGGGTTTTCATGGCTGAATGAGGACTTGAACCCTAGCCTCTACTTAAACCACTGCGCTACACTGGTTCTCCTTGTGGTAATCCAAGCATACGAGAGAGACTGTGTGCAAATATGTGGAGGACTGGTAGAAGTGGTAGACTGATTTTTGGATTATCGTGAGATGACATTACTCATTGGAAAAGACAATTATGCTCAGTGAGGTAGAGGGCAGTAAGGAAGAGAGGAAGACGTAACAAAGAGGAAGATTGAATAAAGAAAGCCATGAACCTGAATTTGCAAGATCTCAGCAGGGATTCTGTGACCATGGCCCTTGGCTGTCTCCTTGATATGGTAACCATAAATAAAAGGTATTTATGCCAAATACAATTTCATGCCGAATAGAAACAATCCCCCCCCCCCCGCCAAATATTCAGAAGATACAGCTCTGAGGAATTAGACTACAGGCCTATCTAATTCAGCATCTGGCTTTTTAAAATGGTTAGCAACATACATATGAGAAGTCCTCTCCTACTATTTTCCCATGGTTATGTGATTACTTGTGACTAATCACTATGGATAGACCTTTTCTTCCTGAATATATATGATATCTTATATACATTTAAGTTGGTAGCCATCACTATATTTTGTGATAACTATAATGATGAAGTCAGCAAATTTTTCAGAACGTCTTTGTGGGGAAAAAATGAAAAGGAAGATGAAAATAAGAGTGCTATGGATACCATGGACAGTCCAAAAAGACAAACAAATGGATCCTAGAACAGATCAAGCCTGAACTCTTCCTGGAAGCCAAGATGATTACATTTAGGCCATTGTACTTTGGCCACATCACGAGAAGGCGTGACTCGTTAGAAAAAACAATGATGCTAGGAAAAGTAGAAGGCAATAGAAAGAGAGGAAGACCGCAAGCCAGATGGATGGACACAAGCAGGGAGGTCATGGGTTAGAACCTACAGAACCTGAGCAGGGAGATTGAGGATAGGGAAACATGGAGATATCTCATTCACAGGTTTGCCATGAGTTGAAGCCAACTCAAAGACAGCTAACGACAAACACCTTGATTAGTAAGAAAACCTACTAAACACTGTGTTCTTTTTAAAAAACACACAGATGTGTCAGCTTTGTTTAGAGAAAGGGAATAAACAGGTAAGCAATTGTAGTAAGCAAATAGATAATTGTAGTAGAATCAAGGAGGAAGCCATCTTTCCCCATTGGCCCTTCCCCCCAGACCTGGAGGCATCATTGAAGAAAATTAACTGCTATAAACAATATAACATGGACTGACAAGACTAACAAGTCAGCACACTTCATTTTTGAAATATACTAAATATAATTCAAAGTATAGATGTCCAAATGGGAAAAAGCAATATAGATATGTATCCATTTGGGATTTGTGTGTTCTGAGAGCATGAGAAAGTTTCTTCTCCTTTGTCTGTAGCCCAGTTACAGGAAGGAGACATTGTTTGAGCCATGGAACTTAGAATGATTTTCCTAAGGCAGTCAGTGCCCTTTACTGCTAAGACATGGAGACAGCTGCTTTTGTTCTGGGTTGAACTGTGGGCCATAGGGGTTATAACTACACAAAGGCTTGATTCTTAAGGGAATGTAATTACTCCGGAGACGTTTGTGGGCACATGCTCTTGCACACATATATACATGTGCATTTGGGAGATACATTTGGGAGATTTCACCCCATGGTGGAAGAAAGGAAGAAATCTCTCAAAAACTTTATCTGAAAATGATTGAAATCCTTCTAAATAGTCTCCTTTTGAAGCCCCAGCAAAGCTCAGTATTCTCATTTCAAATAGTAAGCCAAGACCTCTTCAAGAAATGAATATGCATTCTCATTGTGCTCTCATTGGCTTTTGTGAAAGTCATCCAGTAGAATATTTAATAATGCAAGAGTAGCTGCAGCTAGGCTAGTCTGTTGCTTTTTTCAGTCTCCTCGAAGGTATATTTTTCCTAGCTGGCAAAGTTGCTTTGGGATCTGGCCAGGTCTGCACTGCAGTAAATCAAAATCGCTTATTTACATATTCTATTGGGAATGTTTCTTTTAAATGAATGCTTCCTAACCGGCATTAAACATTAGGCAAATATTCAAGATTTTGCTAGTTGATTATATTATACAGTATATATATAAAATTCAAGAGATGCAACTTTTAGAGAAAGCTTTAGCTATTCCAGATGTGTTAAATATGTGTCAGTTGCCTGAATGCCAGCAGAAGGGTTTGCCTTGTGCTACGTTTGTATATTTGTGAATGTGAGGGTCAGATATACAGAACAGAACACTCCAGTTCTTGCTTTCTTAGTTGTGAGAGGGATTTCTTAGGAAGAATCTAAGTCTGTTATTATCTAACACAGTTTGAGAGACTGTACAACCTTGTGCACATTTAAAAAAGGTAATGTATTACCATATTTCTAATGATGTTTGTCTTTCCATAGAATGTGATAGCAGTTACATTTTCAATATCACTGATATCGCCAGCAGCAGACTAAGTTAAAAACAGAAACTTGACTTAGTTCTTTTCAGATAATGATCTGGGTTTGAGTGGAAGGGTGGCTGAACAACAGGGATTGTCAATAGGAGTTGGAATTGGTTAATAGTAGTAAACATACAGGATTAGGCTAAGATATTCTTTGGTTGGGTTGGTAAAAATAGCTTTTCCAGAGAAACAGATCTTGAAGGAGGTGGAACTCTATAGTTAGGAAGCAGCATGTTAGAACATGCTGAGACAGGAATGGTGCAGAGGTGAACTTTACTGGAGTAATAGAAGTGTAAAGAACTGCTAAATGAGTTTTGAAACTTTCTAATGTAGGTTTATCACTTGATACTCAACATGAAGTACATGCTGAAGGGAATAAACAAATTTAGCTGATGTCCTGGCACATCAAGTGATTTGTATGGATATGTAAGTTAGAGAATTTAGTCATACGTCAACTTATTTATTAACTGTAAAAGTGAGATATTGTTTGTATTAGTTAAATTTCTCTCTCTTGGAGATATGTACAGTGCATTGCCTGAACTATTTTAAACAAAAAACAAACAACACGGTTTAGGATTGATGCATTCAACTGGAATTAGTCACTATTCTGAATTTTAATAGCTGTGTTGCCATCTTCTGTTAAAATGTATGGGTTAGGTCAGAAATTCTGCTTTGTCATAGTCTTGTTATTTGTGACTAAGAATTACAGTTAGACAGAGATGTTGAATCATGATTTCATAATGTAAATCCCTCCAATAGACTGGGGTTGAAGGTATGTGGAAGTTTTAGAAACAGATGCCCAATTTAACATGTGAATAATCTTGAAGGTTTTTCAAGGTCATAGTATGTATCTAACCATGCCAAACAAATACAATTGAAATATAATTTGGGCAGTCATTTTAAATTAGTTGATTGTCATGTTCAAAATTGTTTTCTTAGAAGTCTTGTGAGCTAATGTTTTGTGGAAGGAAGGATCTGTCTCTTGGGAAGCTGACTTCTAATATCACAAGAAGAAATGAGATCAAACAGTTTTCTCTGTCAGTAACTAAATATATTGCTAGTTCTGACCTCTAAAATTAAGCTGCTTAGTAATCGGGTTCTTCGGGAAGAAAACATAGAACATTTTGTACAAAATAGTAGCATAAAGAAAGTATGGGGACAAATGCTGGGCGCAAAAAGAGTAGCAAAAAGAGAGTTATGAAAACCGAATGGGCTTGTTTGTTTCTGTGAGAGGTTATTCATTACACACACCCCATCCTATTTCATATTTCTTCAAAAGGAAGTTTCAGTGAATTCATTGAGATATGTTGCCATATAAGTATGCATAGACTTTTGGGGCTTAGTTTGTTAAAAGTTTTAATGATACTTTTACTTTGGTACATATATTCACATATTTAGTTTAGCTTTCAACATACTATTTTAGAAGAACAAATATTTGAAGTTATCAGATTCATTGAAAAGGCATGATTCACACTGTCTAGATGCATAAAACTGGCACATATTCAGGAAAATGTCTGTTTACAAAATTTCACCATTAAAAAATAGTCCATCATAGAAAAAGCTAGCAGGATTTAATGATTTGAACATTGAACTATTTCTCTGGAGACCAGGGTGTGAATCCCTGCTCAGCCATGGAAACCCACTGGGTGACCTGGGCAGGTCACACTCTCTAAGCCTGAGAGGAAGGTTAATGCAACCCCCCCCCCCCGAACAAATCTTGCCAAGCAAACCCTGTGACAGGTAGCTCTGTGCGTTACAGTTTGGTTGCATTTAGCTTCTCTTTCCTCTGTCCTAATTGTACTTTCTAATATTTTATCATTTATATTTACAGCCCTGACGATGTTGGAACATGTTGGTATATTCTTCTGTCTGGTTCAGTATTTATCAAAGAATCAATGTTTTTACCAAGGAGCAGGTATGACTGGAACTTACATTACACCTTAAATATTTAAAGATAAGTTACATATATTGAATGTTTAATCAAATATCAGTTGCTGATACTGCGCACAAAAAAGAGAAAGAGCTCAGTATAGTTTTACAAGTTACTTGTCACTGGATTTTAGAAATCATTTCATCATATGCTTATATTCAGCAAAGGAAGATCACACAGTGATCTCTGCTCTTTGTCCTATTTTATGAACACAGTACCATTAGATTGGTCCTTTTTTCTCTCTCCAGCATAATGGAACATGGGAAGTTTTATTTCTTATATACTTGATTTATAACATAAATTAGTTTGTCTTATAATATAAATCAGATTCCAAAACTAGGACCCATGATTTTCATAATCATAATGCTGGTACGGACTACTAATTCTGCTTAAAAATGCCATTTAACAAGGTCTTGGCCGAGGACCTGTGATTTTCAAATGCTCAGTTTTACTATGCTAGTGCTGGAGAAAACTGAAAAGTACAATGAGTCTACTGTAGGCTTTGACCTCCATATTAGCCAGTGGCGATGCATGCCCAGCGGTGCACTAATGCAGGCATGCGTACATCACCATTGACTGACTAAAATAAACTTGATCCTCATGGTTTTTCCCATCTGTGGTGACCCAAGGAGCAGGACCAAGCCCCTGCATATGGGAAGGGCATACTGTAATTATTATATAAATACAGTAATAATTCTATAGTGATGTAGGATTAGGAGAAGAAAGGTCTGCTTAGACACTCAGCAATTTTCAGGTGGTATGCAGAGACTTATTTTTGTGTTTTTTGAAATTCACTGTTGTAAATCAAGGCAGTAAAATGGCTTTGCATATTGGACAATAAAATATATAACTGAAAAGTATACATTCCATAAAATATGCTTTTATGCTGTTCATTAATCACTTTCTTTAGAACCTGGCCTATAATTTTGGGAGTTTCATACCCTCCCCCTCTCCTGGCTTAAAACCAAAGTTTTTCCAAAGTAGCCCAGGTGCCACTCTTTCTTGATATGTTTAGCCTATGGCAAAGTTTAGTTACAGCACTGAGAAAGAACTAAAGAAATATACATGTCTGGAAAAAAAAAACCAGGTTAATTTATCTGAGTCTTATATATTTTTAATTTTTTAAATTTATTATGTTATTTATACCTCGCTCTTCAGCCCTAAAGGCTATCAGAGCGGCTTACAATTATTATTTTTAGTTAGACGGTTTCCTGCCCTCAGGCTTACAATATAGAAAGACATGACACAAAAGGAGGAGGGAATGGTGGTGGGAAAGGGGATCAGGTCCAGCAATTCTTCTATCCCTCTTAGGCCTGGACCATGGCAGATGGACTGGAGGAAGGGGTCTGCTTCTTACGGAAAGGCCCGATGGCGTGGGGCCTTTCTTTTCATTCCCTTCCAGGCTGATGCAGTCAGATGCCATGGAGGGAGGGCTCTTTTTCTTAAGGATAGGCCCGATGGCATTGGGCCTGTCTTTTCACTCCCTCACAGGCTGGATGGGGACAAATGCCATGGAGGCAGGGCTCTTCTTCTTAAGTTCTTGTCTCAGTGAAAACGTCAGTCTATAGGTGTTCAGGCCTTGATTTTTGTTTGTTTTTTTGTTTTTGTTAGCTGTACCACAGGAGAAAAAGTTCAAATTTGAAGATAAATCACTAAGAACTTCCTGTGTCTTTTTGAAGCTCTTTGATATTTCTTAAGTCATTTTGAGAAATTGTGCGAAACTACAGTAAAACACAGAAAGGGAGATGGTCTTAAATGTACAGTGGAGCCTCAATATCTATGCACTTGCCATCCGTGGATTTCAGCAAGTGCAGATGGCAAGCCCCCATTGTCCCTGAGGCAGCTAGTGCATACAGGTGCATTAGTGGGCACATATGCACCATGCCACCATTAGGGGAAATGGGACTTGAGGTCATGCATTTTTTGGTATCTGTGGGGGAGGGACACAACCCCCATGGCTACCAAGGTCTGACTGTACTTTGACAAAACTAAATGGCTTGGTTTCTGATTTTATCCATATTACTGATACTTTTAAAATTATGTACATTCCACAAGAAAAATGAAAAAAAAAAAAAGATGTAAAAATGTGGGGTAAAAATGAAGCATTTGTGAACTGACAATGGGGGTTTGCCGGCTGGGAATTATATAACCTGGGCTGCATCCACAGTGCAGAAATAATCCTGTTTGATACCACCTTAACTGCCATGGCTCAGTGTTGTGGAATTCTGGGAATTATAGGCGGGTTACAGACCGCCCGTTTGGGGCGGCCTGCACCCGCCCCTTTCCCCGGTGTATCGGGGCCTCAGCTGCCAGAACGGCAGCCTCCGAGGCCTTGATCCGCCACTTTTCAGGCCGCTTCCCCGCAGCCTGGAAAGGGGTGTCCTTGGGGCTTCAAGCCCCAAGGACACCCGGCAATGGCGGGGAGGAGGAGAAAGGGGCCTCTTGGCCCCTTTTTCCTCTGTGTCGCTGGCGCAGCCATGTAAAGGCTGCGCCCAGCGACGCAAATGGCAAAAGGAGCTCCGTTTCGGAGCTCCTTCTGCGGCTGGGGAAAGGGCACACTATGTGCCCTGGCGCGGGGTGATGATGTCACATCCGCCCCGCCCCATATAGAGGCGGCGTGCTCATGACGTCTATTGTAGGATAAACTGATGTGTCTGTTTTCTATGTGTCCGCTTGCTGGGTTCAGCACACCTGTTCTTGGTATAATATTATCTGTACAGGTAGAAGCATAAAGCTAACATAGCAGATTTGTAAATACAAATGTATCACTAGCATATGAATATTTGGGCTATATGCTAGGTAAATAAAACTTGGAAGTATGAATCTGCATTTGCATTTAGTCTTTAAATGTTTCTATGCATTAGGGGATAAAGAAGAAAACCAGATAAAAATATTTTCAAGTTACTGGTTGATACAGATTCAATTCAACCTTGAAAGGTCTCTTGAATTCCTTCCCTGTGTGCCTTAGCTTTTGGTGTTTCGTAGCATTTAAATCAGTTTTATTCCAGTTTGCCTGAGGCTAACTGCAAGGTATTGCACAGACGTGGATTAACTGCACAGATTCTATCATTATTTCAGTAACAGTCACTACTAAATTGATAGCATATATGTCTTTTCTAGCAGTATAGGAACTATGTATAATTAAAAGTGGTAGACAGAAAGATCAGGAGTGACTGAATAATGTCTAAATGTTTCTCCTGCCTACCAGAGAGTGTGATCAGTCATTAGTTTCACTTCAAAACTTCTGTTCATTCCAAAAAGTTTGAGCAAGATTCCTTGGCTGCATCTGCACTGCAGAAATAATCCTGTTTAACACCACTTTAACTGCCATGGTTCAATGCTATGGCATTCTGGGAATTAGTTTGTTGCAGCACCAGAGCTCTGCTGGTGTCAAACCAGATTATTTCTACAGTGAGGATGCATCTCAACTGATCTTCCTGCAATGAGCAGTGGTTGTGTAGTAGCATTCTTGGTGATTTGTACTTCTGCACCCAATCCACAGAAGGCACTTTGCACACAGAAACAACTTACCACGCATAACTTGGAACAAAACAGAACAAATCAGATGTGCCTTTCCCTTGAAGAAATTGTATATCTAAAAAGTAGTGGTCCTTTAAGAGATTTTGAACTTCAGATCCTAGAAGTCTCAGCCATGTTGGCCAATAGTCTAGAATTGTGGGAGCTGAAGTCCAAAATCCCTTAAATACACAGTTTGGGGACCAATGCTATAAACCATCTGCAGTAATGTGTGCATTTAGACATACATTTAGTGAACATTCTCATTTACATTTGTCTCTTGGTGGGAATGTGTATTCAAAAGTGCATCCCAGTGCAAGTAATGCTGTTCTGATAGACTGTTTCCGATGTACTTCTGACTTAGGTAGCAGTTTATGATATCCACTCAGAGGTCTGATTTGGACTTAGAGGATAGGCTTTCAGGAATTGTAATTTAGATTTCATACGATTTGCCAAATCATATGAAATCTAAATCTTTCAGATGGTATGATTAATAGAAATTAAAAATACTGGAGTAGCAAGAAGAGAGCAGATGCTTAGAACAACAGATGACATATCAACTAGGGAAGAGATGCTTTACAACTGAGATTTCAGGCAATTTATATTTCTGTTCATAGACTTCTCACATATAAGAAAGAAAAGTTAAATTCTTCAGAATATATCAGAATCAGTATGGAACAGCAGCTGAGAGTAATATCTGCTCTTGTCTGAGCTGGGGGCAAATGGTGATGTCTTTTTTAATTTTACATCAGAAGGTTGTTGTTGTTGTTGCATTTATTTATATCTTGTTTTCCCCAAAAAGCTCAGAGCAGTTTATCATTTAAAAGAACAGTACAATTAAAACATAAAAAGTGAGCATTAAAATACCGGTAGAATTAAACTATTACAATATCAAGACATATCACTCATTAAAAGAATAAAATACAGTTTAAAAAGATAAAAGTGCTTAAAAACAGTACACTTTAAAACAATACAACAAACTCTAGCCCATTCATTGAAGATTTTCTGTTTTAAATCCAAGGCTAAAATGCAGTTCATCCTTGGAAGAGAGGTGAGAAAGTTGTAACAGATCATAATTATGCTACATGTTTGTGATTTGGAAGATAGCAATAAGTGGTAACAGAGTCTTAAGTTGCAAGGGATGGAAGGATAACTACTGCAGTGAAGCAGTATAAGATGACAGTCTTGTCAACTGTGTGCCAAAAAAACACAAGCTGCTTTTCACATGGACTTCAAAAGATTCTTTGCACTTACTTTCTCTTTTCCTTTGTAAATGAAATAAAACAGAACTACTAAGAGACCCCTTAATGAAAGTGACAATCAGGTCAGCTTCACTAGCTGATTTGCCCTTTTCAAATTTGAAAGGCACCTTTCTCTACCCATATTCCTATAAATAAGACATTGTGGCAGTTGTTTTCTCTTGCCTTTCGTTGTTTTTGTATGGAGAACACCTGAGCCCCAGATGAACTGTGCTGGTGCAAAGCCATTGTGTCAAAAATATCTTTACAATATATAATGGAGATTTTAAAAATAATTTTCTGACACTCTGTACTGTTGAAATAGATAGCACTTAAGCTGAAGTACTTTAAGGACTGGACTCTTTGGAAACTCATAAATGTCTAAGCTTCATTGTTTAGCAGCTAACAATAGTTTGTTTCAACAGTTTTCCCCTTGAGCCTTTTTTTTCATTGCAATGAAAAAATCCCTTTCCTCTCAATCCCCATCCCGCAACCATCAGGAAACTTATGTCCAATCATTATGGTTTACTTTATTTCATCTCAGTAGTAATTGGTGTACAGTGGTACCTCGGGTTACGAAATTAATTCGTTCTGCCGCCGCTTTCGTAACCCGAAAATCTTCGTAAGGCGAAAAAGCCATAGGCGCTAATGGGGAAAAGCTGCGATTTCGTGTGAAATAGCGCCGAAAAACACCAAAAAATTTTTCGTAACCCGAAAAAACGTTCGTAAGCCGGAACAGTTTTTTTGAATGGATTTTTTTCGTAACCCGCGCATTTCGTATCCCGAGGTACCACTGTAGTTTACATCTGTTGGCATACATGTATTTTCATAGTCATGGAAATACTATGCTGAATAAACACATGTTCCTAGAACTTCCAAGAGCAGGAAAATGTTTGCAGCACAGTCATATACAAGTTGTAAGTACCAATAGGTTTGTTGGGACTTACTCCCTGGTTTTACTGTTCATATTTAAAATGGAAATTATATTTAAAACTATAAGGATGTGTTTTCATTTTAGAGCTCAGTCTGTGTTCAGTATTAATCTGAGCTATTTAAAAACGAGCTTCTGGCTGATAGTTCTGGATGATAGGTAGGGTTCCCCCCCCCCAACACAAATGTTGAAATGTCAGATATGTAGGATAAACATGTCATCTCTTGATGTTGCATTGTGCTGTTGAGGTTTGTTCCCACCTTTATAACAATTTTGTAAGTTCACAGTAATGCTTCATTGTGTAGTGTACAGCTTGTAAGTGTTAACTGAAGCTTGTTAGCCAGTGTGTTGCCTAGTAAGAAGAGACATGACTTGCCAAGAAAACATTGATTTATGTGTGCAAAACTCACAAGTATGCCAATATATATGTGTGTCTCCCCACCAGAGGATAAATAGCATGTACAGAGTGCCCGCGCCATACGCGGGCGCGCCATACGCGGCCTTGAGCATACGTGCTCAAGCTGTGGGGCGCACGCGGGGCGGAAGGGGCAGCGCATCCCATTCAATTGAATGGGCATGCACGCCTGTTGCGCCCTGCGCGTGCCTGCGCCGCCGCGCCGCCACACACAAGCCCCATTGTTTCCAATGGGGCTCGAGCATAGGCGGAATTCGCCTTACGCGGAGGGATCCGGAACGGATCCCCCGCGTAAGGCGAGGACGGACTGTATCATAATTATAATCATATACTTTCCATGTTGTAGTCAAATCAATACTGGGATTTTTTAAAATTTTTTAAAAAGCATTAAATAAAACACTGACTTCAGTATTTAATATAACTTCGGAAACACCAGGGAATTAACACACCATTATGTGGCTTGTGATGAATAACATTCCACTGAGAAGTTGGACTGAAGTGAAAATTAAGAATGTAGGGGCCCGGCAAAGGCAAGGAAGCAATAATGAATACTGTCAGAAGCTTCCATGCTACTGTAGCTTTTTGTGTGGAAAAAGAATTACTTGCCTATGTGTATTACAGCATATCAGACAGTTTGTATAATTGTGAATAAAGCACTACTGAGGAATCCTCTTTCTTGATGGCATGTGTTTTTCTCTCTCTCAGTAACATAGGAAAATGGGACAGATTGGTTTTTTGCCTACAGTTTACTCATGTGAGTGCTTGGACCATATGTATATCTTCTCTTTTCAATGATTCTAAATAATAGAACATTCAAAAATTATTGTTATGGATTTGTTTGGCTTGGAGGCAACAAATGCTGATTTTCTGTAGTAAGCTCCTCTTGTGCTGACTGTTTATGCAATATGCACATGGAAAATATTGCCAGCAGATATTTTCTGTACTTCAGTCAGACATGTTTTTTTCTTTCTTTGCATTTGGTCCTTTCTAAATGATATGTTGAACAGTTTTTTAGAATATCTTTGTGACTACTTGCCTAATAGAGAAGTAGAAACAGTTATGGCGTTTCCATGCAGATAGTTGTTTGGTAATAGTGAGGAGAGAAGATTATGTTTCTCTGATATGTTGAAATGTCAAGATATTTTTAGATATTTATTAATTATAAAATATTTTTAAAACAAAATAATTTTTGTTTAAATTGTTTTGAAAGTACTGATCTTCATAAAAATTACTGACAATTTGAACTTAGATATCCTGAACCAGTATCATGGCAAATAAAATGATATCACATTAATTTAAGCAGACCACTTGTACCTTGAAAGTAGCTACTTTACAATGCAGTTTGATACATATCTACTCTATGTGTATAGAATTGCAGCTTTTAATGATGAAACAGAATTTAGTAATGGCTTAGTTTTAAAGTCAGTTTTGAAAAAAGTGTAGCTAGAGGGTGTATTATTATATACAGAACAATTAGTGGAATAAGTAAATTTGTTCCCTTGGGAACTATTTGATTTTTATAGACTCATATGGAGCTTTTTCTTGAGAAGTAAATATTGTTGTAAAATTAATTACACACTTGCTGGAATTTCTTTCTTTCCCCCCCACAAATTGGTAAGGCTTTCATTCTTCATCTGCTGTAAGCATATTTTTTAAATGAGCTGTCTTTAAATGCAGAATGGTTGTGCATTTGAACCTATGATGAAGAAAGCTTTGTCTTGAATCCCTTTTAATCCTTATGGTGGCAGTAGTCATTCAAACAGAAATAGAGTAATAAGAGATGAGAAGCAAAATGGCATTACAGTGAAGATATACATAGCCTTTAGGATATTAAAGTTTATAAGGGCAGAGGTGACAGTTTGACAGTCCATAGTCCTGACCTAACTCACAGAACAATTGTATTCCGTCTTTAAATGTTAATTAATTTTCATTAATACAGAAGAGTTATTTTCAGGCGCAAGACTGAAATTTACAGAGATTCAACTTCTTCATTTGCCCAGTTCTGACTGGTGGCTGGCACAAATATTAAGTAAACCAAACCAAAGTGGCATTTGTTGGTTGCTTTGACATTCACTCCTTGCCACGATAAATAAGCAACCCTACTATCTTTAGAATTTACCTGAGTAGTGAATGAAGTCCATCTGTGTGTGATTTCCATGCCACATGATCTCAGAGTAAATACATCTGTTTCTGGAGGGTCCCCTTTTATAAGCAAATAACAAGACTGAGTGAACTTTGTGCAGAAACGCCAATCAGGCTTTAGTTATTTAAAAATACATTAATCCCAGAGCACCATTAAATCCATTATTACACCATGGAAAGCATATAGAGAAGCAACCAAGAGGCCAGTAGTAGCTCTGAAAAAGATGAAGAGCTTTCCAGTTGAGATGGAAGAAACTGTTTTTGGGGCCACTCATCTGGACATTCCACAAGCTGGGCTTTATAGAGTTGCCAAAAGAAAGTCATTGTTAAAACAAAACCCATGCAAAAGCACATTTATAATTTGGAAAAAGACAGATGAGAGACCAGTCAAACAGGTAGACAAACGTTCTGATGAGGCAAAAACTCAGCTTTTGGGCCTTGTCACAGAAATCTCTGTGTGAGACCAACAGCACTCTTCGCCTTGAAAACACCATCCTTATTGGTGGCTACATCATGTTGTGCGAATAATGGGAACCTGGTCAAGAATGATGGCAAGATGGAGCTAAATATAGGGCAGTTTTAGAGGAAAGACTATTTCAGTCTGCTGTGGACCTGGGACTGGGTTGAGGTTCACCTCCAGGAGAACAATGATCCTGAACACACAAAGTAAAACTGGAATGGTTAAAAAAAGAACTTTGAATTTCATAGAATGACCAAGTCAAAGCCCAGACTTCAGTCTGATTGAAACTTGAAAGTGACTCTTCATCATTGGTCCTCATCCAGCATGAAAGAGCTGAGAATGGGCAGGATCTATGTGTTCAAAGCTAATCAAGATTTATTCAAGAAGACTTTCATCTGTAATTGCTGCTAGAGGTATTTCTAATAAGTTTTGACTCATAGTGTTGAATACTTATGTGGCCAGTTTGTTTTTGTTTACTTAACTTTAGTACGTAATATTTTGTATCTTGAGAGGGCTGTGTTTATTGTGAATATCGAGTGGCATAAATGCCAATTAAATCAGTTTCAGTTCTAGCTTGTAATACAATAAAATTTGGAAAAGTCAAAGGGTAAGTGTATGAATACTATAATAATACTTATATAAGTGCTGACTTCCATTTCTCATTGATTCAATGTATTCATTGTAGTTAGAGATATGCAACTCTATAGGTCAGAGAGACTACAGATTTGGGTTATCTTTATTTCATGGCATTGTATTATTGCACTGCCCATTTATTGTCCATGATATTCCCAGGCAGCCTTTTTATCATGTTACCTACCAGGTAATAAATCTAGTAGTTTTTATCTCTTTTTAATCTTGCATGATCACACAAGCCTATTTTCTAAGGACACAGTAAAAGGCCTTTTTGATAGCTACTCGCAGGGTATCTGAAGGAGCATACAAGCTGACCTAGGCTGTAAGATATTTGGGAGAGACCTTTCATTGGGTAGAGGGCCAAACTTGTTGTGGAATGAGTTTGAACGGGGGCTCCTGCCCATTTTCTTCATCTATAGTATTATGTTTTAAATGGTTCTGAACTATTTTCAGTTCAGAGCTATTTTATTTGTAGATTATTTATTTATTTTACTGTTACAATTGATTTTAGCTGTGTTTTGTTTTTTTAACTGATGTTGTGAGTTGCCCTCAGTTGTGTACTGGGCAAAGAAGGAATATCGAATGAATAAATAAATCTAAAATTGAATAAATAATTTAAAAACAAACATTTGTGCTCTTGCAGTTTAGGTTATGAAACTGCTAAAATGAATATTTGGATTAAATATGAACCTTTGCATAATTTAGTTAAACTTAATTGCTAGTCCCAGAATAGACTTACTAAGTCAATTATATAATGATAACTCCATAAATGTGTAAATCCTATTGATTCAGTGAACCTACTCAGGTTGGGACTAGCAACTGGATTTAGAATGTAACTTTAATCTGATCCCATGTCCTGCTTGTTCTAGGAAAAAATGTTGTTTGGTTCCCTCTATAAAGGACAGTTTGTTAACAGACACTGGCATGGTTTAATAACATTGGTTTCAGTCTGCTTCTTTCTCTCAGACAATAGACTGTATGTGAATTTATAATCAAACAACACATCCCATTACTTTGTAAACTTCAACAGAATTTAGTCATAAAGGTAAGGAATGGGGCAAGAGAACATTTTATGTTTTCCACTGATTTGAGGGCCATATTACTAAACTAAACACAGGCACAGCAGAAATGGAAAGGCTGTTTCCTTTCCATTGTATAGTACACAAGTGGTGTATGTGGGTCATGTGGCTGCTCTCATGATGGTCTTGTTCATGCATGGTGTTGGTAATGTGATCACTAGAGGAGTTGGAGGAATGATGTGGCTATGTGTTGCAGTTGGTCTGTGGCATTTCAGCTGATTGATGACCATCCTTTGTAAGTTGATTGTTTGGTAAAAGTCAAGCATGATTATTTGCTATTCCTGAAGTGGGACTGAATGACTAGAATCCCATTCCTATGCCTTTTAAATTTCACTCCTTTCCCTCAGGTGATGGTATGGTTAAGTATGGGAAGTGGAGGGAGGAATACGAAGGTGAGGAAAAAACACTGGGATTCATTAGGGATGGGTTTGCATTAGGGGACTTATGTAACTGTGAATTATTAGGGGATATGGAGTGGCTTGATAATTAATTGAGTTCTTTCCAGATTTTTGGAAAGTGGGGAACAGCTTGGCTTATTTCTGAACCATTATCTGCTTTCTAGTGGGAGGAAGGGGAAAATCTCCCTGATCCTTCTACTTTCGGAAGGGGGGTGGTGTTATAGCTGCTTGATGACCTTCTGCTAACCTGATTGCCTTTTAATAGTCAAGGATAATTGGTGATTATCCTAGAATTTGAACTGGGAATAATGATGCTGTTCAGCTAGTTGGAGGGCAGAGAAATGATCTTGTTGTTTGAAATGGGACACAGAGTGGGGAGCTGAGTCAAATTAAAAGTAGTCAGAATAGAGGGGATGCAGAAGTCTCATCATTGCACTTTATGAAACTAATATAGTTCTGCTCCCCCTTTTGCGGGATCTGTTTAGTTTATCGTATATACTTGACTGTAAGTCGACCTTATGTATACGTCGAGGGCAGGTTTGGTGTACACAAACTTGGTTTCATGCACAAATGTAGTTTAAAAATTACCTTCAGGGTGTGTGTATAAGCTGCGTATGAAACATAAGTGAATTTCTTGTTTAGACTTGGGTTCCATCTCCAAGATAATCTCATCATGTATATGCAAATATTCCAAAATCTGAATAAATCCAAAATCCAAAACACTTCTGGGCTCAAATATTTAAGATAAGGGAGACTCAACTTGTATAGTAGTACAAGTGTGCTTTGCCTAGTCTACAGAGTTAGTCTGAATCCTGTAGTCTGCAGACTTGCACCCTGTACACACCGGCCATTAAGGCCAGCATGGGCGTGGAGTCAAAGCATAGCATCTTCATGACACATGTCCGACTCTGCCTCCAGGTACCCTGATGCCATGCGCTGCTCCTCTCGCGCTGCATCCATACGACACAGCACCAAAGGAGCACCGGTAATGCGGCTATGGTGCCTTTTCGAGGGCGCAAAAAGGAGCCAGTTTTTGTGGCTCATTTTCATGCTCTCAAAAGGCTGGATCAGGGCCGTGGCATGAGGTTGCCGCAGCCCTGATCCGGCATGAAAAAGGGTGGTCTGTAGATCCCCTTAATTCCATAGCCATTTTGGTGGAGCACTTGGATATTGGGGCAGTAGTGTATACATGTGTATGTTTGGCTTTCTTTGTCTGCAGTGGTTTTAATGTTTACCACCTCTGTAGTCTCTCTCACTCCACCAGTGGAGTTACATAGTGAATACATATTATCTCAGTTTACTACTCTAGTATATTTTCACTGATGGAGTATTATCTAGAATTTTGGTGAAGGGGAGAAAAGCTTCCCAACCATAGATTTTAGAGTTTTTGTTGTTGAAATATTAAATCAAGGTATGAACATGTAAACTTAAGTATTCTTACAGAGATGGGCATATCTCTCATTTCTGTTCATTAGTCTCTTGTGTACCTCATATCATCCTGCTTTTAAAAGTTAATATGCTTGTTCATTTATCACCACAGCTGTAAACAAATTCTGTAGATCAAGGAGAATTTCAGAGGTCCTGATGACAATTCAGTTTCGTATATGAATGTTCATCTCCCTTACATTCAAAGTTTTTTTGTCTTAATAAAAATCTGCTAATTTGTATGGTAATGCAAACTTAGTAATATGTAATTATTAATAATGAATAAAAAGAAAATCATTGTTACAATTGTGTGTCAATTATGCAATTAAACTTTCAAATATTAAGTGAAAGATTTGTATGATCTGAAGAGAAACCAGAGTATATTTGGTTATATTCAATATTCACCCACTTTATCAAGAGCTAAAGTATGTTAGTATTCACTCTGCTCCTGTTTTCCAATATCAACTGAGAAGGAGCTCAGAAGTATATCATTAAATTATTTGAAGTCTGTCTTAATAAATCCTTCTTCCTTCCTTTCAGTTTTGGCAAACGTTCTGCAGGAAGCTTCAGGCGTGGCTGTGAATGCATTGTTCTAGAGCCATCTGAGATGATTGTGGTAAGCATGATAGTATCAAGAAGTACAGAAATGTACATTTTAACATTTTAAACATCATACCTTTCTTCAAGTTATTTTATAATAAACAGCCATTTAAAATAGCGATGGTCTCTAAAGTAAGTGTGCAGTCTCTTTTATCAACCAAGTAATTGCTTGGTTTCTAAGGTTAGCTACAGGACATTAAGAAAGTTTGTGAAGGAACGTTTGCGAGCCCCATCTCTCCTGGAGACCCCTGCAGCCATGGAAAAGCCTCTCTGAGAGTTAAAGGCCCTTCCTGAATGATATGTAGTGGGGCTGAGGGAACCAGTACTGGAGGAAATAATATACTCAACATTTGGCAGACCTCCTGTCTTGGAGAACTGACTTGTCCTTCTTGTTCTCCCAATTCCTCTGGAGATTTTTTTTGGGGGGGGGGGTCACATGTGGTTACAGAAAGACAAAAATATTCTTTTTGCAGCTTTCTTTAGAATAATTTAGCTAAGAATGCAAGATAGTATGTTTACAAATTAATAATTATATTTAAATAAGTGAGCATACAAGAATAATACATTTGCTTGGAAAAACTGTAAAAAAAATTTCAACTTTGGTGAGTCAGCTCTTTATTGAGGCAATTCTGATCAGTTACAGTTGTCTGGTTATATTGTTAAACATATTAAAATCCAGTATATAAAAATTTATCTTTATTTGTCAATTGAGTAAGTTGTAAAAATTTTCTGGAATTGTATTTAGACACAACATTCTATGAGAGATATATTCAGAATATCTGTTTTAGTGCATATGAAAAATGAGTATATTCTCTAGTGTGCAAAGAAACTTTCACATATTGGGCTTCATAATTAATATAACTATTAACAAAATTATTTGTTAAAAAGCACCTTTTTGCCCTAATCTTGGGCCTCATTCAAATCTGTTTAGGCATGTTTACACTCATTTATTTCAGTAAACATAAGCAAACTTAACTCTGCTTAGTTCTTAGTGCTCGCCATAGGATTAGATGAGATGCCACCCCACTTTTCAACCATATTGATTTGATTTGTTCATCCCACATCTTTGCAGTATTGTACCATTCCCCCCCCCCTTTTTTTTATTTCAGGAGCTGCCAGAACCATAATACATAATTAATAATTTTATGCCTGTGTGTTTTTCAAAAATATATTTTAGAAATCAGAGTTCATGCCTGCACAAAAGTAAACAACAAAAATACATTTTAAAATGTACTTCTTTTGGTTATCGATTTCTCTTTTCCCTGTGTTAACTGAACAAAAAATCACTGTATGAATTAGGCATAAGTTCTCTCTCCTCTAGCATGGGATGTTGTGACTCATCACGTAGTATATGAGTTAATTCTTCATCACACAATAAAGTTAGTAGCATTTGGGGTAGGCATAGAGTTTGTTGTTGTTAACTGCCCTCGAGTGAGCTCTTAACTCACTGTGGATGAGACATCTCCAAGACTCTTTATCCTCCACTGCTCTCTTTAGGTTCTTTAGATTCAGGCCCACAGCCTCTTTAGTTGAGTCAGTTCATCAGCTGTGCACTTCCTCTTTTTGCTGCTTTCTAACTTCTCTAGCATTATTGTCTTTTTTAATTAGTCTTGCTTTCTCGTGATGTGGCCACAGTATGACAGCCTTGTTTTTGTCATCATAGCTTCCAGAGAGTTCATGTTTAATCTGATCCAATTATTTGTCTTTTTGGCTATACACAGTGTCCTCAGTGGATGGGACAGTGAAAATCCTTGGCTGGGACAGCAGATTTTTGTTTTCTTTATGTTCAATAGTAAGCCTCCTTTACACTTTCTTTTGCAGAAAGGCTTCAAATTACCTTTGTTAAATGTTCCTCTTTCCAATGAGAAACTAGTATTCCCTGTGAGATAGTGGGGGGAGGAGAAGAAAAGAAATAAGTGGTCAGCTGTCACCATCATTATATGTGCTCATTTTTAATAAAGTGCACAAAATACATTAAGTTTCAGTGACTTCACTGTTGAAAATACCTAGTAGATTCTGTAGCTAGTAGATTCTGAAGCCAATTAGGATGCCATTTCATCTGCTGCATCTTAAATTAAAACGAGTATCTGAATAGTTAGTCACTAATGCAGTATAGAAGACACCTCTGTAAATGTTTATTTTTATCATATGAATTCTAAATTATAAGATTTGTTAAATTACCATATTTTTTATTAGGTGGATTACATGGACGAAAATGAAGAATATTTTCAGCGACAAGCATCTCATAGGCAATCTCGAAGAAGATTTAGGAAAATCAATCAAAAAAGGAGAAAGGCAAACTATTATTGATACTGTTGATGCTTATCCAGTAGGAAAACCACCTTTACCTAGAGGTTATCATACGGTAAGCTATCCACATAATTAGTACAGTGTATTATTAGATTAGCACATGAAACGAACAGTAATCAAACTTTTTATGTTGGTTTGTGTAGATAAAGTTGCCCGAGTTCCTGTTCATGTCAAAGGTGTATTTGACTGTAATATGCCTTGAAATTAAAGATTTATATACAGAATGTACTGTGGTAGATATGCCTATGGTTATCAGCATAGTACCTATATTCGGAATATTGTAGAAATATTTACAAAACAAGGTGGATTCATAGTGTCACCCTAAAACACTTGATTCATATTTGATCTCCATACTATATCACTTGTTTTGTGTTCGGTTACCATATATTCTTGACAATAGGTTGAGAAATTTATACCTCAAAATCGACTCCAAAATTCTGGATCGATTTATAGACAGGGCAATATGGTAAGGAGGAGTAAACACTCACTTTCCAAGCCTCTTCCCAGCCTGGCTGCCTCCAGAGGGTGCAGCCGGGTAGGAAGATGCAGAAGGAGGGAGCATTCGCTCCCCAAGCCTCTTCCCAGCCTGGTTATGTGCCCTTCAGTTTTACCCTCGACCTATCCACGGGTCATAGTAAAATCCAGATTTTTGTCCACAAAACCCACCTTTGATTTACACACAAGGTCAACCTATACATAAGTATATAAGGATATGTCATGTCAATAACTCCATTACTACAATATTCATTTCTATATATAGGCACTTTAGACAGAAAGATGGACAGAAATAAACCCCGCTTATTGTACTAATTTGTTTAAGCCAATATTTTGTTTTGTTTTTGTTCTTTTCATGGCGTGAGACGTAGACCAGAATGTGCATTCCTATAGTGTGGCTAACATAATACCATATCAAAATAAATTTGATCCATGGCTTTATCATCTGAGAGAGCATTATGTCTGCATTGTCTTAACTTTCAAATATTCACTATTCTGCATTCTTGAACTGAGGGGGAAACGTCTTCACAGATCAGTGTTGTCATTTCAAAATGCTATTTCCAAAATTTGTACAAAATATTCAGAAGATATGATGATTCTAATTCACAGCATCAGCCAAATGTTTCAGAAACTTAGGGAGTACAGGAGTTCATACTGTCATTTTACAGAACAGTCTTCTGGTACCTAAATGTATGTAGACTTTTTTATATATATACATAAAGTAAGCAGTGAATGGGGTACCACCATGCTATAATAACAAAACTGAATGTTGGGTACAGCTTACTTTAATTTTTCTCCTACTGTAATTTTAATGATATGTGGTTAAACAAAGCAATAGGTGCAAAACAAGCAATAAGTGTTTAAAAACAAAATGCTAGTTTCACTTAAAGACTTGATAAAACATTCTACAATGCTTGCTAAAAGGCGACAGAATTTTCTTACTCTTCTGGAAGGTGGTTCCTTTGTTTTGTGACTAGTATCAAAAAGGTTTGAGAGCTAGCTATTGCCTTTTAGATCAGGGATGAGCAAAGCACAACCTGAGAGCCACATGTGTCCTCCTGGGCCCCCTACAGATTAAAAATGTTTTGCTCAAATTACAAAAAACAATATCCAGGGATGTAGAGGGCATTTCCGATACATTTGGAGTCTCCCTCTAGGAGTCAAAATGAAATTTGTATCCCCCCACCAATTTTTCCCTTAAAATTTCTCCTAGAAGCCAAGGAACCAGGGGGCCAAACAAACAAACAAACAAACAAACAAACAAACAAACAAAAAACCCTTTTTTTTTCCGGAGCACATGCCAGGAGGTTAGGCCCTCCAGGATCTCATGGCAGCCTCTTAGTCTTCCACAATTGCCTACCCCTCAACTGTTCAAGCTGAAATAGGTTCATTTAGAATAAATTAAGATCCTTGCTATCCAAAGCTTTAAAGAGAATATGTAGCCGTTCAAATGTTGTTGAATTACAGTTTTCATGAGCTCTAGCCAGCATAACCAGTGGTTAGCTAGCTATAGGAGCTGCATTTGAAAACCGTTGGAGAATCACATACTCCACATCAAATTTTTAAAGGTTTAATTAGTTTTGAAAAACACAGGTAACTAATGTAACTAAGCTGGCATAAACAAACTGTATACCCACTGTCAAACAGCAATTGGGAAATACTGTATGCTGTTTCATTCTTTGTCTTTGAAGATTTCTAGTTGTCTTTAAAGACAGGTACTGTATATCCCCATGCAGGTCACATGGCAGTAATCAAACCTTGAAATTAGGGATGCATAGATCACCATGACAAAATTTCCTCTTTTTAGTAGATAAAAAAGAATCACCTATGGATGGGGGAAAGAGATTATTTGAGGCAACATCAGTCTGATTCTTCAGAAACAAAATGAGGTTCAGGAGCGCTTCCAGGTTTTGGCTGGATCAAGTCAGTTGATTTTCATTAATCACAGAAAATCTAATTCCTTTCAGATAGCTATTTCCTACCAGTATAGCCTTTCTCTAGGATCATTTATTTACACATTGCTAGTTCACATAATTTCTTCTCACGTAATGGTATTCCTTAGCCTTATATAAGTACTTTTTTAGAGGAAAGAAAAGTTTCCCCAGATGACTATCTGAGCTGATCTTTAATGTTCATGTTTATTCTTGTGTGCTCTCAAAGAGTGCACAATATATCACCTCACGAGTACAATTGAAATTCTTCATGTGCTCTCTCTGATTCTAAAGTACTGGGGATTTTCCATCCTTTTCTGTCCTAAAATTTATGCTCTTCTTCGATTCCTTTCCAAAGAAAGTCCTATGAAATTAATGGGGCTTCCATAAGTTGACAAGCAACTTAAAGGCATAAGGACACACATATACATTAACTTTCTTGTTGATATCTTTCTACAAGCCGTGTGTAAGCTGTTCACATAAGAATATCTGACTATATCTCTTCTTAATTTGAAATACTTCTTCAGGATACTTCTACACTTAAACCTGTATATTTTTGTACACATACACTTGTTTGTTTTGTTTGTGTAACAGAAAGCTAAAATTTTTAGAGTTACTTTTTATGTAATCCTTCATTTAATTTTATGTTGAATTTAATCATGCTTCAATTTATTTTCTCTTATATGGAATATTAATGAGGTCTTACAAAGTTGATATTCTATATACTTACCTGGTATATGTCTTGGTTGGTAGGTTTTATTAAATGCAAAAGAGATTTCTAATGCCTGATCTATCAGTTACTCAAGGTTAATCAGTCTATGGGAAGAGATATATCTCCAAACAACTGGTGTGAATATGCCCAAGAGCCTTATTTTGGCTGTGTGTCTTTTACGCTTGCCCACTATAAGTTTAGAGTTTAGACATGCAATTTGCCTTTTTTGTTGTACTTGTAAAGGCAGCAATATAAAGTAAGAATAGTTTTTCAGTGTGCTATTTTCTCCTACTTGGTTTATTATATATTTGCTAAGACAGTATGAACGTAATTGATCGTGTTTGAAAGATTACACATAAGGTCAAAAAGTGAATACAGATGTCACATTAACAGTATGAAAAATATTGGCAATGCTGCTAGGACTTTATATTAAAAAGCTAAAGTACTTATGAGGACTGTTTATAGCAAACTCACAGGTCCATTTAAAATCTTTCTTACATGATAACATTAGTTTCATAATAGTAGTCTATATTTTGGCACCTCTGATAATATTCATCTTTTCCTTTCCTCCTATATGGCATTCATTTCATTTTGGCTCACAGGAATGCACTAAACAGCAGGTATTGTAACTTATGTGTATGGTCCTGTAACTCTTTATATCACCCTTCCCCACACTTTGGAGTGACTGATGTCTTAGTCCTGGTTTGTTGCTGCTAAATTTGTGTTGCATTGCTTCTTTTCCACTACCTGAAATGTATTTTAACTTTGGTGAAAAATACACAAACTAAATGTAGACCCTGGTGACATCACTGTTATCTCCATTTCAGCTTTAGTTTTCAAAATCCATTGTGGCATATTTTGTTGTTAGAAGCTGTCATGTGGTATCAGTATATAATATGGAGAAAATACACTTATTATTTGTGACCTCAGTATTGTGCTTATAAGACTTTCCATTTCCCAAATAGTGTATACATTCTACTGTCCAGCATTTTGTAGAAGATGTTAAAAGATTGCAATGGCTTATATTCAAAATGAAATGATATTGACGTGAGCTGAATGTATGTAGGACTTTCTGTTGCAAACATTTTGATTCTGCTTGGTGGCATTTTCACTTGTTTAAAACTTAAATGAGTGAGTTTTTGTTTCGGTCTCACTAATAAATATTAGTTTAACATGGATATAGGAATTCTCTGATACTGGTATAGACTCAGAGTAATCCATCCACACATAGATTTAAGAGTATATAATATCTACAAGAGGGCATATGTGTTGTTAGTGCTGCTGCTGATGCTTTAACTTGTTTAAAATTCTTATTTACCATATAGTAGCATTAAAAAGGTTTATTCACAAGTAAAAAGTGCAATCGTCATGCACTCACTCACTCACTCACTTGTTACAACTTTCAGTCCTGAGAATGGAGAGAGACAGTATATCAAAAACAATTTTTATTGCTTGTTAGTAGGTCTTATTTATATAAAAGGGTGAAGCAATGAATAATATAATCTTTTATATAAACAGAAAACCATTCCAAGGCTGAGGAGCTCCATGTTAGCACTGGAACTTTCCCAGCCCTAATAAACCATGCATTCTCTTTTCATTGAAACAGTCTCTTTTCTCTTTTGGTGCTCTCTGGTTTTTAGTAACAAATTGTGCCATCAACATTTGATTGTTAACATCTCCCCCCCCCCCCCCCCCCCAAATTTTTCCCTTTTTTAATCTCCCTCTGTCTCAAAAGCAGTTGGTGTTACTCATTTTGATTATTTACATGCATGGATTAGTTGGTGTTGGAAACTACAATATGAACATGTCCTCATAATCTTAATTTACATTTGAATTTTTAAATCCTGTTTGCATTTAATTTTCTATTTAGTATGAGCTGCATTATTGTATACCAAATAAGAGCCTCCGGCTTTATAAGAGTGGAAGAAGGGTGTTGGGTCCTTATAACTCACCATTCTTTGAAACATCAGTTTTAGGAACAGTTTTTAAACCACTCAGATGTTACAAACTGGGCAGCAGTAGTACATGTTGTAGGTAGAAAGCCTTCCTTCCTTCCTTTTTTTTTAAAGGATCTTATTTGCTAAAAGAAAGGATATTTGTTATCACAGATGTACAAAGAAAGGGGTATGACGAAAACATTCTATTAATCACTAGCATGCACAGAGAAATTGTTGATAATACCTCTGGGTGGTTAAATCACTTGAGACTTGCCTTCTGCATTATGGTTTTCATGGCCGTTCCTTCTCCCACAGAGATCTCTCACAGCAAGAGATTGCTCATCCTTTCTACTTTTTACAAGTTTTTTTCCCCCTCTTAAAAACAAACAAACATTTTTACTAGTCAGTAGGGCCATCTTAATTCCCCCAGAATGCCCCTATTCCTGTGTGGCACCCCAAGGCATATTTTAGGAAATGAATGTGATGATTAGTTGATGGCTAATTGGCACTTTGCTTTAAAGTGTGGTCAACCACTCTGTAATTTAAAAAGAGAGAGAGAGTGAAAGGATGAGAAGGTTAATCTGGTAAGCTTATTGAGGTGGAAGAAAGAAGAGTAGAGTGTATAGCTGGGAGTAGCAAGTGCATAAAGGAGGAGTCTGGGTATGGAAGAAGTATGGGAAGGATAATGGAGTGATCATAGGGCATTGGATGGAAAGGTTTCAAGCAGATCAGGGAAGTTTCTAACAGGAAAAAGAATGGAATGAGTGGAGGAATGGGAAGAAAATGATATAGAAGTAAAATGGGGTGATGTAGGGAAATGGAGGGATGAGAACAGAATAACTAGGGGTTGTGTGAAGGAGAAAACAGTTGTGATGTGGGACTTAGGAAAGAAGAGAGGAGAAAGACTGAGGCTAAGAGAAAAGAGAGAGATTTGGGGGAGAAGACTAAAGCATGCACACACATGCAAAAGTCAGATCCAGTAAAATGGATTGAATCTGCATAATTTTATTACATAGGATTTCTTCACAAACCTCCAACCATCATCAAATCACAGACTTAACTGTTACAGAGATATAAGCCGTACACATTTGGCACTTCCCATTGCCACTATATTGTAAAAACCTGAACCAGAAGCACAGTTCTCTGCAGTTTCCTCTGATGTTTGCAAGGACATCCCTCTAGCCACTATCAAATCGTAGGTCATAGCTTTGGGAAAGGAACATATTTTATACCTTGTATTATGAGTTTTAGATATCTGCCTAGTGCTTATAGAGCAACTACAGTTCCAGCATGTAAAAAACAAAACAAAAACTGATTGAATTAAAATGAAAAGAGTAGGAATCAAGTATTTTAGTTTGTATGCCATATTTTTAAAAAGTGTCACACCAGCACTGCTGCATTTGTAATAAATACAGATGTTTTGTATTTATGCCATATTTTTAAAAAGTGTCACACTAGCACTGCTGCATTTGTAATAAATACAGATGTTTTGTATTTATAATAGATACATTTATATTTCACAAATACAGTTAAATAGATTGTGCATTAGAAATATTTGCATTTACTTAAGTAAAATTCAGGAAAAGTTTTTACCCCAGATAAACTAAACAGTTTAACTTGACTCCTTTAAGAAAATTCTGTAAATCTGTGAGGAAAGGCAAGATAGCAAGAGATGAATATTTCATTACTAAGTTTCTTTTGCAAAATACAAAATAAGTTATGTGGCTTCAGAACTGTTAATGTCAATACCTTTGCATAGGAAAACTGTTTAATGCTTAAATTTGTATGACATATATTTCATGCTGTCTGAAAATCATTGCAGAGTTTTTAAAAAATTTAAAAATATAAAACAGTATGCAAAATTACTATAGGAGCTGGTGGTATTAATTTCATAACCATGATCAGGGTGTAAGGATTCTTCTGTGCTATAGAGGAATATATAATTATGTTTTGTTGCACGTTATTCCTTGTCAGAAATGCACATATAACCAAAATTGTGTAACCTCAGAAATCTAATTTCATGCATATTCTTTATTCAGATAGTGTTAGGATTTTTATTGCCTTAGAGTATGCAGCGTTTCAAAACAGTGCATAGTACAGTAGTTCAAGGTAGTATGTGATCTGTTGTTTACCAAGTATCAGCTTCTATCTGAGGATGTATTTCTGTCTGTCTGTATTACATCATCTTTGCTGCAGACCTGGTGTGTGTCCGCTGGGATTTGTTCTTCTTTCATTCCCTATGGAAGAAGAGCTTGTATTGACGTCATAATTAGACTCAGCTTTTGGTTGCTTTGGGAATTCAGTGTAATCAAGGTGTTGTGTATCAAGCCATGCTGCATGCATTTCAAGCAATTTAGGTGTCAGTAATATGCTTGCCAGTCTTGGTCCTGTTTCCAGTTTGTGAGATTTGACAGTCCTGTGTTGCCTGCCTTGTAAGCATGTAAAATCCGTTAAAGGCATTACAGAGATATTCTTCAATAACCTCTTGTGTCTGGTTTGCTTTATTTGTATGTTACTCAGATGGGGAGTTGTTCTGTGTAAATACTTAATAAAAACAAAATTTTGTCAACCTTCTGTAGGAAATAATTCTTCTTTTCTTCTTTCTTTCTTTTTTGTAAATACAGTTTGCTTATATATCTAATGAAAAATTGAATGAGAGAAGATACTGTAATAACTTAAAATTAAATTAAATATCAATACATTTCTAAACTGGTTTGATACTAATTTTTCCTTCTTCTTAGCAGTCTCTGTGACTCACGCAAATCGGTTCTCCTAAACGTGCATTAAAAATAATGTAATCTATACTATTCAATAAGGTTTTTAATTTAAAACTTGCAAAACCATTGTTCTTAATATGAACACTTGTCTGCTATTACTTGTACAGAAGTAGTCAGGTGGTATACAAAGAACTCATTTTGCCACAATTAGAAATAGAAATAAGAGCTTATATTAGTCTTCCCTGACCTGATGTCCATCAGAAAGAAGTTAATTGTTGAAAGAAGCAGAAAGTAGGAAGTGTCTTCAGTTGGAATTCACAGAAAAAACTCAAGATGCTCAAAACATGGTTATTTTATTATTTAAAAACCTGTTCAGAGGTTATGTAATGACAAAGTCTCATTTGTTATCAGACTGTTATGCTAATTATTTGTGTGACACTACCCTCCAGCAAGCTTATCCAAAAGGATTTGTTCCTCTCTCTCCCTTTCTGTCTTTCCTCCTTCCCTTTCCCAAAGTTACATTATATACTCTTGGAGCTGGAGTTAACTGAAATGTTGCCGCCTCCTCCTCCTCCTCCTCTTCCTTCCCCTGTCATGGCTGCCTTCTTCTTCCTCCTTTTCCTTCTTTCTCCTCCCTCCCTCCCTCCCTCCCTCCCTCCCTCCCTCCCTCCCCCTGCCCCCAGGTTTGCTGTCTGCACACGCTGGAATCTGCAGATAGCAAGACCACGGATACAGAGGGCGGACTTTATTATAGCAACATGGAATGTGAGAAGCCTGAGTCAGAGGAACCTAGACATAGTAAAACAAGAAATGGAATGGTCCCCCTTTTTTGTGTGGGATCCATTCCGGACCCCTCTGTGAAAACGGAGTTTTGCTTATATTCAACTCCCATTGGCTCGAATATAGGCATGTGGCTGTGGGTGTGCATGCACTCCTTAGACAGGCACCTCATTGTTTCCCCCTCCATTTGTCCTTTGCGCATAGGCAAAGGACACGAGTCTCAAGACTGCGAGGATGGAGGGAGGACTACATAAGCATTGCTATACCTGGGATGTGCAAGCTAAAGTGACAGGAATGGGACATTTTGAATCACACAGTGTTGTATTCAGGAAATGAAAATTAAAGAAGAAATGAGATGGCATTTATAGTGAGGAGATATTTAGCAAAAGTGGTCAAAAGATATAATGTAAAGTTTGATTAATTATGTCAGTAAGACTTCAGAGCAAACTCATCAATATCAATCCAAGTTTATGCCCCAACTGCACAGGGAGAAGAAGAAATTAAAAGATTCTATGCAGGAGTCCAGGAGGAAATTGACCACACATCATTATAACAACCTTTCTCCTCATTGTAAGCTGTAATGTGGGGCTTCTGCTATTGGAGAGCAAGGCTGCTTAAAGAGAGGCACAGGGTTAGAAACGTTGCCCCCAGAATAGATTATGAACTTGTTGCAGGTTTACTGTGTTGCTGGTGTGTGCTATCGTTTGAATGTTCAGGTCCTAAGATTTTAAGCTTTAGAGAAATATATCCAAACAGATATGTTTTCTCTTTTAAGGTATATAGAAAACGTAGATTTTAAAGCATTTCTGGAGCTTAGGACTTAAGTCCTTTTGCATATAGCAAGCTTTTCGCATTTAGTTATTAAATCTTGCTAACAAAACAGCTGGCATTTTATAACTGGAGTGGCACAAGTACTTCCATAGTTTATAATGTTTCTGTTTTAAAATGGCTATTTAAACAGGAGTTATGGATTAAAGTATTTAGTAACTGTGTAAACACTGTTGCTCTTTTAAGCAGTAGGAAATATAAATGTAACAACATTCACAAAAAGCTAAGAACAGAGTGTTCAGTATGATTAACCAATCTGCAATCAAAGCAAGATTGGCAGATGTCACCAGCAAAGCAGCTGAGACACCAATATTCAGTTCTTGGTGTATTAAAAATATGGATTATGGTTTCATCCACACTAACAGACCACCAGAAGGACATTGGTACAAAGGGCCTGTAACATTAGCAAATGAATCAGTCAAACAGCTTCTATTAAAATGGGGGTATTGAAAGTTGAACCTTGACAAGATACAATCTAAGTGAGGTTACTTTTTATTAAGAAAGATGTGTTTAAAAATTTATCATGAGGTATTGTTACATTTAAGATTAATTAGTTATAAATTAGAAATAATTCAAGGAAATTATATTTTCTTCTCTTCAAATATTATTTGAAATAGAATGTAAACGGACAGTAAAAACAAAATTTACATTTATCTATGTGATTGCCTTTCTGTCGTGTTGCTTTCATAAAAATAATAATGGGGAAGTTTTAACACTGATTTTCTGCTTGGTTACTCTGCCAGTTTTGCAACAAATTAATTTAAAGCCATAGAGAAAATAATTGAGAATACAGCCACTCTGCTACTTCACACCCCTACACATGCTATTATAAACTTTAGATCTGGCATCGGAATAACACTTGGTTGATCTTTACTGTTGATAATGAGAAGTCATGTGCCTTTAATCTCATAAGTGTTCTATCTGCATTTGTATTTTTAATTAGGTTGTGTGACATGGCTGCAGATGTTGGCAGAAATATACAGGAATGCATTTGAGTGATTCAGTGTCTTAGTGGTGAATGGTTACTCATCATTTACATGTGATTATATTCTGATTCTCACATCTCCTTTTGTCTTTGAGGACACAGGTTGAGGTGATCTGAAGTTTAGTGCTATTACCACTGATGATGCACAGCCATCAAATTATTTTCATGGAAGTTTGGTGTGATAAATTGCAGATGGTACTTGGCTACAACCAGGGAATGGACTGCTACAGTTGTTTTTTCCCCACCCACTTTGTGGCCACTCCCTCTCCTCACAAAGAACAAAATAGTGTGCATCCAATAACATAAAAAATCCATCAAACAGTGATACTTTTATTGGGCTAACCAAAATGCACAATATGCATACTGCAAGCTTTCAAAGCCCCGCTGGCTTCTTCATCAGGCAAGGTGTTAAAAACCATACAGGAGCAAAAAGTTGAACATGTTACTCATAGGCTTGTACTTTTCTGATTTTGTCTTAGTTCAGATGGTATGGAGGGATATCTCTTGCAGGCTGGCACCTCCTCCTCTGCCCATATGGCTACTGGGAGATTCTCAACATCCAGGAAATTTAGCATCCATTTGCAGCACAAAAGATACTTCGGGCCCAAATAGACAGGCCAAAATAAAGCTGCTTTGGATCACTTTGGAGGTATGTAGTTTAAATGACACATGCATCTTAAGAGGCCAGAAGCTGTGCCAAAGTTGCGCTCCAGTCTTAGGACTGGAGCATGGCTTTGGTGTGGTTTCCAGCCTCTTGGGATGCATGCATCATTTAAACAGCATACCTTCAAAGTGACCTGAAGCAGTTTTATTTTGGCCTGTCTGTTCAGGCCCTTCCTTTACAAAGTAGTGTGGAATTGGGGAAAACACAACCTACACAATTCTCTACCAGTCCCCCCAAACCTCCAATTTTAAAATATTTTGACATTTTCAGGCAATGATAGGCCTTCACCAAGTGCATAAAACTCCACACAAACTCTCAAGCCCTAGACTCTCTGTTTAGCTCTTCTGTCTGTTGTATCCTGGCTAAAATGGCAACCTGAAGTAACACAACATCACTTTTGGCTCCAAATCATTATGCAGTTGCCTGAAGTAGTGATTACTGTAAGGGTTTTGTCTCTGCTGCCCATTTTGTCTTGAGCAATATTTATGACATCAATTCTGTCCCAATTTACATGATAATAAGACCCATTAAACTGAATGCAACTGATTTAAAAATAAACTAAATGTTTTAGTTTTTTTTAACTGACTCATCTCATAATTTAGGCTGTAACCTTCTCTCTCAGCAAAACTTGGAACAAAGAGAATTGCTCAAACACTATATCAAAAGTAATATAAATCCACAGATGTACACAACTAATTTAGCAGCACATCACCCAGTATGAGAAATTTACTTTCTTTAGGGGGGAGGTGGAAAAGTAACTTGGGTGATGGAATAGACTGTATTTTTTAAATCAAATTGCCAGATTACAAACTTTAGATTACAAATCAAGATTCAAAATTAATGTAATAGATCGGAGAGCTTCGCCAAAACTAACAAAATGAATTTTTACGGTAATAAATGTAATTTAGGCATGAAAATGAAATGCACCAATGTAGGATGAGAGACATCTGGCTTGAAAACAGGAAATGTGAAAAAGATCAGTTCTTAGTTGACCACAAGCTGAAAGAGAGTCAACAGTCTGATGCAGAGCAAAACATTAAAAACAAAACAAAATAAAAACTACTGATTTCTGGGCTGTATCAGCATGAGTATAATGTTCAGATCTAGGGAAGTAATAGCACCAGTCTATTTGTTTTGGTCAGGAAACCAAGCCCTATGAGGAATTTCTTAGGAAAAATTGATATTTTTATCTTGGAGAAAAGAAGAGTGTAAGGTGACATAATAGAAGGGATGCAAGTTCTTAACTATTTCATCCTTGCCACTAAGGACAAATACAGTGGACCCTTGTTATACGATGGTATTTGGTTCCAAGATCCCCTGTGTATAACAAAATCAGTGTATGCTCAAGTCCCATTAAATATAATGACATAGCAAAATGGTGTCCTTTATAAAAAAAATGGAAAATCAAAGTTTGATATTTGAAATTTATACTATTTTGGAACATTTTCAAACCATAGATGCTTGAATCTGAATATAAAAAATCCGTGTATAAGAAGGGCCAACTGTAATTACTTTAGTTTATCCCACTGTGGGGGAAAATGAATATTTCTGCACAGTATTCTCCTTGTATTTGAGAATTCCAAAGTATTCCAGAGGATTTTTTTCTGTACAAAGATGCATGAACTAATTTATTTATTTATTTATTTATTTATTTATTTATTTATTTATTTCTATCCCACCCTTTTCTTAGCCTGGGACTCAAAGCAGCTTACAACAAATTAAAAAAAACACATTGTCAAAAATTCACAAGATACAAAAGTTAAAACAATGTTAAACAATCATTTTTTTTTAAAAAAACCCACCTAGGTTAAAACATGTATTACTACACACACACACACACAAAATGCCAGCACAACAATTAGCAGGATCCAGCATACTATTTAGATGAGTTGGCCCCACTTATCAAAAACATGCTTCCTGAAGAAACACATTTCTTGTCCAGAAAGTACAAAATAATATTTCACATGTTTCCTGGAACTATTTCGGATTTTTGAATAGTGAGAGAAAACTCTGTGAAATTCTTGCTGTTCTATTATTCCAGGGGTAGGCAACCTGCAGCCTGCGGGCCGGATGCGGCCCGGCGAGGCCTTGGAACCGGCCCCAGCCCAGTCCTGCCGCTGATTGCCGCCGGGGCCTTTGGCCTCTCGCACGCAGGGGCAAGGGGGGCAATTGTCTATAGACGCCTCAGAAACATGCATTTATATTAACATTTTTTAAAAAAATCAGCAAATTTTTTTGTGTGTCCTCCACTTTTTTAAAAAAAGTGTCCACCATTTGAAAATGTTGTCCTACATTTGTCCCGGTTTATTTATTTATTTAATTAAAAAAAAACCACTTAATTTTTTATTTTTTGGCTTCGGCCCCCCAGTTGTCTGAGGGACAGCAACCCGGCCCCCGGCTCAAAAAGGCTGCCTACCCCTGTATTATTCTTTCCTATGGTGTTGCCTGACTCCATATAAATTGATTTTTTTAATGAGGAAAAAATAATAGAGAATATTATTTCATCCATACATGGTAGTCTTAAATTTCTAAAAGACTATTGTGCAGAAGATGTAGCAAGTAATTTTTTCCTGCTTATTCAGAGATGCTGCCCAGAAATATGATCTTTAGGGCCTCATAGAATAACATAGTTGGAAATGCCATTAGACCAGCCATTTGCCATACAAGAATATACAGCTGAAGTATTCCTGAGGGATGACCATAGAATCATAGAATCATAGAGTTGGAAGTCCAATCCAACCCCCTGCTATGCAGGAAATCACTATCAAAGCATCCCCAACAGATGGCCATCCAGCCTCTGTTTAAACACCTCCAAGGAGGGAGGCTCCACCACTCTCTGAGGAAGTATGTGTTCCACTGTCAGAACAGCTCTTACTGTCAGGAAGTTCCTCCTAATGTTGAGGTGGAGTCTCTTTTCCTGTAGCTTGCATCCATTGTTCCAGGTCCTGTTCTCTGGAGCAGTAGAACACAAGCTTGCTCCCGCCTCAATATGACATCCCTTCAAATGTTTAAACAGGGCTATCATATCACCTCTTAACCTTCTTTTTTCCAGGCTAAACATGCCTAGCTCCTTAAGTCGTTCCTCATAGGACATGGTTTCCAGACCCTTCACCATTTTATTCGCCCTCCTTTGGACATGTTCCAGTTTCTCAATATCCTTTTTGAATTGTGGTGCCCAGAAGTGGACATAATATTCCAGGTGGTGCCTGACTAAAGCGGAATAGAGTGGCAGTATTACTTCCCTTGATCTATACACTACACTTCTATTGATGCAGCCTAAAATCACATTGGCCTTTTTAGTTGCCGCATCGCACTGTTGACTCATGTTCAACTTGTGGTTTACTTGGACTCCTAAATCCCTTCCACACGTAGTTTCATTCAGCCAGGTGTCCCCCATCCTATATCTGTGCATTTTATTTTTACGCCCTAAGTGCAGTACCTTACCTTTCTCCGTGTTGAATTTAACCCTTTTTATTGTTCTTAACCTCTCTAGTAAGCCTGAGTTCATTCTGCACTTTAGCTTTTCTGACTTTACCCCTATATGTGCTTGCTATTTGTTTGAATTCCTCTTTGGTGATTTCCCCATTTTTCCATTTCTTATACATGTTCCGTTTAAAACTTAGTTCATTTGAAAGTTACTTAGTCATCCATCCTGGTTTCTGGAGACACTTCCATTTTTCTTCCTCATTGGAACTGTTTGAAATTTTGCCTTCAGTATCTCTCTTTTGAGAAACTCCCATCTGTTCTGAACTCCCTTCTCTTTTAATATTCCTGACCATGGGATCACCTCCAGTATTTCTCTAATTTTATTAAAATTAGCTCTCCTAAAGTCTAGAATGCGTGTCTGACTATGCCTGGCTCCTCCTTTCCACTGTATAACTAACTCCAGGAGAACACGGTCACTTCCACCTAATGATCCCACCACTTGCAACCCATTGACCAGGTCATCCCTGTTGGTTTGGATCAGATTTAAAATATCTGATCCTCTTGTTGCCTCTTCCACCTTTTGGACAATGAAATTGTCTTCGAGGCAAGTGAAGAATTTACTAGAACTTGAAGATTTGGCTGAGTTTGACTTCCAGCAAATATCAGAATAGTTGAAGTCATCCATCACTACTACATCTCTCTTTTCTGAGTGTGTGGTCATCTGTCCTAGAAAGACATCATCCAATTCCTCCATCTGACTTGGGAATCTGTGGTAGACTCCCACAATAACATCCCTGTTGTTTCCCTCCTCTTTAATTTTTATCCAGATGCTCTTTACCTGGCTTCCAGGATTGATGTCCTGGATTTCTTCACTGGTATAAATGTCCCTGACATATAATGCTATTCTTCCTCCTTTCCTGTTTGGCATATTTCTCTTGAAAAGGTTATACCCCTCTATTCCTACATTCCAATCGTGAAACTCATCCCACCAGGTTTCAGTGATACCTGTTATATCATATTTGCTTTGTTGTGCTAGGAGTTCAGGTTCATCTAGCTTATTTCCCATGCTCTGTGCATTAGTGTAGAGACATCTAAGACCATGTGTCCCCTTTACTTGCTACCATCCAACTTCCAGTTTAAATACTTCCAAAGAAGAAGAACCCACCACCTTATATTCTACTGTTGAACAACTGTTATCATCAAGAAGTTCTTCCTAATGTATAGCTAGAATCTCTTTTCTTGTCATTTGAATATATTGGTTCATGTCCTAGTTGCTGGAGCTCCTTCTTCTACATGCCATCGGTTCAAATAATTTAAAATTGCTCTCATGTCAACTCTTAATCTTCTCTTCTCCAAGCTAAATTTATCCAGCTGTTCCTCACAGAGCTTGGCTTCTAGACCTTTCACTATCTTGGTCTTTCTCATCTGAACACATTTTGGTCTTTCTCATCTGAACACATTTCAGGTTTTTAGTATCCTCCTCCAACTGAGGTGCCCAGAATTGAGCACAGTATTCCTAGTGAGTTCTGACCAAAGCAGAATAGAATGGCACCATTACTTACCTCAGTCTGGACATAACAACAACAACAATAATAATAATCATAATAGGGTTTATTTATATGCCGCCCAATCACTGGGAATCTGGGTGGCTTACAACAGAGGGGATAATAGACAGTTCCCTGCCCTCAGGCTTACAATCTAAAAAGACAGGACACAAAAGGAGAAGGGAATGGTGGTTGGGGGGGGGGAGGGATTCAGGTCCAGCATTCTTCTCTCCCTCTGAGGCCTGGACCAAGGCAGATGGAGTGGAGGGAGGGCTCTTTTCCTTAATCCTTAATTATTCACATCTATGGATACTTGTGGAATATCAATAGATCGGAAGGATTTCTAACTACAGTTTGTTCTACATAATCAGTTAATAACCCCCTTGCCCATCCTACTTCCATATATACCACTGCAAGGAGAAACATACTTCATGTGTCAGTGGTACACACAGTACAGTGATTCCCATAATGACAGCAATGAAAAATGTGTTGATCTATAAGATTTCCAGATTATGTGCACTGGAATAGATAGCCTTTGTGACAAAAGTGCTGTGGTTTTGCTATTCTCATTCCTTCAATTCAAGTGGGCTATTACAGGTTGCATATAACAAATTAAGTTTGCTACAGGAAATGTTTTAAGTTTCATATATTTAAGTCATTACATACTTGTAAGGACATAGCGTTTCCAATGAGATTTTATGGAATTGACTGTACTGTCAAAGGTAATCTAGTATGGTACAGAGGAGTAACTAGTGTTCTAAAGATAATTTATTTTGTAACTGGGGGCTAGGGCTCATATAGTGCCCAGTAATAAAGAAATATAACTTAAGTTTTCTAGAGCAAATGGCACAAAGTGCTATATTTAAACACATTTATTTTGTATTTCCCTACAACTGAACTAAATGTGGCCTGAAGGTTTACTACTACTACTACTACTACTAATAATAATAATAATTTTTATTTCTACCCCGCCTTTCCACAAAAAATGATCAAGGCGGTATATGCCAGCTGTAACTGATCTGTCTGCTAAAACAGTAATCTTCAGGACTGAAAAAGTGATTTATGCCTCTGTCCTGTCATGGACGGACCATTTTCTGGTTAAGATGGGACTGACAGTTATTACTCATGCTCCCCTCGGGGGTGGAGGACCTATTAGAATGGTCTGCCCTCGAAGGCTGATGGAACCTGACGATTCCAAGAAGCCCTAGGGGGTTCTATGGTTGGGAATGACGGCGATTCTATTGAAGCCTTGATTAATACCTGGAATACTGATCTTACCAGGGCTATAGACATTATTGCTCCCGAGTGTCCTTTCCGCCTTGATTCTAATAAGAAACCATGGTACACTCAAGATCTTCAGAAAATGAAGCGAGCCACGCACTACTGGCAGAAACATCACCGCTTATCCAACAAGACATGCCATAGGGCTCTCCTTGACTCCTATGGTGTGGCAATCGACACAGCAAAGAACTCGTTCTATGCTGCTCGTATTGCATCAGCGGAATCTCGTCCAGCAGAGCTGTTCAGGGTGGTTAAAGAGCTAACCCAACTGCTTCCCACCCTGAACCCTCTTCTAGAACCAACAAAAGCCTGCTGTGGCCTATTCAACAACTTCTTTGCAGATAAAATCTCTTGGATTAGATATGATCTTGATGCCGGTATTACGACAGAAACTATGAGAAAGATGTCCAGTGACCTGTGGACTATGTTAGACTGGATCACTTTGAGTTTGTAAATACCGATGAAGCAAGCTTCTTGGTTGTGTAAGGAAGACAACATGCGCTCTCTAATCTTGCCCATCCTGGTTGACCACTCAAGGAGGGGATGCAGTAACAACATTACTTCAGGCTATAATCAATGTATCCCTTAGGGAGGGGAAATTTACATCTGAACTCAAACAAGCAGTGGTTAAACCATTTTTGAAAAAACCTCCCTGGACCCTTTGATAAGAAATAACTACAGATTGGTCTCCTTACTACCATTCTTGGGCAAGGTGATCGAGAAGGCAGTTGCTTTCCAACTCCAAGCTGTCTTGGATGAAACTGATTATCTAGACCCATTTCAAACTGGCTTCAGAGCGGGATACAGAGTTGAGACTGCCATGGTTGCTTTGGTCGATGATCTCCATCTGGGCATCAACAGGGGAAGTGTGATCCTGCTGGTGCTCTTGGGCATCTCAGTGGCATTCGATGCCATAGATCATGGTATCCTTCTGGAACGCCTGAGAGAGTTAGGTATCGGGGGCACTGCGCTCCAGTGGTTCCGTTCCTACCTCTCGGGTAGATTCCAGATGGTGAGGCTGGGGGACAGCTGCTCTTGTAAAAGAGAGCTGACATCTGGCGTCCCTCAGGGCGCTGTTCTGTCTCCCATGCTGTTTAATATTTACATGAAGCCGCTGGGAGAGATCATCTGTAGGGATGGGACGCAGTGTTATCAGTATGCTGATGACACCCAAATATGTTTCTCTATGCTTCCGACTCTTGCAGTGACCAAAGATGGCATCTCTCCTCTGAATGCCTGCCTTGAGTCGGTAATGGGCTGGATAAGGGAAAACAAACTCAGACTGAATCCAGAGAAAACATAGGTTCTAGCAATAGGATCCCTAGGCCCAGGCAGGGAGGTTTGCCAATCTGTCCTGGACGGGGTCACACTTCCCCTAAAGGATGAAGTTCGCAGTTTGGGAGTACTCCTAGATCTGTCTCTGCAGATGTCATCTGAAGTAGATGCGATGGCTAGGAGTGCTTGGTACCAGCTTCGGTTGATACGCCAACTGTGTCCCTACCTGGACCAAAAGGACCTTGAAGCAGTGGTACTTGCACTGGTAATCTCTTGTTTAGATTTCTGTAATGCGCTCTACATGGGGCTACCATTGGACCAAGTTCGGAAGCTTCAATTGGTTCAAAATGCTGCAGCCAGATTGGTCACAGGAACATCTAGGTTTGACCACATAACAGGTCCGTAAAAAACAAGACCCACATAATCTACGATCTATTGGAAGACAAGAGCTGTGACCTGGCTTGCATTACTGAGACCTGGCTTGGGCCTGAAAGCGAAGCTGTGTGGGCTCAGGCCCTGCCTGCCGGGTACTCAGTTAAGGACCAGACCAGGTTAGGTGGACCGGGGGGGGGGGTGTTGCCTTGATTCATAAGAACACCCTTTCCTTAACCAGGAACCATGTCCGGCAAACTATCCATATCGAGTGTATTTACCTGACCCTGAAGGCCAGAGATAGTTTAGGGATTCTGTTGGTATACTGGCCACCCCGTGTGCTAACAGACTCCCTGGCCGAGCTGACACAGCTGGTCTTGGAGCTGGTGTTGGAGTCCCCTAGGCTTTTTGTCCTGGGGGACCTCAACATCCCTTTCGAGGCCAGCCACAGTCCAACCGGAGCGGCTCGAGAGTTCATGGCTACCATGACTGCCATGGACCTATCTCAATTAGTCTCAGGGCCCACTCATTCTGCTGGTAATACGCTTGATATGGTCTTTTGCACGGACATGGAGATTCCGTGGGTGGAAGTAACTAATATTTCCGCCCTGTCATGGACAGACCATTTCCTGGTTGAGGCTAAATTCAAGGCATCTACCGGACTCCCCCCCGAGGGTGGCGGACCTACTAGAATGGTCCACCCTCGAAGGCTGATGGAACCCAAAAGGTTCCAAGAAGCCCTAGAGGGGTATTTGGTTGGCACTGACGGCAATTCTGTTGATGCCCTGAAAAACATCTGGGATACTGATCTCTCCAGGGCTATACACAGCATCGCTCCCAAGTGTCCTCTCAGGCCTGCTTCCAAAAAACAGTCCTGGTACACGGAAGATCTCCGGGCAAGGAAGCGGGTTCTGCGAAGACTAGAGCGCAAATGGCGAAGACACCAGGACTTAGCCGACAAGGCACTCCTAGATTCTCTTTTGGAGGACTATGGAGTGGCGATAAGCGCAGCAAAGAATTCGTTCTTTTCTACGTGTATAGCGTCCGCGGAGTCACGTCCGGCAGAGCTGTTCAGGGTAGTGAGGGAGCTTACTCAGCTACCCTCCTCCCTGAACTCTATTCTGGAACCATCCAAAGCCTGCTGTGACGAATTTAACAACTTTGTGGATAAAACCTCTCGGATAAGGGCCGATCTCGACGCCATTATTTCTACAGAATCCAGAACAGAGGTCTCCAGAGCTTCCGTGGACTCTATTGTATTGGATCAGTTTGAGTCCATGAGTACTGAGGAAGTGGACAAGATCCTTAGAAGTGTTAGGAAGACAACCTGCTCTCTCGATCCCTGTCCCTCTTGGCTAGCAGCTCAGGGGGGGTGCGGCTGTAACTACTATGTTGCGCCACATAATTAATTCATCCTTTAGGGACGGGCACTTTCCATCCAGCTTAAAATTGGCCATTGTAAAACCACTGATAAAAAAGCCCTCCCTAGACCTCCTGATTCACAATAATTATCGGCCTATCTCTCTGCTGCCATTCTTAGGGAAGGTGATCGAGAGGGCGGTTGCCATTCAGCTTCAATCGGTCTTGGATGATACTGATTTTCTAGACCCATTTCAAACTGGCTTTCGGGCGGGCTATGGAGTTGAGACTGCCATGGTCGCCTTGGTCGATGATCTCCGTCTGTGCATGGACAGAGGAAGCGTGTCCCTGTTCGTGCTCTTAGACATCTCAGCGGCTTTCGATACCATTGATCATGGTATCCTCCTGGAACGCCTGAGAGAGTTGGGAATCGGGGGCACTGCACTCCAGTGGTTCCGTTCCTACCTCTCGGGTAGATTCCAGATGGTGCAGTGGGGGACGTGTGCTCCGATAAGAGAGCCCTTACATCTGGTGTCCCTCAAGGAGCCATTCTGTCCCCCATGCTATTTAACATTTACATGAAACCACTGGGAGAGATCATCCGGAGACACGGGGCGCGGTGTTATCAGTACGCTGATGACACTCAAATATGTTTCTCTGTGTCTCCGACTGATGTAGTGACCAGGGATGACATCTCTCCTCTAGATGCCTGTCTGGAGTCAGTAATGGGCTGGATGAGGGAAAACAGACTCAGACTGAATCCAGAGAAAACAGAAGTACTTGTGATAGGTTCCCCAGGTCCAGGTTTGGAGATTTGTCCACCTGTCCTGAACGGGGTCACGCTTCCCCTGAAGGACTCTGTTCGCAGTCTGGGGGTGCTCTTGGACTCGTCGCTCCACCTTACATCTCAGGTGGATGCGATGGTCAGGAGTACCTGTTATCAGCTTCGGCTGATACGCCAACTGCGACCCTACCTGGGCCGGGGGGACCTTGAAATGGTGGTACACGCTCTGGTAACCTCTCGGTTGGATTTCTGTAATGCGCTCTACATGGGGCAACCCTTGTACCAAATCCGGAAGCTTCAGTTAGTGCAGAACATGGCAGCCAGACTGGTCACTGGATGTTCCAGGTCCAGCCATATAACACCTGTTCTGCGAGATCTGCACTGGCTGCCTATTCGCTTCTGGGCACAATACAAGGTGTTGGTTATAACCTATAAAGCCCTAAATGGCTTGGGCCCAGGGTACTTGGAGGACCGCCTCTCCCCATATAATTCGCCCCGCACACTCAGGTCAACCGGGAAGCAATTTCTGAGGGTTCCACAACTGCACAGAGGGCGTTTTCTATCTCAGCCCTGCAGTTGTGGAATTCACTTCCCGAAGAGCTCCGCTCGACCCCCTCCCTCGACCAATTCAGGAAGAAACTCAAAACCTTTCTCTTCGAACAAGCTTTCCCCCAGTTGTAATCGCTTTTTCTCCCCCCCCCACCTTTTTCACCTGCACTTTGGCTAGTTTTTGTAAGGTTTTTAATATGTGTTTTTAATTCCTTGTTTTAATCTCTGATTTTGTTTTATATTGTATAGTTGATATTTATCGTTTGTTGCTCTATGATGTTGTAACCCACCTTGATCTCATGGAAAGGCGGGCTACAAATAAACGATTTATTTATTTATTTATTAATATTAAAATCTCTTCACAGGCTGCTGATCAGCTTCTGGGCCCAATATAAAGTGTTGGTTATTACCTTTGGGCCCGAGTAACTTGAGGGAACACCTCTCCTTACAGTTACACAATCTGCCCTGCACTCTCAGGACATCTGGGACGAAATTATTAGAGAGTGCAAAAACTAGGTTAACAACAACTTTCCACAGAGCATTTTCCGCCATAGCCCCCAAGTTATGGAATGACTTGCCGAAAGAGATCCGCCTTATTACCACCTTAGATGCCTTCAAGAAGGCACTCAAGACGGATCTCTTCCGGCAAGCCTATATATCGGTAATCAATAGAATGTGACACTGGTGGGGGAGTAGTAGTTTGAAAGTAATTAAAAGGCTACTACCTCTGGACTGCTATGGACCAGCCTCACCTCTTGGATCTCTTCCAGTGAGCCCTGGTGGCGCAGTGGGTAAATGCCTGTACTGCAGCTATTCACTCGAAACCACAAGGTTGCGAGTTCAAGACCAGCAAAAGGGCCCAAGCTCGACTCAGGCTTGCATCCTTCCGAGGTCGCTAAAATGAGTACCCAGACTGTTGGGGGGCAAATTAGCTTACTTGCTAATTAGCTTACTTGCTGTTCACCGCTATGATCTTTGGAATAGCGGTATATAAATAAAACAAATTATTATTAATTATTATTATTATCCACCAAATTTGCTGTAAAATATCCCACCTCCATTAGCACTGTATGTTTTATGAAAGTTAATTGTATTTTATTAACCTTATTGTATTGATAATATGCTATTGTTTTTATTAAATGTATTTGATATGTTTTTATTGCTGGAATAATTTGTTTGTTGTAATCCTGCCTCGATCCGCAGGGAGAGGCGGGAAATAGAAATAAAATTTATTACTGTTGTTGTTGTTGTTGTTGTTGTTGTTGTTGTTGTTGTGTGCCTTCAATTTGTTTCCAACTTACGGTGACCCTAAGGCAATCCTACCATGTGCTTTTCATAGTAAGATTTATTCACAGAGGTTTTCTCCTTGCCTTCCTCTGAGGGTGAGAGAGTATGACTTGTGCAGTGAGTTTCCATATCCATGCAGAGATTCAAACCCTGGTCTCCAGAGTTGTAGTTCAGTGCTTAAATGACTATACCACACTTCTATACCATTAAGTATGGTCAGCTCACTAGAGGTTGCTAGATGTTTTTACAAAAAAGGTTTCTGTCGGATCTAGAACATAAGGAAGCATCTACCCTATGGCAATTTTATCCACAACAAAAACAGTAGATAACAACAACAACAAGAAGAGATAAATATTCATCCATCTGTAACAGCAATAACTTTAAGATTGTGATCCTTAGGCATTTTAAACTTGGCAAATGGGCTGAAGAGAATGTATTGGTATTTAGAACATTTGTTTGGAGCATTAGTTAATTCTTATTAATGTAAAATGTACCTGTAAATGTGTCCATACCTGTCAAACCTAAAGTGCTGTTTTAAGAGACTAACCAGCATATATATCTGTAATCAATTGCATGTGACACTGGTGGGGAGTTGTAGTTTGAAAGTAATTAAAAGGCTTCTACCTCTGGACTGCTATGGACCAGCCTCACCACTTGGTTATAACCTTGTTTCAGTGGGCTAAAGCAGTGCACCACAGGAGTGGGCATTCCTTAAACTCAAAATGACCATGAATTTACTCACATGAGGCACAACGAGTCCAACTTCGGAAGATGCATAACTGTATAACTTTGCTAAATGGCATTAGTGTATTAAGATATGTCAAGCTTGGGATTTTGCTAGTAATAAGGGGAGCCCCTAAACGTCAAACTGCATGGTTGACTTTCAGCTCTTCTTAATGAAATTAATTCTTACTGCTGACTGGAGGAAATATAAACCCTGTTTGATGGTTTCTAAAAGTACAGAATTTGCACACACTGTAAGGAAATGAACTATACGCTTATGCACTTTCTCCCTATTGTATATGGAATATATTGTAAGAACCAGTATTTAGTAATTTAGGCTTCTAGGGCCTCGTTGATACTGAAGGTTCAGCACATAATGAGGGAGTGAATACATTACATTATCCTGCCTTGCATGACATTCACAGTTGGGGCCATGTGAAAGCCTGATGCTAGTGTGCCCTATAAAGGCTTATTCAGCCACTTAACTTTTTTGGAGGAACTGTAGGAGTTTTTTCTTTGGCATGACAGTGAAGAACCATTTCCTGTTTTAAACAGAAATCTATTTGAGCTTCTTTCTGTGATCTGAGAAAATATTTCATTTTAATACTCTTTGTAGCAACACAAATATTTGAAAACTGCTTTTACTGGTTCCATACAGTTTCATATCTGGTGGTCAGCTGGGCTGCATAGTGAAAGGCCTTAACAACAGGGGAAAGAAAGTGAGTGAAGTTATTTCTATCTAACAGGAGCGTGAGGTGACATTTTGTTTATAGGCAGCTTATGACATCCTCAGTTTGATTGAAGTCAGTTGCTCAATAAGGCCCAGTACAGATGGGCAAAAAGCACCATCCTATGGGTGGGGTAAGGGGCTGAGCATCCCCACACTCAGAGCCCTTCCCATGCTGCCCGGGCGCCATCTTGGCATGCAGCTGTTCAGATGGTGCACACAATGGTGACGTCCCTTTGTTGCAGCGCCCAAATGACGCCACGCCAAAGGAGCATGATCAAGCCACCCAGCAGCAGCTATGGAGCCTCTTTGCAGACTGCAAGTATAGCCACAAGGCCATGAAGATCTGCATGTGGTCAGCAAAACCTGGAGGCATAAGTAAGATGAGAAGGAACAGGAAGTGGCACTGGGAATGGCTGCAACTGGCTAAAAGTGGGAGGAAGATCATGGGTGAAATCCAGAATTTGCTAACCAACCAAATGAGAAAGGAGGGAAAAGACTGTTTGCATTCAGAAAATACAGTACAATAACAAATGAAACTACTGTGAGGTTGTAAGAGGTGATAAGGACACCGATGGCCACTGGTTGTATCCCGGGTCTGTATCTGAAACCTGACTTAAAGATCATTTTAAAATCTTTGCTTTAAGGGACTGCACTCTGCTCCCACAGTACTTTGCAATGCTTGTAGAAGTATTGTGGAATGTATGAATGCACACACAGTAGAAAGAGAGTAAAAGCCTGCAGTCAGACCTGAAGTACCTACCGTTGTTGTGCAAAGTGAATGAGGAAAATGGTTTAATTTAGGCCAGAAAACCAAATGCTCAGGTTTATTATTACGCAGCACATAAGAACAAATAGCCCTAAACATTTTAAAATGTGAAACCTTTTTTACCTTCTTATAAAGCCAGACTTTTAGGGCATCATTTTTTTGTCTGCCAAATGAGCTTTTAGTGTCTTTGACCTGCAGTCAGTACAGAAAAGCATCACTGTGTGTTGAATTAGATTAACTAACAGAGACTGCATGTGTCTGTTAGAGACAGCTGCAGCCTTTGTCTAAAATATTTTTCTGTATTAGTCGTAAATACATATACTACCTTAAAATTGTTTTACTCCATTAGATTTTTGCTACCATTGTTGCAGAAATGAACAGTCTATCCCTCCCAGTTTCTCCCCAGTCTTGCAAAGTTGTGTGTACACATGTGCTCCAATTTCAGGAAGAGGTCATATTTTTATATTTTTTTGAAATCCTAGGAACCATTTTAAATACTGATTTGCATAAAACACAATTTATTTGTAATATACACATATAATAATAATTTATTTGACTGGAACGTACTCTGTAGCTTAATTATTATCTTGTAATACTGGTGGTAGAGCAATCTTTACATGGGAGTGGCTAGGTGAATTTCTCCATTTTTAAAAATGAAGTATTATGTCAGGACACATATTCTAATTGTTCAAATTGAATGGATGTCTGCCTATTCCAGTACTGTATCCTATGTGTTGTACACCTTTTAAAAATGGAAATTACATGTTCATTCTCTGTGACAACGTGCATACTTTATTTAAGCAAATTTCAGCTGAGAACTGTATAATGAATGGCCAGGCTCCATCCAGTTCTCTCTTACCTGAATCCTCAGCAATATCATACCTGTGTCTCCATGAAAGCCTGTCAGATGTGCTGTTAATAAATATTTGATACAGATATTTACAGCTTTGCTGCAATAGTATTTTTGGGGTGGGGGAGCAGGGAGAGGAGGTATCAGCCAACACCACCGCTTTATATTCATCTAGGTGAAAAATGATATTTAGTTCAGAGCCTGTTCAAGTTAGTCTTTTTCCTTATTCCCACCCTACCTTCAGTGGTATTCACTGGAGCCAGCAATCAATGGATTCCTTCCCCTCTGGGATTTGCTTGACCTACAGAAGCTGACATAATACAGGCAAGCGCTTGTTACTCTATCTGAATTGTCCATCTGTACCTAAATGAGTGAAATAGTTAAGCAGCCGAGGGGGCGAGCCGCAAGGAATGTGTCTTCCATTTGAGTTGAATATTTCGATGTATAGGGGGAGAGGGAGGGAGGCAGTGAGAGATCCACTTACATCATTAGAACTGCATTGAGTGTGCCTGTGTGCAGGTTAAGAGACAGACTACAGTGTCTTTGCTTTCTGCAGGAAGCAGCAATGCCGTTTGTATCCTAAGAGGAATTTTTTATTTAGAAAAGGAAGCGTTCTTTCTACCCAGGAAATGGCTTTCCTTGTGCGTTGCTATGCCAACTGCCTGCAGCCATGGTCTTCCAAAGTAAGCACAATAACGTAATTATATTGGCGTATTACATTCAGATTCATGATTCTCTAGGTTTTTCTCTGTGTATGTGCCTTTGGTGGGGTTTTCTTGGTTTTTTTTTTTTTTTGGGCTTGGTTGTTTTTTGTTTGGTTTTCCCTCTGTGATTGTCTTGGTGGTAGGCATGGTTTCCTTGAATGTGAGGGACAGGCATCATTAAATTAAATGTCCGTCAATGTCATGCCGCTTGGATTAATTGTGAGAACTTGGTTAGTTGAGTGGAACAGAGATCACTGGTCACCCTGTCAGCATCATTAGCAGCCAGGGAGGAGGTCCCTATTCACATGCTCTGCCCTAATTTTTTTTTAAAGCAGGGATGAGGGGGTTTTCTATTACTACGATTGCAAATTAAACTGGAATATTAACAATGCTCAACTGAATACAGGAAGCCGGTTCTTGTACCTTGACTAATATAATACTGTATTAAGCTTTTTTTTTGGAAGGAGTCTGTGTGCAGTCAGCCATTTTAGCTTTTTTTTTCCCTCCCCATCCTCTTTTTCCTCCCTTTTGCTCTCAGGGAATGCTCTCCTTCTTGTAGAAGAATGCTGGATATGTGTGGTGTTGCCAGGCACTTTACATCCTTGTACGCTTAAGACGAAGTGTTATAAAAAATGGAGACAAATGCTGCTGTTTGGATTGCTTTTCTGTACTACAAGTGTAGGAGATTTATGAGCGACATTTGGCTTGGTTTTTCCCCCTGGTTTTTGTTTGTTTAATTTAATACAATAGAGGGAGGTTTGCTATCCATATGACATTGGTCCATAATGTGTAAATTCATTTCAGCATATGTTTGTTCATTATGAAACCTCTTGCAATCCCAGCTAACCATGGAATTATGGGCCAGCAGGAGAAACACTCAGTAAGTACAGCAAATTTTGTTTGTATTGTGAAAAGGCTTTTCTTCAATTTTAATATAATTTTAATTTATCATTGTTTAAATGCTCCTTTTACTTTTGATTATAAATGCAATGGTGCTGTTGAATTGCAGTAGGAAAATCAGGTATATGCTGTAGTGTTAGTTTTGATTTAATACTGTACTTCTGTATTTTATGTTTATGTTTTAAAATGTGGAAGTTACTTGCTTCTAAATATATACTTTATACAGATTCTACTTCAACTTCTGACATATTTCTTTTAAAGTTAAGATTTCTTCAGGGTGTATAGTGAAATGGAATGCTTCTATAGGCAGAATTATATTCTGTTTACTTAAGGGCTGTGTGTAATTTTTGGCTGACACATGGTGGGCATCTTAAAATGTAATAACGTTTGATGAAAATAGGGATAATTTAGAAGAAATAATGCTTGCCTTCTTAATTGGCCCCATGAGATCACCTCACCACTTGCCATGCAGTAATCCCAGATGTGTAGACTGTTTGTTGTTTGTGAAAATAGCATTCATAGGCAGAATAGATCATGTTCAAGAGATGGGCCTTGAGTGCCAGAGATTTAAGGCCACAGTCCAGAGAGGTATTAGGTGTACCTAGCCCAGTGTCTTTCCCCCCACCTTCTTTGAGTGGCAGACACACCACCCCAATGCCGCATTGATCAAACTGCTTTGAAAATTCCCTTGAGTTTCTAAAGCAGTTTGCCATGCTGTGCAGGAGGCTGATGCTTGAGAAATAGAGGTCAAAAGCCCCTTTGGGCGGTGCCAATCCATTTGCATGGCTGTCTGAATTGTGGCCTAGATTAATCATTTTAAGTTTTTACAAAGTCATAAGAAATGCTAAACTATAATCTAATTCATTAGTTACTACTGTTAGTAATATTGGTGGTTAGTGCATTATGCTTTTGAAAATACTGTTTTGAAATCAGCAGCTATGAGTTTTGTAGAGCATTTATGGACTGAATGGTTGTCAGATCACTTGCTCTGTGATTAATCCTGTTGAGGTTATAAGGATCAAGAAGGTTTTTTTTAATGTGCATGGAAGTTCAGTTAAATGTGCACTAAAATAATATTACATAAATAAGAGAGGGAGTCACATATGGATGCTACAAGAATGTTATAGGTGAAACTTAATCAGATGGTGATTCTTAATATTTCTAAACTGAAAAACAGTGACTGTGGAAATGAAAAACAAATACTTAGATTCATGGAAGCAGTCCATTTTCCATGCCAAGCATTGTGAGTGAATTGTTGAGAAACAACTACAGGATTGATATATGCTTCACGGATTGTTTATGATACTACATACATCTATGAGTATGAGTGTCTTCTCCTTCTAAATCACTTTGCTGCTATAGAAGATAGCATCTAAATCTGGTGTCTCTCTGCAACAGTTTCATGGGACAGCATTACATCAAGGAATAGCACTAGATTCTCCTGAAGGTAGAGAGGAACCATTATGACCAGTAGTATTCCAGTTGGTACTCTTATCTCAGAACTATTTGCTGTCTTGAAAACCAAGATATGTATGTACACTCAGGAAAGAATCAGTGTGACCTGCCAGGCTAAACCAGCACAGAAGCAAAATATCTCAAATTAGTGCAAGCTTGTAGAAGTCTAGAATAATTTTCAGCTGACAAAGAGATCCAACTCAGAATGGATTCCTAAGAAAAGACACAGACATCCTTCAGGACTTAGACAACCAGGAGTAACTCACACACATGTAAGAGCCTGCTGGATTAGACTAGACTTTCATCTAGTCCAGCATCTTGTTTCCCATAGTGGGCAACCAGATTCCTCCAAGAGGCCAGCAAGCAGAGCTTGGAAGTTACAGCCTCTTAGTCAATTTCTATATAAAAAAACGCTTCACTGTATACAAGATCTATCCCCATTGTTGTTTTCAATGCACATCTTATTAGAAGAGTGAAAAAAATGTAACTGCAATTTACTAAGCCCAAAGTGATGTGACTGAGGGAAACTGGAGGGTGACACCATTTTCTGAATTTTGTGCCCCTGCTGAGTGAAATCTAAACAATGTGGTGGTGTTTTTCACTTCTGGGCACATAGCTTCGAGGGTTCCTCATGATATTTCATGATTTGATGTGATTTAAAAAACACACAACTGTAATCCAGAAACATTTAAAGGATAATATCTACAGTACTTTCACCTTTTTGTAAATCCAATTATATTTATTATATGTTATGTTGTTGTATGCTTGTTTGGTTCACATTTGCAACTATCAGCTTCTTTAAAAAGAAGGAAGATTGTGGGATAGAAATCTTATAAATGAAAAGTTGACACTGAGTGGGCAGTAGGTGCTTGTTTTCCCCCTCATATACACCAGTAGTTGAAGTGTCATAAGCATAAGACAAGAACCATTATGTGAACTTGTATTTAATGAAGTGTTTTATATCTTCAACATTAATAAGATAGCTGTTGTCTGCAACTATATAATGCCTGTTAGACTTAATGCCATGAGTGTTAACATGTACCTTGATTTTCTAAATGCTCTTTTTCATATTCCCATATTTATGAATATAAATGTTCATTGTGAACTTCATAGCTGTGGCCTTGTCAGCTTTATGGAGTATTCATACAATCTGTCATGTGCGCACATATGTAGTAAGCAATAAATTTTCCAAATTAACACAATAGTAAATTATTAAATGACTTACTAAGCTGCTCCTCCATCACTTCATTTCTCTTGGTTTGTGGAAAGTCTGCAATTTTTAGATGTCATCTTTCTAGTTAGTTATTAATAACCACCTGTTAATTAGGATGTTGAGTTCCATCTTGACATTGAGGTTTTATATATATAGTGCTCAGTAGTAGAATGAGTAGATGTATTTAGCCTATAGATTACTATGGAGTAAAATCTGCTGCATGACAGATATTTAAATTGACGTCTAAGAATTCTAAAACCTAATACAATTTTCCTGTTGCTTTTATACAGTAGTTAAAACATAGTACCTATTGAAAGAACAATGCCATCCTGTAGTAATTTGGAAACCAGAGGAACCCAAATATCAATGGCAATACATCTGCTATCTAAAACCTCATTCTCTGGACAATCGGCCATTCTTTACTCAGATTCAAGCATCCACGGTTTGAAAATGTTCAAAAAAAGTATAAATTTCCAATATCAAACCTTGATTTTTCATTTTTTATAAGGGAACCTTTTTACTATGTCATTATATTTAATGGGACTTGAGCATCCACGGATTTTGTTATCCATGGGGGATCTTGGAACCAAACCCCAGCGTATAAGAGTCCACTGTATGTTGCTGTCACAAACAAGCAGAATAACAGGATCACTCTACTTGATGTCAACTCTTTGAAATTATAGATTCCTATGTTATAATTTTCTTAACAAGTTGTGTGGATCCATTGAAAACAAACTGAATGGGTTAAATATAAAAAGCAACTTTGAAATAAGTTTGCTTTGAAATGAGTAGTAACAGGCAGGGAGAAGACCGGGGCAATACTTAATAGGCAAGAAGTCCCCTATCTAAATAATTACAAAGACTCAGAATGATGCTTTGAGTAGAAGGATTGTATTTTACAGTATTGTATTTCTTGTTCATTAATGAATATGGCTTCCAGGGGCTAGATCTTATTCAGCATAAAATGGGATTGGCAACTATTGTCCCAATTTTTGAACTATAGCTCCCCTAACCTCTTCTAACTGACTGCTGAGTATACCTGATGGAAATTGTAGGCCAAAAATATCTGGGAAAGGCTACAGTTACCCAACCCTGACACAGAAGTTGATAGGGGCCATATTGTTTTATGTGGTTGCTTCAAAAAGGGATATATTATACTGTACTGTAAAACAAACATAACTGCTTAAACCTCACTGTTTCTGTCTTTTCATACTGCCTTTCGGAATGATACATAAGCTTTAATATGCAAACTATAGTAACTTGGCTTCCAGTAAATTTTCACTGCAGTATTTTAGGTTTACCAACAATGTATTATTGTTAATTGCTGAGCTGATGTAATCTGCAATGATATACAGTAAATGTTGGTCTTCAAATGCAGAATTGTGAACATGTGGGTTTAATTGAAGAGACTATAGTTATTCTAGGGTAAAAGTAAAAAATCTATAGCCCTCTAGAGGTACATGAACTAATATTCCCAGTATCCCTCATTACTGGCCAGGCTGGAAAGTATAGATGATAATTAGGGTACAGCAATATCTGGAGGAACACTGCCTACCAGCCTAGTTCTGAAGGAAGATTACTGGATGTTCTTAGAGTGTTGTAGACATCTTGGGTAATGATTTGAAGCCATTGTGTTTTATTCATTCCTGACAAGATTACATTGCAACTGTTGTTGGTAGCCAGTTTTGTCAGACTCTTCTATGTTGCTAGCAGTGTGATTCTGTACCTGCGCTGCCAGCACTCCTGATCTTCTGTCAAATGATGAACTCAGATGTATATATGTTAATAATGTTGGACTTGCTGTCAACCTTGGATGGTCACAATTAAGAAAGCTAATGATGCATAACAGCTTACAGATGAACACACAGCACAAAGCTTGATGAAAGATGAGTGAGTGTTTCCTAGTCACATAACTAAAAAATCAACAGGTACTACTTTGTCATCTGCTTCTTTACTGGAAGAGATTAATGATTTCTCATGGCAGGCTGAGAAATCACCAAAATATCTTCATTCTCCACTATCTAACTGCAGAATAATCTCCTCCCTTTACTTTACTGGTTTAATACTGACAGCAACAGTGTGGAAACAGGAAGTCATTCCTGTTGGCCTAGCACTGTCCAGAGCAGCTCCAGGAGGAAAATTGTGATGGCTTTTAGGACTTTGTAATAAATACTCCAAAGGCACCAGATCTCATCTAATTGTGGAAATTAAGGAGGGTCAGCTGTAGTTAGTACTTGGATGGGAGACTGCCAATGAATACCAGCTGCTGTAGACTATATCTCAAGTGAAGGAACTGGCAAAACCACCTCCTTGCCTAAGAAAATCCTATGAAATTCATAGGGACACCATAAGTTGACAAGGGACTTGGATGAAATTCATAGGGACATCATAAGTTGACAAGGGACTTGGAAGTGCATGTGCATGTGTGCGCGCACACACACACAGCTTTCTTAGAATATTGTGATTGTCTTCCAAAAAAATTACACTTTGCATAGTGCCAAGAAAACAAAGAGGAGAAAGCAAAAGAATAGATTTCCACCCCCAGTTTGTTGCTGCTGCTATCACCAGATTAGTAGGAAGAAAGTTTCATTTGGAATGGAGGAACTGGCAGGGAGTATATGATGATAGAAGCTGGCTTTTTTCTGTATTAGAATTTGATTTGAGCTATAAAAGAATTCAAGGGCTTGAAGAACTTTCATCTACTTTAAGAGGTGACCCTGAGCTCAAAGGAGTTCTCTGCAAGTGCTGATCTTAGCATCTTTTCTTATAAGTGGCAGTCATCCATGTCTCATCATAACTTGTGTTTCTACTACTACTACTACTAGTAGTAATAATAATACGTTTTATTTATAAACCACTATTCCAAATAGATCATAGCGGTGTACCTACTAAGGTGCGTTTCCCAAATTTGCTGTAGTATGAAGTATCTATTTTTTACAAAAACTTTGCTTACATTAGTCAGATAACATTTAATGTTGTAGCCAAAGTCAACTAAATATACAACATAGATTCAACTATGGAATGAGGTGTTTGTGACTTTCCTGGTTTCCAGTCAGGTGACTGCTTCTTTCTGATTCAATAATTTAGGATGAAGTTCTGTAAAACTTGTTCTAGCCTTACTTATTCCACCCATAGTCACACTGGAATTTTCATGGATCCATAGTACTTTTGGTATGTTTTATTCCTATCACTTGCATAAATTGATTGAATAATTTACCATTCATGGGAGAACTGATCTCAGGAAGCTGAGTATCATATATGGCATAATTTGTTCATGTTCAGTAGAATGTATTCTGCTAACAAATTGTTTTGTAATAGGAAAAATCCTGCAACTTGCCACCATGTTTCACCTTGGATAGAATTGCAACTAACTCCAAATAGGTAGCTATGCTGTATATTAAGCAGAATTTGGCTGGGGCAGAGTCAGAACATTGCGTCTAGATGTCACATGCTCTGATTCCGCCCTAGGGTGCCATGATGCCATGTAACGCGCCACACAGTGCGCAGCATCATGACGCTCCTCCATGTAACGCTCCTCACACAGTGCTGAAGAAGCACCATATAGCTATGCCGTGGCGGCTATGGCGCCCTTATGAGGGTGCAAAAAGGAGCCACCTTTTGCGGCTCCTTTTTGTGCCTTTGAAAGGCTGGATAAGGGCGGTGGCATGAAGTTGCTGCAGCCTCGATCTGGCAAGGAAAGGGGCAGCATCCCTCTGCCTCTTTGGGATGGTCTGTCAATCCCCTTTGTCTCCACACTTAAGAAGTTACACAAAAATCCATTTTTGATCAGATTAACAGCATAGCTTCCTCCCTTCTTGTGGGAGAGGTGTTACGAGCTGGCAGAAGGGGGAAACTACTTGGCAGCTGAGAAACGGTAATAAAATGTTGAATTAAGTATTTTGGGATGAGGAATCTGGAAGGAGTGGTTTTCACCCAGACACTTTTCTTGCCATTTGGTGGCACAGTGTGAGTGAAGGGCATTGTTATGCTGAACTTACTTATCAATCTAAATCCTGTTCATGTAAAGATGGCACCAGGCTTTGGAACTGAAAGGTCCTTCCCTTTTAGGTTATCTGCCACTTGACAAATAGCAGACCTCTTATTCTTCTTGATGGGCTAAAGCAGTAGTGTCAAGCTGATGTTGGATGTTCATGTGTTTCCTCTCCCTACCACACACACCTACACATACAGTACCACCAAAGAGCAAACCTACGAAATGCATTTTTCACTTTTGACACATTTATTTAAAAATCCAACCTATTCTTTGATGTAAATATTTGCATTTAAAAACAATAAAATACAATAGTGTTAAAATTAAGGGAAAAATTAGTGGATAGAGCGACATAAATCACAGTATACGGGGAGAGGAGCTAGGTTGGGAAGGCTCCTTGAAGATGCATGTTCACATTTTGAGAATACTTCTGGATTCAGCCTTGAACCTCAATATGTTAATATTAAGGTTAATATGTCAAACATGCCCATTCTTGGAGATGTTGGAGCCAGTCATGGTAACATATGCCTTAGATGTATCCCATCTTGACTAATGTGATATACAGTCATGGGGTTGCCTTTGAAATGTGTTTGGAACTTGCAACAAGTCCAGAGTGCTGCATCCAGACCATTACCGTATCTACTCAACTATAAATCGACTTCATGTATAAGTTGAGGGCAGGTTTTGGAGTCAAAAGCATGGATTTTGATATGGCCCATGGATAAGTCAAGGGTAAAACTTAAGAGGCATGTAACGAAGAATCTAAAAGATGAAGCAAAGGAAAACAGTGCCAAAGAACTTACAAAATTCCAGCAGGCATAATTGTTAGTGCTTACACTAAAACTGGATGGATGAGAGAGTGGGGTCAGTGGATGAGAGAGTGGGGTCTAGGACAGTTTACATTCTTGCCTTTCAACAGGATATGTTTCATTTTAAATAAGAGTTAAAAATACAGTACTTACATTGACCTATGGATAAGGCGACTAAGGTTTATTGGATCAATTTTTTAGACTAGACTTATACATGAGTATATACAATAATTGGTGCTCAGCACTAGGGAGCACACACTTCCATTTTGTGAACAAATTCATTGGCTGACAGTCTGTTTTGGGGCACAATTCAGAGTGCTCTGTATGACTTGATATCAGGCTGTTTGAAAGATTGCATTCTCCCCCATGACATTAAGAGCTCCATGAGAGGTTCTTCTCTCTGTTCAATGCCATTGGATGTATGTTTGGCGAGACTGTGAAGCAGGCTTCTCGGTGCTTGTTTCTAGGCTCTGGAACTCCTATTTATGCTTTCTGCCTGCTACTAGGCAAGAGTAGGTTAAAGTCAAGAACTGGCTACCACAGAAATATTCCAAAAAAATTGGAATTTGATATAGTTTGTTCCTGTTAGCTACAGGAAAGCAGAAGGCTTTCATAGTTAGTTCTGTAGGGAAGAATTTTGATCAGAAGATATTTTAGAGCAATCACAAATTTGCTTTGTGTTTTTATTAGTTTAAGTTAGAAGTTATATTCTGAAGACTGTGCCTAGGTTTATAGGCCCGGTACATACCGGCCCTTTGCGGCGTCATGGTGACGTGCTAGGGTTGCCTTGGGGTGGCACGTGCATGTGATGATGTCGCAGCTGTACCGCACCAACTACATGGCATGCACAGCTATGATGTCACAGCACCGCAGCGTCCAAACAGCACTGCGCAGCTATGATGCCATTGCACCATCTCTGGTGGTTTGCGGCGGTGCAACTGCGCCGCAAAAAGGAGCTGCTCCCGCAAACTCTTTTCTTGCTGCGCAGCAGCGTTGCACAATTTGGTTGCTGTGGCGCTGCTGCGGAGCAAGGAGAGGTGCCTCCCTGGCACTTCTTTTTGATGCTCTGTACCATGCCATAGTTACCCTTCAAATACTCAATTATAATAATAATAATAACAACAACAATAATAGTATTTATTTATAACCCACCTCTCCACAGCATATAAAAAGAGAAAATAATATCAAAGGCATTTGATTCAGCCCGAAGAGAACAATTTAAGCACGTGGAGAGTGAAATTAGGGGATCAATTTGGGAAGGCCCGCCGGAAGAGATCTGTTTTTATTGCCTTCTTAAAGGCCTTGAAAGATGTCACTTGGTGGATCTCATCCGGCAGATCGTTCCAGATTTTTGGAACGGCAGCAGAAAACGTTCTCTGGGAAGTAGTTACCAGTCTAGTTCTCTGTGACTGTAGTAGGTTCTTCCCTGAGGACCCGAGAGTGCAATAACGATTATATGGGAGGAGGCGTTCCCTCAAGTAAGCTGGACCCAGGCCATGTTGGGCTTTATAGGTAATAACCAACACCTTATACTGTGCCCAGAAGCTAACATGCAGCCAGTGTAGGGATTTTAAGATAGATGTGATAGAATCATCTTGGAACTCCCAGTCACCAATCTGGCTGCCATGTTTTGGAGCAGTTGCAGCTTCCGAACGTGTCATAAGGGTTGCCCCATGTAGAGCGCATTCCAGAAATCAAGATGAGAAATTACCAGTGAATGTACAACCGTTTTATGGTTTTCCCGTTCCAGGAAGGGGCGCAACTGGTGTATCAGCCAAAGCTGATAACAGGCACTCCTGGCTGTCGCGTCAACCTGGAACAACAGGTGAAGCGACGAGTTGAGAAGCACCCCCCAAGCTACGAACACAGTCCTTTAGGGGATGTGTGACCCCGTCCAGAACTGGGGAGCTTATCACCATACCCAGATTGGGATTGCCTATGACGAGTTCCTCCGTTTTATTTGGATTCAATTTAAGACTATTTAAGTCATCCAATCCATTACTGACCTCAGAGTCATTCAGAGGAGAGATGACATCCTTGGTCATTGAAGCAGTCTGAGATATGGAGAAACAAATTTGGGTGTCATCATCATACTGATAACACCCTGCCTCATGTCTCCGATGATCTCATCCAGCAGCTTCATGTAAATGTTGAAGAGTAAGTCTAAGAGGCATCAGTTTTCTCAAATCAGGTGCAGTAATATTAGAGCCTGGTCACCTTTCCTGCTAGACTGGAAGTTTCTGGGAGGAGGGGGTGGTTTTGTGTTGCTCTGAATCTCACTTCTAGATGTGAGTATGTCTTGTAGTTTCTAGTAGGGTCAGGCAACCTATGGTGGGTGGGTTCCTGGCCAAACAAGAATTTGAACCATGGTCTCCAGAGTCATAGTTGAACACGCAAACCATTGCATTGTCTGGTTTTGTAGTACTTACTCTAGCCTGGCTGACATGCTCTTTCATGCTTGAAAGCACTGTCTCCCATGTGCAAATTAAGTAGTGAAGAAGACAGAAGGAATAGGAAGGGGACAATAGTCTCATCCAGCCTCGTGCCCCTTCCTTTCCTTTTCAGTAACCTTAACTACTATTTTTAGTTGGCTATGGAGGCATAAAACTGCAAGAGTCAAGGTTTGGCTTTTATTAACAACTTCTCCCTCCATGGTTTGAATACTGCCTGCCTGGAGCCTACTGAAGCACTAACTAGCTTGGCTGTATCTTAGCCCCAAGTCTTGATTGTATGTTGATTAATATTGCAAATGATTGAGGACCATGTAGCTGTGGATAGTCTGGAAAAAATGCCTTGTTGATCTCTGACAGCCTTAAGGTAGTCACAGGATTTTCTTGGCAAGATTTGTTTAGAGGAGGTTTACCCTTAAGCTTCCTTTGAAGCTGAGAGAATGCAACTTGCCCAGGGCCACCAATAGGTTTTCCTGGCCAAGTCGTAGTCAAACACTCAAACCATTGCATCATACTGGTTCTCCAAGAACTTTTATAACTATGACCGTTTCAGCTGTGTCATGAACCAACAGTTATGATTCAACTCAAATTTACTTGCTGTTGGAAGGTGACCAACTGAAATGGTTGACATGCAAATATTTTTAATTTTTTTGGAACAGGAGGACATGGCATTTTCCTGATGAATGTGCCATTTTCAGGAATGGACTATCAGACAACATACAGCATTTGCTGCTTTTAGCATTGGAATAAACATTTTCTTTTTCTCTCCCCTGTCCAATTCACAATTGTATTAGATAATCCTGTATTAAAAATGGTGCCACCCTCAAAGCAGAGAAGGATGTAGATTACAGTTTGTATAACAATATTACATAGATGGAGTGGCTGACACTGTGCCTCTATGACCAGGTTGTCTTGCCTACCTAGAAACACTGGCTTTGATTGCCTCAATGTCTTTTAAGCAGTTGTCCCCCTACTCCCTCAGTGGCAACAGCGAGAGAATCACAACCCTAGAAAAAAGCACCTATGAAGTAGAGATGTGTGTGTGTAGGAGAAAGGGCTTTTTTTACCTTCTCTTCTGTACCTTTCTGTTCTTATGCCGTCTTATGCCTTATCTATCATTTGCTACCTGCTTGGCCTGTTTTAATGTTACATTCATCTTTGCTTTCTAAAGTATTGTTATTCACTCCTCCTCCCCGTCTGCTCTCTTCTGTAGAGTCCTTGTCCTTTTTTGGAAATACAAATTCAACAAAAAGTATTGCTATCTTATCATTATTTCACAGTTTTAAACATTGACAGTTGCTTAGGTATCCCCTGCCTCAGTTTTACTGTGATGTACAAAATTAAAGCAGTTCTCATATAACAGTCTCAGATGGTTAGGTGCAGTGTTGTTGAAGACTGTTACCAACATTTTATTAGCATAATTTGAGTCATATTCCCACCATTTTAATTTTTTTTTGAAAGTCTAAATTTATAAATCTGTTGAAATATAGTTGTGCTTTGAATTAACAATAAGGAGCAATTTGGGTTTTTAAAAAGTGGGGCAGTAGAATCATTTTGATCTTGCTAGATTTATTCTAAAATGAAAGAACATAAAACAAAGCCATTCCTTAGCTTTTAACATTCTCATTACTAAAATCTACTTTAATTGTTAATGCTGCTTAAATGTCAAAGGACAACTAAATGGGATACCCATTGGAGCTCATTTAACACTCCTTCTTTACTGCCCAGTAGCTGGTGTGCCAGAAACTCTCTTTCCCTCGTGAATCTGATTGTACTGACTGTATCTCACTCTTTCCAAGTGGGGAACTGGGAATACAGTATAGGGCTTATCACCTGTTGCTGTTTAAATGCCATGGAACTTACTAGCCCTCTCTCTTATTTTTTTGCCAAGTTAAAAATCTTTAAAAACAAAATAAAAACCCTTTCACACTGGATTTTTTTTTTTAAAGGACCAGCACTTATTACTTTCTCTGTTCAATAAGATAAAGTTTACAGTAACAAACAGGTAAAAAGTATTCACCTGCCTGTTCAGTTCAGCTGTATGTTCTAATTCAATTAATAAAGGATAATGGATAATAAATCTGCCCTCACTTTGAAAAGTCTGCAAGTCTAAAGAAAACTTTAAAGGTGAACTTAAGAAGAGCAAAATTCAGATTGCCACAAACAAACACAGGGGTGCCATATAGCAAAAGAGGCTTGGGTGTGTTAGATACCTCATGGATTGTGGCCAGCAGTGTGAATTTGAATTTAACACCCTCCTCTCAAGTATTCACTTAAAAGGCAAGTGAGAATAAAGCAGTACCCCTACTCAGCTTTACTAACTGTTGCCATATTTATTATAACCTTTATATACCAACTATCCACAAATATCATCAAGAAGGTGTACATACAACAATTGGAATAAAAATATTAACACAATAGTTAAAAACATATACTAAAACAACATTATGGCTATTACTCACAATTTTAAAGACTGAATCTAGGCACTGAAGAGAGATGGTTTCACAGTTTGGTATATGTTACCTCTTTTATAAAGCAAGTGTGATGACAGTAGATATGATAAGAATGTGGATATAATAAGAATGAAGTTCTTTTTACCAGTGAACATAGGACACAGTGAACACAGCAAAAATCAGTAAGATGGACACCATGTTATTAGTACACGTGTTCTAGTCTTACCCTGGAAATTCAAAGCAGCTGGCATGTGATTGCCAGTGGTTTCCCATCGCAGCACTGACCATGTTCAAACCTACTATCATTTCAAATATGCTATAGTATTGAATACTCCCTCATTGTTCATGTCTTCTATAAGAAGATTATTTCATAATGTTGAATCAACTACAAGAAAGGATATGCAAGATCCTGCTGTCTTAAGTAACACAGGGACTCAGTAACTAATCCAAAACCACTTGTTACACCAGCATATGCTTGAAATCATGTTGGACATATAATCTATCAATCTGTTTTGAGACTTCACTGATTTATAGTCTTTCATTTACATATTTTCAGATATATTTTCAGCCTCAGATTACCTAAATAAAAATTAGCTATTTGGTTGGTAATTTAGATTTTTCTTGTACCACGAAGCTGGTATGTTAGCAGTTACCATTATTTTTGTAATAGATGTGAACTAGAAAGTAGTGTTTGTTATTTAAAAATAAGAATTTACATTTATATGTCCATACTACATTTAACATGCAAATATTTTCCTAAATTATTCTTAAGAGAAAATGTGTAGTGATATACATGTAAAAAATATTAAGAGATCTGTGTTTTCTATAAATGAGATCAAAGAGAAACATTAAGGGGGAATTGGAATTCCAGTATAAAACGTCTGTTTGATTTAACACTGTGTTGAGCATGTCTGTGTTCATCATGTCTATAAATTAAATCAATAGAAATCAGCTCATTATTCTGTAATTAAGTATATCGACTGCTGACCTTTAAATAGCTGGACCATACAACTAATATTTCTCCCAAACATTTCACTTATTTAGGAGGGGAAATGAATTGCTTTGAAATAGTCTCCTATAAGATGAATAGCTACCATCTGTTCTAGGCAACCTCTGTTCCTAGCCTTTTGGTGAACTGCCAGCTTTCACTTAGTATAGAAATTAATTTTACATAAATGTTTATAATTGAATTAAGCAATAATAATACCTGAAGGACAAAACTGAAACCACCTAATGTTCCATCAGTCCTATACAACTCTTTATAGAATTGAAGGCTTACAATAGTTGAATCTCCCTCCCTCCCTCCCTCTCTCTCACACACACAGAGTGTGTGCTATTTTGCATAGTTTTACTCTGTGCATGGTACTTTCCAAGAGGATGGATCCCTGGCCCAAGGAATTTGCAATCTGCAATTTAACACAGAGGAAGAATAGGGAAGTGGCACAGGAGTGAAACATATAGTTGTTTTAGTTGCTGTAGGGTGTCAGCAAGAAATTTAATAAACTAAGAGAAGTAGCATTGAGAAGGGAATTGTACGAACTAAGGAAAATGGTAGTGCGTAGGTGTTCCTTGAAAAGGTACATACATTGTAGTAATGAAGAAAGGCTAGAGTTTTTTGAGAGAGTAAAAGACATGTGAACATTAGAGGGAATAAAACTGTAGAAGCAAAGAAAATGGGAAGATGTAAATCAGGATAAGACCAAGGAGAGAAGGGGGCATGTTTGGGGATGACTTTGTGGGTAGGTACAGGGAGCTTGTGCTGAATCAGAGAGCAGATAGAAATCCTATGTATGGAGGGGCACACATGATCAGAGCTGTATAAGAAATTGATGATTTTGGCAGCAAACTGCTAGATAAACAGGAGGAGAAACATACTCACTTTCTGTGGCATTTTTGTTGTGAAAGACTTCCATAGAAGTAGCTGTGTTAATCTGTAGCAGCAACAACCAGAGAGACATATGGTATTGTAAAGACCAACAGATTTATTATGGCATAAGCTTTTATGGGCAGAAGGTAGAGAAGGATTTACTACTAGATCTCTGGGTGTTTTGAGTCAGAGAAGGATTTTCCCCCTCATTTTTTTTTATCAAAGAGAATAGGAAAATTAAGCCCACCACCAAAATAATCAGAAATAAAATCTTTCAAGGAAGGGGTATAAAAAGGAAATAATATTTATGAGGAAGAACTGTTCCTTTCTTCACTTAAGGTACTAAAAGCTTCATGGAATGTTACCTTTTGCGGCTAGAAATCTATATACTTGGCTATAGAGAGACGGGAACTGTGGTCTATGCAAGACAGTAGCAGAATAAGTATGAGCCCATACAGACAAGCCAAAATAAAGCTGCTTCAGGTCACTTTGGAGATATGCTGTTTAATTGATGCTTGCGTCCTAAAAGGCTAGAAGCCGTGCCAAAGTCATGCTCCAGTCCTAAGGACTGGAGCACAGCTTTGGTGCAGCTTCTGGCCTCTTAAGATGCGTGTGTCATTTCAAGAGCATACCTCCAAAGTGACCCGAAGAAGCTTTATTTTGGCCTGTCCGTATGGGCCCTTGTTAATCTTTAAGGTGTCATAAACTTCTTTTTTGCTCTTGTTGCCAAAAAAAAAAAAAACCATATTGAGAAAAGATGATGGTGCAATATAGCCTGGAAATACCAGCTCCAATTCCCCTCCCCCCATTCCTCACCCCTACTGCTTTGTTTGTGACAGAGAAAACTATTGTTTCAGAAGCAGTTATTGAAGCAGGTTAACACTGGATACCAGTTGTTGAGGTGCAAGAGAGGTCCAAAGAGAGAACCCTCACGAACTCTACAGGCCTCTCTCATTACCTGGCAATCCTATCTCAAATGGAATGTTAATCAAGTACAGTTCTCATATTGTAACTTTTAAGGACATTGGGCCACTAAGTCTACACTGGTCCCTTGCTATTCCAGTAACGTTATGTCTAAAAACTGGATCCCATGCTATGTATAGGAGAAACCGGAGCTCTATCTTGGGAAATGAAGAATTGCTGCTGTGGGGAAGAACTATAGAGTGTTATGTGGCTCTGATCTTTTAACATTGGTGGGCATCACATGAGAACATACATATATGATATTCCCAAGGGACCTTGAAGTGTCTTTGTCTCTGGACTTGGTTGAGCTGTGTCAGCAGTCCTTATGCTTCTTTATAAGGGCACTCTGAAATGATGAATAACAGAACATTTCACTGTCACCTTTACTATCCTCATGTAAGTGATACCTGATTATTTTCTTCACCTTCTTGTTGAAATACTGATGAGCTCTGAACATTATGAAGTCACTCTTACATTAATGGTAACTGTGTATCCTTTCAAATATTTAAAGATTATTACATGTTTTTGAACTTGGTTTGACTATTTCTTTTACGCTGACACAATGAATTTATAGTCATGCAGATGAGTATATATTTTACTTCTGTTGTTTTCAGAATATATTTGAGGAATTCTTAGTGATCTTCTTTATCCCATTCTTCCCAAATGCATGACTTTTTGAGGAAAGAAATTCTTGTTACTACAGTCACTAAAATGTTTCACCAGTTTGGTAGTGGTTAGTAAAGACTCTGTATTTAATATCATCTTGTAATATTGTGGTGCTTTATCTGTAAATCATATATTTTAGAATTTGTTTTTGATAAAGGCTTATGTAAGAAGAGAGTACCGGTAGTCCTGAATGTCAGAAATATTTGTGTAGAAATTAGGGAATATAAAACTCTTGGGGATAGATCATAATTTATGTGCTGCTTAAATAGTCCAGTAGCAGATGTCCTTTGTGTCTGTTTCTCCATACCAGTGTGTACATACATACTCACATGTCCTATGAATGTTTAACTGGAGCAAAACTTAAAGTTCTGCTGATAATTCACAGTTTAAATAAAATCTTACTTCAATCTGTAGTACTTTCTGCAGTGGTGTGTTCCAGTTTCTACCTACCAGTACATTTTAACAGCTTGCCATTTCTTAAAGAAACTTAATAAAATAGTTTCCCACACAGAAGGTTGTTAATGGAAAATTAGAAAATTTAAATTGAAAATATAGCTTGAACTATTGGGTACAATATTCAATTTAGCTAGAAAAATAAAGAATTGTGAAGCCAATGTTTCTGGTTTTTAGGAACTGGAATTTCAGATTCAAAAAGAAAAAAGTATTTGTCCCTTTTAAGTGCTCTTAAGAAGTTCTATTTTTGAAAGTTGCCTTCTCTCAGAAATGTTCAAGTGTTAGAAGGTCTTTTTCAAAATATTTTTAATTGCTGAATGGTTTGATAAAAGTTTATCAAATAATTCAGTGAGATAACAGCGATTTGTGCTGTGTTATGTTATTGTCAATTGCATATTTATTACTGGTAGTTTAAATGACGTGTATTTAGGTGTGCTGCCCTTTGGATGTTTTTGACAACAACTCCCGAAAGCTCCAGGCACCAGGCAAAGATGTTAGAAATCATATAGGAGAAATTTTAAAAAGGTGACAGTTATAGGCCTGCATTTGTCAACCATTATGGTTGGTATGCTCAGTTCAGATGATATGGAAGAATATTTATGCAGGCAGGGCCTTCCTCCTTCAGGCCATCTGGGTACCAGGAGATTCTTAAAGCCCAGGAAATAAGCTTTAAATTCCATTAGCAAGACAAAAAGTTTCTACCTTTGAGATCCAGGACAACAACCACAACATTTTAACAAAATATAGGCCTGTGACTAACATTGTCATTTTTTTTCTTTCTCCTGATGATTTTTTGACATGTTTTCCTGATGAAGAAGCCAGTGGAGATTCAAAAGCTTGCAACAAAGATTGTGGGAGTTGTCCCAAACATCTGGAGGACCTCAACCCTAGTTTAAACACTCTGGTTTAGGTAGATTGAAATAAAACCAGTGCTTTGCAACACACCGAGAGAATCCCATCAACTTTGTATTCAAAGTTTCTATAATTCTACAGTGGGCCCTCAGTATCAGCAGGGATCTGTTACAGACTCCCTGCTGCTGCCAACGGGCCTCTAAGAGAGCCAGGCCCAGGGTGGGGCTTGGGTTTTGGAGCCCAGAGGCTTCGTCCCTGGTTCTAGGCTTCGGAACGGGCACCAAGACTCAAGCCTGGGCCGCAGCTGACTGGGCGGTAGACTCCACCCCCAAAGCCAAGCCAGAAGCCTCAGAGGAGGGAGGGAAGGAGGAGGGAGGGACTGTGTGTGCGCTGCCTTTGGGGACAATACAGGCTTGCCATACGCAGATGCTCAAATCCATGGATGGCAAATCTGCATATAAAGATGGCCCACTGTAGAAGAGAATGATGCATTTTTCTTGCCTGTCATCCAACTTGGGAAGTGAATAATGATCAAGTGGTTTTAGTTATCCCATCAGTATTTTTTTTAACTTCTAAGCTTCATGAAAAATAATTGTTACATGGCTTGTGAGATCATTATTTACAATTTTTAGGTATTTTGTTAGCGTCCCCTAAGTTTAATGAATACATATCCTTGCCTCACATACTTTATTTCCCTCCCTTTTTTCTGTTATCTCACCTTTGTTGAAGATGGTAAAAAGGACCCGTCTTCTAATAAACAGAGGCTGGATGGCCATCTGTCAGGAGTGCTTTGATTGTGTATTTCTGCATGGCAGGGAATTTGACTGGATGGCCCTTGAGGTCAGTTCTGTGATTCTCCTTTGAAAAGTACTGCACAGGGTGTTTATGTAAGGAGTGAATATTTATGCTCGTAATATAGCATGAGTACAGAAAGGTAACTTAAAGCATGTTACACTAAGCAGAGCAGTGGTGGCTGAATACTGAGTTGCATTAAGACTTTATTTATTTATTTATTTATTTATTTACTCACTCACTCACACTCACTTACTTATATCCAATTTTTTACCTATAACTGGAGCTTAAAGCAGTTTAGGAAATTAGAACAAGTACAGACAAAAATATTATTTTGCTCTGTGACCATAAAGAAATAATGACGACGACAAACACGTACAAAACACATTTAAAAAATACAGAAAATTATTGTTAAGTTGCAATAAAAATGGAGGTAGAATTAAAATAATTGTGATTGTATAGATTGAGTAGATCATAGAATCATAGAATCATAGAGTTGGAAGAGACCGCAAGGACCATCCAGTCCAACTCCCTGCCATGCAGGAAATCCAAATCAAAGCATCCCCAGCAGATGGCCATCTAGCCTCTGCTTAAAGACCTCCAAGGAAGGAGACTGCACTACACTCCGAGGGAGTGTGTTCCACTGTCAAACAGCCCTTACTGTCAGGAGGTTCTAATGTTGAGGTGGAATCTCTTTTCCTGTACTTGCATCCATTGTTCCGGGTCCTGCTCTCTGGAGCAGCAGAAAACAAGCTTGCTCCCTCCTCAATATGACATCCTTTCAAATATTTAAACAGGGCTATCATATCACCTCTTAACCTTTTCTTCTCCAGGCTAAACATCCCCAGCTCCCTGAGTCGTTCCTCATAGGACATGGTTTCCAGACCTTTCACCATTTTAGTCGCCCTCCTCTGGACACGCTCCAGTTTCTCAATGTCCTTTTTGAATTGTGGTGCCCAGAACTGGACACAATATTCCAGGTGGGGCCTGACCAGAGCAGAATAGAGTGGGACTTTTACTTCTCTTGATCTAGACACTATACTTTTATTGATGCAGCCTAAAATTGCATTGGCCTTTTTAGCTGCCGCATCGCACTGTTGACTCATGTTCAACTTGTGATCTACTTGGACTTCCAGATCCCTTTCACATGTAGTTTCATTCAGCCAGGTGTCCCCCATCCAATATCTGTGCATTTCATTTTTCTGCCCTAAGTGCAGTTCCTTACATTTCTCCATGTTGAATTTCACTTTGTTAGCTTTGGCCCAGCTTTCTAGTCTATTCAGATCATTTTGAGTGTTGATCCTGTCCTCTGGAGTATTAGCTATTCCTCCTAATTTGGTGTCATCTGCAAATTTGATAAGTATGCTCCCAATCCTGTCATCCAGGTCATTGATAAAGATGTTGAATAACACTGGGCCCAGGACAGAGCCCGGTGGGACCCCACTGGTCACTTCTCTCCAGGCTGAAAAAGAGCCATTGTTGAGCACCCTTTGGGTTTGGTCGGTCAACCAATTACAAATCCATTTAACAGTTACTTTGTCTAGCCCACATTTTACAAGCTTGTTTGCAAGAATGTCATGGGAAACCTTGTCAAAGGCCTTACTGAAATCAAGATATACTATATCCACAGCATTCTCTTCATCCACCAAGCTGGTAATTTTATCAAAGAAAGAGATCAGATTTGTCTGGCATGACTTGTTTCTCTGAAACCCATGTTGACTTTTTGTGATTATGGCATTGCCTTCTAGATTTTCACAGACTCTCTGTTTAATGATCTGCTCTAGAATCTTTCCTGGTATTGATGTCAGACTAACTGGACGATAATTGTTGGGATCCTCTTTTTTCCCCTTTTTGAAGATGGGGACGTTTGCCCTCCTCCAGTCTGCTGGGATTTCTCCTGTTTTCCAGGAGTTTTCAAATATGATTGCCAATGGCTCAGATATTACATTTGCCAGTTCTTTTAGTACCATTGGATGTAGTTCATCTGGTCCTGGAGACTTAAATTCATTTAGATTAACAAGGTATTCCTCTACTATCTCTTTATTTATTCTGTGCTGAAATTCCCCTGTTCTGTCCTCTGCTCCATTCTCCTCAGGTTGAGCACCCTTTGCCTTTTCTGAGAAGACTGAGGCAAAGAAGGTGTTGAGTAATTCTGCCTTTTCTCTGTCCCCTGTTAGCACTTTGCCATCTTTTCCACACAGTGGCCCTACCATTTCCTTCTTCTTCTGTTTGCTGCAGACATATCCAAAAAATGCCTTTTTATTCTTTTTAACCTCTGTAGCAAGCCTGAGTTCATTCTGCGCTTGAGCTTTTCTGACTTTACCCCTACAAATGCCTGCTATTTCTTTGAATTCCTTTTTTGTGTTTTCCGCCCTTTTCCATTTCTTATACATGTTCCCTTTCAAACTTAGCTCGGTTGAAAGTTCCTTAGTCATCCATCCTGGTTTCTTGAGACACCTCCGATTTTTCTTTCTCACTGGAACTGTTTGAAATTGTGCCTTCAGTATCTCTCTTTTGAGAAACTCCCATCCGTCCTGAACTCCCTTCCCTTTTAGTATTTCTGACCACGGGATCACCCTCAATACTTCTCTAAGTTTACTGAAATCCGCTCTCCTAAAGTCTAGAATGCGTGTTTGACTATGCCCGGCTTCTCCTTTCCATTGTATAACAAACTCCAGGAGAACATGGTCACTTCCACCTAATGATCCCACCACTTGTACCCCATTAACCAAGTCATTCTTGTTGGTTAGGATCAGATCCAAAATAGCTGACCCCCTTGTTGCCTCTTCCACCTTTTGGACCATGAAATAGTCTTCCAGGCAAGTGAGGAATGTGCAAGACCTTGAGGATTTTGCTGAGTTTGACTTCCAGCAAATATCAGGATAGTTGAAGTCGCCCATCACTACTACATCTCTCTTTTCTGACTGTGTGGTCATCTGTTCTAGAAAGATATTATCCAATTCCTCAGTCTGACTTGGGGGTCTGTAGTAGACTCCCACCGTAACATCCTTGTTGTTTTCCTCCTCTTTAATTTTTATCCAGATGCTCTCCACCTGGCTTCCATGATTGGTGTCCTGGATCTCTTCACTGGTGTAAATATCTCTGACATATAGTGCTATTCCTCCTTCTTTCCTGTTTGGCCTATTTCTCTTAAAAAGGTTATACCCCTCTATTTCCACATTCCAATCATGAGACTTATCCCACCAGGTTTCAGTGAGGCCTATTATATCATATTTGCTTTGTTGTACTAGGAGTTCAAGTTCATCTTGCTTATTTCCCATGCTCTGTGCATTAGTGCAGAGACATCGCAGACCACGGGTCCCATTTACTTGCTGCTTGTGCAAGTTTTTTTGCCTCTCACTGTTGGGTCCTTGCACTTTTTTTCTTGTTTCCTCTATGTCTGTTTGACTATTTTCTCCAGCTGTTTCACCTTCCTTAATATTGTCTCCCTTCCCCACGGAACTCAGTTTAAAGCCCTCCTGATCAAGTTCTTGAGACTGTTGGCAAAATCATTTCTTCCAACTGGCGTGAGATGCAACCCGTCTGTTGCAAGACGTCCCTCCTCATGGAACCGCAGCCCATGGTCAAAGAATCCAAATCGTTCTCGTCGGCACCATCTGCGAAGCCAGTTGTTCACATCCGCTATTTTCCTCTCTCTTCCTGGACCGTGCCCTTCAACTGGCAGAAGAGACGAGATGACAACCTGTACCTCCATTCCTTTCAGCTTCCTACCAAGCGCCTCGTAATCCCTTTTGATGTTCTGCAGGCTGTGTCTTGCAGTATCATTGGTTCCCACGTGGACCAAAAGGAAGGGGTATTGGTCAGTAGGCTTGACCAGTCTTGTCAGCCTCTCTGTCACATCATGGATCTTTGCCCCTGGAAGACAACACACCTCTCGAGACATCTTGTCAGGCCTACAAATCACTGCTTCTGTACCCCTCAGCAAGGAGTCCCCCACTACGACCACACGCCTCCTACGAGGTTTAGCAGCGGCTGTTCCCTTGGGTGGGACTCACAGGCTTGCCTGCTCTGTCCCTGAAGTCTGTCCATGCTCTTCTTCATCCTCCTTGATAAGGGAAAGAGCTTCAACTCGATTCTCTAGCTGCAAGCTCCCCGAACAATCCCTTCTTGGCCTACTTCTCTGTGTGACATTCCTCCAACTGTCTGCCTCCTGTGTATGTGAAGTGACCTCCTCGGCTCCAGCATCCTCCTCTGCGTGGTATTTGTCCAGGATTGTTAGTTCTGTTGTGTCCAGGAAATCCTCCTGCTCCCTAATATGCTGAAGTGTAGCTACTCTGGACTCCAACTGCTGCACTTTCTCCTCCAAGAGGGCTACCAACTTGCACTTGGGGCATGTGAAGTTCTCCACTTCTGTAGGCAAGAAGACAAACATCCCACAAGTGTTGCAGGTGACTGCCGTGGTTCGGTCAGTGTCCATACTGAAAAGTCTTAGGAAATTACTGGACCAGGACTGTGGGCTTCCGCCTGAAAAAAAGAATCCTCCAGAAAAGACCCCTCTTTAGGTGGTTACTCTCTAAGATAAGAACAATGATCTTACCTATGGACTGATTTTGCCAACAAAATAGGATCTAGAAGTGGAGAAGGACTAGAAGGGTGGCAGGACCACTATAAAATACTCTTGTTCATGTTCTTAGTGACCACTATTTGCTAGTATTTGACTATCAATAGTAGCCAAATCATTTCAGACTCAGGTTGCAAAGGCTGTTTAAAATTCTGCTGTTCAGCAGCAGCTTTGAAAATGATAATGAATCAAAATGCAGACACATTGAGGGGTTATTAATATGGATGTCTTTTAAGCAATATCATGCACATTGTTCTAATATATATTTGCTTCTATACTGCTTCATTCCACATGTATAGACTGTTGGTTCTCCTTCTTGTGATGTTCAGCTACCAATGATAGCATCTGTTGTTTTTCAGTTTTGTTTTGTTTGTTTTTTAAAATGGGGGAAGTCATATTTCAGTTCACTTCACACATACACACTCCAGCTGAGCTTCCTGACCTTTACTTAAACCATGTCCTTCAAAACAGGCAGCAAGTTTTATTGTCAACGGAGAGGAAGGGGGCACTTATCCCTTGAAAAAAATCAGTTGCAGCAAAGGAGCTTGGGAGTGTAAATTTTATTACCTTACACAAGATGTTATGGGTTTCTGTATTAAATGCACACTAATACCCTGCAAAGATAGAAAATGAAATGATAGAAAAATCCACTGTGGTTTGGTTCTCGGATTCCCCCCATGGATATCAAAATCCATGGATATTCAAGTCCATTAAATACAGTGGATAGTAAAATGGTGTCCCTTATATAAAATGGCAAAATCAAGGTTTACTTTTTGGAATTTGTATACTTTTAAAAATATTTTCAAGCTGTGGATGCTTGAATCCATAGATAAAGAGGGCCAGCAGTACTCATGCAAAAATTAAAGCAGCCATGATGACATTTCTTCATGTAAGAAATGGTGGAAGAAAAGTTCTATGTCCTGTCTCTGAACACCAGTCCCATGCTTTGTGCAAATTAATAGTATGAATTTGCATTTTCAGTGATGGTGAAAATGTGCAGAGTAGATATGTGCAGAGCATAAAAGGAGAAATTATTATTTTAATATATGGTTTTATGTGGGATGAAAATAATTCTGTTAATGTCTGAAGTGTAACCTTGATTGACTGGAGCAAGGTGTATGTTGTGTGAATTCTAAATAAGTGCAAAGATCTGTGCATGAATTTCCCCTTGAAAAATAGCAGTTCACCCATATAATTTCCCAGAGATTAAGTTCCTTTACTTTACTTTTGCTCATTGTGTTGGTTCACCCACTTATTTCTATTCTTGGATCACTTCCAACATTGGAGTTGGAAATAGAGAAACTGGTTAGAACAGTGAAATGAAGAGGGTGAAAGTTGCCTCCCATGCATTCAGCTGTCTCCCATGCATTCCTTCGAATGTTCAGGGATGAAGGCCCTCCCTGAAACTGTTCTCAGCAAATTGTTTCCTGAATTTTCTAATCTAAATTATCATTAAATTTTCACATGTCTACTTGTTTTATCAGCTGCTGAATTAGCAGTGCCCTAAGACACACTCTTCATGACTTCAGTTTCTTGATCCTCTGAGCCGTTCATGTCAATGGTTCTTATAGTTATTTTTCATTTCTCAATGTCACTCTGGAGACCAGGGTTCAAATCCCCACTCAGCCATGGAGACCATATTTACAAGATAAATTTACAAGATAAAACCGAACTCACCAGCACTTTATGCTAGTTAGTTCAGTTTTATCTTGTAAATGTTTACTCTGCTTTTAATTAATCTGATGTATTGTTGTGGTTTTTATATGAATACTGTTTGTAAATTGTACATTGTGTAGTACTCTATTGTAACCCGCTTTGATCTCCCAGGAAAAGCGGGCTATAAATAAACAGTTTATTTATTATTATTTATTTATAGGCGACCTTGGGCAAGTCACATTCTCTCAGCCTCAGGAAGGCAAATCCCCTCTGAATAAATCTTGCCAAGAAAACCCTGTGACAGGGTCGTCTTAGGGTTGCAATAAATCAGAAGCAGCTTGAAAGCACAGAACAACAATATATATATATATATATATATTTAAAAGCTCCTAGATTTTTCTTACATCAGTATGCATATTTCCCATGAAATTTGCCTATGATAGGTGTAGGGGGTGTTATATAAAAAGTGTATTATTTAAAAGCACAAAAGATTAATGTAGTTGACTAACCTGTTCACAAAGATCACTGAAAGCTTCAACAGAGGAAATGATATACCAGTAGTTATTTACATGTGAATGAGTGAGTGAACTTGGTCCTTACAAAAGTAGTACAGTACAAATATAATATGGTATATAGCAATTTGGAGACCTCACACTGTCCATGGCCTTCGATTTTGATTTTCAGGGTGTCTCTTTTTCTGTTAAAACAATATTGTTCGTTGCCATGTTGCATGATGTATGACAGCATTTTGTATTAGTGCTTCACAAGTCAAAAGCATATGTTACTACTTACAGTTGGTTTTGTAATCTTGAAAGTGTCAGGGATGCTGGAAACCTATTATAAAAACTTAAGTATTAACCTTTTTATCTTGTTCTTCAAGAGTCTTATATTTAAGCATTAATAGTTTTTTCCCCTACTGAAGTCAGTGGCTGTTGTCTTAAATACACTCATGGTAACGCCTACTGATTCCTTTGAGACAGTTCACATGACTTGACAGGGAATCACTTGGGACTAAGTATAGCTTGAAGTTATATTTTAGCAGTGCTTGTACCATTGTTGTGTTGAAAGTGATAGTTTGTTTGTTATATATGCAAGGAGTCCCAGTTACTAAAAAGCCTGGAAACATAATCCAATAACTTGTTACCCCCAACCCTTCTGACTTAATAATTTCTTTAATATATTTTATACATTTTTAGAATTGTCAGAGAGATATGTATTGTGCATCATTTAAATGATTATGACACTTGTACCTTGCTACACATTTTAATTAATTATATCTTTTGTACTTTTATCTACAGCTTCCTGCAGATTTTACAAAATTGCACCTCACTGACAGTCTCCATCCACAGGTGACCCACGTTTCATCTAGTCATTCAGGATGTAGCATCACTAGTGATTCAGGAAGCAGCAGCCTATCTGATATCTACCAGGTATGATAGCAAACAAAGTTACTTACTAATTTTTTTTAACAAGATATCTTTAAAATAGGAAACCCATAAAGTGGTTACATGGGACCTGGAGTTGTTCAGTTAAGTTCTGCTAGTTAAATATTCCTATTAAACTACATGGATCATACACGAGGAGCTACAAATTCCATCACGGCTCACCATAGTCAGTGCTAACTGTGTTTAGATATGGAGATACCTAGGTTCCCTAACCCTAGCTGAGATTTATAGCCCAGAGTAGCCTTCCAGAAACATAGAACCTTCAGTTTGCTTTGGACCACATTTCCTGTCATCTTTGGCCATTGGCTGGCTGGCTGGCACTGATGTGAGTCAATCTACAAAAACACAGTTTCTTGTTACACATTTGTATATTCAATTTCTCTTGATAATAGGCCTATTTGACATACATTCATTCTCAAGAGACAGATGATCCTGAAGAATGAATGCTAATCATTTTTACACAGTCCCATTACTGTTTGTTAAATGGAGAAGGAACATAGGTTTTAGTTTACACAATTAAGAATTATACAAAAAAAGGGGTTGGAAAATAAATTGTGGGAATTAAGATATTTTTGTGGATATGGGACAGTGGTTCAATAGGTAATCTTACTTTTCAAAATGGTTCCATCTTGACTATTTACATTAACTTCTCTCTTTTTAAAGTAGTAGTAAAGTATGTAAGCTTTAATATTGTTTACTATTTTGTGGCTCTTGTTAGTGTAGGTTTTTTCAGCATGACATTTTTGTACTTTGTTATGCGTGCCTTTAAAATTGCACAGAGAATTAATTGTGCAGCTCCATATTTGATTGTCACATGAAAAATATGCTCTGTAAACTTTATTTATGGTTTTTTGTGGGTTTTTTGGGTTATGTGGCCATGCATCCATAGTTTTTTGTGGGTTTTTTGGACTATGTGGCTATGTTCTAGCAGAGTTTCTTTCTGACGTTTTCGCTAGCATCTGTGGCTGGCATCTTCTCTGAAGATACCAGCCACAGATGCTGGCGAAACGTCAGAAAGAAACTCTGCTAGAACATAGCCACATAGTCCAAAAAACCCACAAAAAACTATGGATGCCGGCCATAAAAGTCTTCGACTTTACATTTATTTATGATGTTGCATACTCAATTAACTATTTCCTATATTTGCTTCATAAGCAAATGTTTAATAGTTTAACTTGAAGAGTAGCTATTTGCAATGAAAATACATTCACAGATCTCCTTCGATTTGAATAAATCATGAAACTGAATCTTGAGTTGCTTTTGGCAATAATCTGAGAAAATTCCTGTTTAAATATTCATGTTGTTTCTAAATTTGTATGTCATGTGTTATACATAAAAGACAAATCCATTTAAGGCAAGAATTCTTTGCCAAAAGGAAATATGTGATCATCCTGAAATCATTATTTGTGGAAGGTCATTGAAATACTTTCACATATATTGGAAAAGATATGGTATATGGTTTTTTACTTATTTAATTAGAAGATCAGGTTAAGCAGTTTGTGCTCAGTCGTGTAATACAGAATTACCCACTTTTGTGCTCATAAGTAATTCCTGTTGTTTATAATTGGAGATTATCTTCAGAAAGAATTGTCAGTTAATTACCTATTAAAAATTTTCAATAGCTAGATACAAATAGTCTCTCTTACCCTGCCATGAGAATACAGTTATGAAATGCCATGATTCACATCAGGCTTGTTTGTTCACTGTGGAGGTTGACAACCTAACTGGTCACAAAGGAATTGTTACTGTTTATAGCACTGGTTTGTTGAAAAGGAAATGTTATATAAGACCCAGGTACATCTGTAAAAAAGAGCTGCTTAAGGAGAAACAGTGATGTATAGTTTTCCCTTTGTGCTGCTCTGGGGGGAAAGTCACCTCCCCCGTGTAATTCAGTTGATAACTTAGATTTTTTTTTTAAAAAAATATAGAAAAAACCACCAGTGATTGACTAGCTTTTTTGCCTCTGTTCATAAATATCTGTTACCACACGTTTTTGTCAGTTGATCTGGCCACTTACAAGTTCACAAGAATATGCCAGAAAGTAATATATCAGCTTTACAGGCTTTTTTTTGTTAAAATGAAACTTTAAGTCAAGGATGAGCAAACTGTAGCTAAGGAGCCATACACATCCTCCTATTCTTTTTGCCCCAAATGGCTGATAATACCACAGACTTATATGGAGGAGCCCTGGTGGCGCAGTACAGTAGTTAAATGCCTATACTGCAGCCACTCACTCACAAACTATAAGGTTGCGAGTTCTATATCAGCGAAAGGGCTCAAGCTCGACTCAGGCTTGCATCTTTCCGAGGTTGCTAAAATGAGTACCCTGATTGTTGGGGGCAGTTAGCTTACACTTTGTGCACTGATAAGTGGTATAGAAATGTTATAGCTATTGCTATTGCTACTGTCCATATTGCTATGTTTTTAGAAATGGGGGCAGCTCATCTTTTTTTGAGGCTTTCATTCAATAGAGAGATAGAATCATAGAATTGGGAGGATCCTCATCTGCTATCAAGTCTAATCCCTTTCTCAACTCAGGATCTCCAGCTAAAGTGTCCCCAGCAGGTAGCTGTCCAGCCTGTTTCTGGAGAAATCCAGAGGAGAGCCCACCAGTCTCTAGTCTAGGCATTTGGTCCCATTGCTGAACCACTCTCACTGCCAAGAAGTTCCTTCAAATGTTCTGGTGAAATCTTTTGTCCTGTAACTTCAAACCATTAGATCTGGTCCTACCCTCTGGGGCATCAGAGTACAGTCTTGCCCTCTCATATCTTTAATGTCCCTTGAGATATTTAAAGAATACAGTCATGTCACCTCTCAGCCTTCTCTTCAACAACCTAAACATGCTCATCTCCTCCAACCTTTCCTCATATATTTTGTTTTCCGTACTTCTTACCATCCTCCTTGCCCTTTCCTGAGCCTGGCTCAACTTGTCTATATCCTTCTTAAAATTAGGTGTCCAGAACTGAATGCAATATGCTAGATGAGGCCTGACCTGTGTTGGTCAGCTATATAGGTAGACCTTTACTTCCCTCATCTTGGAAACTATGCTTCTGTTAAGGCTGGCTAAAATAACATTTGTCTTTTTTTGCTGCAGCACCATACTGCTGACTCATCAACAGAGGCAAAAAAGCTCATTATGATCAACAGTAATCCCAAACTTCTTCATACTGCTGAGCCATGTATTTCCCATCCTATGCATTTGGTTTTTGTGATCCAAATATAAAAAATTGCATTTGTCTTTACTGATGTTCATTTTATTAGCAGAATTTTCTCTTCCTTCATCACTAAAACTCAGGTATCATCTTATGGTTGTAGCAGAGAAGAGCAAAAGCAAGTTCACTTAAAAATGAACTTAAACAACTATATCAGAGGAAGTTGATTTCACCTTTCCATTCAAAGCTTCCCCACCTTTACATTTGTTACATACATATATACTTTTCTTTTGTAAAAAAAAAATATGTATGGTCTGTTCCTGACAATGACTTTCCTCCAGGATGCTTCCTCACTGACAGAGTGCTCTTTATTTTCTTGGCAATTTCTTCCTGTAGATTCTGTAGGATCAGTTGTCTCTGTGTTCTGTCCAGGAAGACCTCATGCTCCCTGATGCATTGAAGGGACTCAAGACATAGCTGTAGTGCACTTCTCTTCCAACAGGCGTAGTTGGTGAGGTTTCCTGACAAAAAGACAAACATTGCACATACATTGCAGCAGACAACTGTTGATCCTTTTGCCTCCATCTCTGCAATTGTTTCTCTTCTCTTCTTCTCTACAGTCACATTGCTTTTCAGTTTTTCATGTAGCCCTTGAAACTTCTAAGGTAGCCCCGTCGTTCCTTTGAAATTTAGCATCATCATCTCAATTGATCCAGGGGTGTTCCAGCATCGCTTCTGGGCCATTGCCATGCTTGCATCAGGGGTCATACCAGCAGAGGGCGTTGTAGCAGCTTTCACCTCCACCTCCTCTGCCACCTGTTCCGCTGGCTTCTGAGTTCCTCCCCTCTGATGTCAGCCATGGTCCACTCCAACAATACTTTTTTCAATACTTTTGTGATAGCTATCTGTCCGTGTTGTGCCTCCTTTTTACATCCAAGAGACTCCTTGCCCATCACTATGGAGCTTTTTGCCTTCACCTCTTTAGTTATTTTCTGGACTTCCTCTCACATCCTCTTTTGCAGTAATGCTTGTTTAAGCTGACAGAAAGCCTCTAGAGGACATTTTAAAAAAAGGCAAAGGGGGAGAAGCAAATGCCCTCAAACATGTTGAAATGTCTAATAATACTCTTCCTTAGAAGCATGGCAAATGCTATTGGCTATTTCTGGACAATAATATGGCTTTCATTCAAGATGGATAGCCTCCAGCACCTCATGTAGGGCCAATTTGTCTTCCAGCCCCTGTTGCTCACCTCTGCTTTAAATCAGCCATCTCCAAACTCTGGCCCTCCAGGTGTTTTGGGCTTCAGCTCCCAGAAGCCTCAGCCACCTTGGCCAGTGGTCTGGGATGCTGGGAGTTAAAGTCCAAAACACCTGGAGGGCTAGAATTTGGAAATCATTGGCTTTAAATGAACAAAATATTTTTATGCTCTTATTCATTGTAAAAGCGAATGATATATAGTAATGTGAACATTCATAGATTTATTTATTTCATTGCAACTTCTTTAGCACATGTGTATGGTGTTTTTTCAGTAATTACAGTTGTCCCTCCATATTCGCTAGGGTTAGGGAAGCAAGACCCCTGTGAATATGGGAAAACCGCAAATAACAAAAACACCATGTTTTTACCTGAAGGACACCTCTCTAGGAATCTCTAGGTCCTCCAGTGCAACTCTGTGGTTGTAACAGAAATTTCAGGAAACTTAGATTTCTAGATTTGCAGAGCAAGGAATTCGCAAGAGGACCTAATAATTGAAAATCCATAAGTTTATTTCCATTTGTCGACAAAGGAAAACATTGAACTCAGTGGAATTCAAGTTCCAAAAGCTGAGAACCCCGAACAAGACAAAATGGCTCTTTTTATATTATTCAAGACAAAGGAGCTTCTTCAATACACCTGATTGGCTAATTACAATTTAAACATACAGAATTCTTACAATCAGAACAGAAATACATGCATACATTAAAACTGCATCATCACTCCTTACCCCCTCCTTTAGCCTTCCTTCTAACCTTGCTTCTGGATGTCCTTATCTCAGTAGTTTATGTTATGTCTTTCTACTGGTGCCAGCTTCCATCTAGGTCAAGATGCACTCACTATTCCTTTGCTCTAGTTTTCCTAAACTCCAAGCCTTTATTTCAAAAACTCTCTCTGGCTGACAAAAGTGACTCCATCTTTCTATAGTTTTTATATTTCAACAAGGAATTTCCACCACATGGTCAGTGTCCAACATACACTGATCATAGAATGGCACTGGAGTAGCTAATGGTCTTTCAGTGCAACTTTTAGTTAAAGTTGAGCACAACGTTGTACTGGAGGACCTAGACAGTCCTAGAGAGAACATATTAATGAAATCCGTGAATAATCAAATCTGCAAATATCAAATCTGCAAATATGGAGGGATGACTGTATTACATTATCTAGCTATATAGCATGCAGTCCATATTTAAATTCTGTTGAAACTGGAAAATGGCTAGCATGTACAGCCTATTAAACAAATTCACTTTTAAGAATAACGCTGCCTATCCTTTCATACAGGTACTTGATCTTTAGAATTTTCCCCCATCCCTTGTAAGCATCAAATTGAAAGCGATAGTTTTGGGAACATTCTCAGTAGACTGTTCCATTCCTTAAAATCATAACAGTTGTAGCTTAGCAGCTGCTTTGATACTAAATACAAATCTGAGGAAAAAGCAGCTTTATTTGAGATGACAGGCAGATATATGTGGGATTTATTGAATGTCTGGTCTTAAAACTGAAACATTAAAATGTGTTTACCTCTGGGTACCTATTAAAGACCTTAAACTATGTGTTGGCTGTCCACCACCCTCATTTTTGTATGATCTATGGCAGATTTAGATTTGGCAGATACTATTATTCCTCTGTGGTAGAGACACGGTGACTTCATATGTTTTACCCTGTCTCTTAAGTTCTTCTTTTTAAATAATAATAATAGCTTTATAGCACTGTTTAATCTCTTCATTCAATAGTTTTTTCTATTTGAAAGCAGTTTTTCTCTGCTACCCAGCTAACAGTTAGACAGCAGGGGGAAAATTCTTTCCATTGCTAGGCAGGCAGCAGGCAGAGCAACCAAGGTTCACCCACATGTGCTTTATTCCACACCATCCTGGCATTCAGTTTTCACAGACTGTATTTTAGGATAGATTTGTTTCCTTCACTTATTTTTCTAAAGATTGTTTTACTAATTTTACAATTCCTTGGCATACTAATAGCACACTGAGACCTCCCTCTTTTTGCCTGGTGAATTTGTTAGCTGATTAAAGATTATTAAAAAGTAGTTATTACTGATGTCAGTATCCTATACATGTTAACACCATTTTATTATGATCGTGTGTCTCATGGAAGGGTTTGAAATTGTTTGAAATAATACTGATGTAGAAATCATGGGGAAATCTTTGCCTTACTTTCACAGAATTTGAGATGTCTTTGTAAGCCATGTAGTCTTAATTTCTGGTCAATTCAGCATTTGTGATGCAAGATGCAGCTACTTTCCACTAACAAATGGTGGTCAAAAGACTAGATACTGCTAGAAAGCTCATCCCTTCCACAGGGCAATCTGTTTTATTTTTCCTTACTGTTTTGCTAATTGATTCATTACTATTTCCATCCATTGCATTTAGACTTGGAGCAACAGATAACATTTGTGCTCCATCGAAGTACCCCCAGCATAGCCAAAGGAGAAAATAAAAAGAACCTAGTTAAACCAATTACCACTTCTTCTAATGTCCACTTTTCAAACCAGTGTAAAATGGTCTCCAGAGTGACCAAAAGCACTGCAAGTTTGTCATGCCACCATCATACCTTCTGTTCAGCCCACTTTGAGCCAGGACACCTCACAGAACATCCATAGGAATCAAAGGAAACAAGGGAAAGTTGCTACCACAGTTTTCCCCTTAATCTGTAGACAAAACCCATTCTATAGTAGAAATAGCTAAGAGACCAGCAAGTGAAATGATTCATATTACCAGCATTCACATTGTCTCCAAGCAGGTAGGTTAATTTACAGTGCAAGGAAAAGCTGAACACTTTGGGAAGAGTATCACAGATAAAAAATTAAAAAGTATAACTGCACCCCTATTCTATTGCATACCAAGCAAAAGGTCTCAACAAATATAAGATCCAGAACCACTGTAACATGATAATAAGTAGCCAGTCAATGCGAGAAACAAATAGGTTTATCGCACGGCACTTGGAGAATGGGAATGGAAAGGAACGGAACGGAACTGGGGGGGAAACATGTGTTATTGCACAGGAGAATACCGTTGATGCCACCGGGAGTCTCTAATCCATTCCCCAACCATTCCACAGCAGCCAATTTTGAAGGACTGCTCTTCAAAATTGGCTGCTGTGGAATGGTTGGGGAATGGATTGGAACTTCCAGCGGCATCGGTGGCATTCTCCTGTGCAATAACACACATTTTCTCCCTGTTCCATTCCGTTCCATTCCCTCCATTGCATTCTGTTCCCATTCCTCAGAGTGCCATGCGATAAACCTAATAAACAGGCTCCAAGGTCCAACATTTAGAAGCAAGCCCCATTATATGAAGGGCAGATTTAATCACAGCCCACATATCCATGGCATTCTCACACTTGCCACCTGTGTGAGAAACTATTCCTTTTCTAGTGGTAGTTATATTAATTAGCAAATTTTCTTCTTTGGCCTTGAGAGTGCAAGTCAGCAGATAATATGGTGTCTAGGTGATTCTCTTGCTCACAGAGAAGAGTAGTAACTCCCAGAGTTCTTACAACACAGACCTATCAGTAGCAATTTGAATCTCTTCATATAATCAGTTCTCTTCATGATAGATTTTTAGGTATTTGATGGCCACTGTGCCTCCCCTTAACATTATCTCCTCCAGACTAAACATACCCAGATTGTTTAACTGTTCTTCATAGGTGGGCAACTCATTCAGTAATGAATACCAGGCCTTGAGCACACCTGTTGCATGATAGTCAATTAGCTCCCCATCCATTGCTTGTGCATTTCTTTTTATGTGTATGTATGTTATGTGCTTTCAAGTAGACTTACAGTGACCTCATGAATTTTATAGGGTTTTCTTAAGCTTACAATATACCAAGGTAGTTTTGCCAGCTTCTTCATCTGAAACATAGCCTATAGCACCTAGTGTTCTTTGGCAGTTTCCCATCCAAGTACTAACCAGGGCTGACCTGCTTAGCTTCCAAACTCAGGAAGGTTCTGGTGCCTTTAGCTCTTGATAATTTCTGGCAACTTTGAAGAAGCAGCCACAGTGAGTTAACCTTATTGACTGCAAGCTGTTCCGAGGCCTGTGGTTGCTTCCAAACATGACTGAGTTTGTTAGCTGTTGTTGGTTTATAGTACAGGTTGAATCTGAAATCCAAAATATTCCAAAAGCCAAAATTGTCCATATGGGTGGCTGAGATAGCGATGCCCTTGCTTTCTGATGGTTCAGTTCAGTGTACACAAACATTCTATTCAGAAAATTATTAAAAATATTGGGTATAAAATTACTATCAGGCTATGTGTATAATATGCATACCAAACATAAATGTATTTCATGTTCAGACTTAGATATTTCATTACATGTATGCAATTATTCCAGAATTAAAAAAAAACCCTCTAAAATCCCAAACACTTCTGTTCCCAAGCATTTGAAATAAGGGAGACTCAGTTTGTAGCCTCAATAAGAGTATGGGTTTAGAATCATGTTGTGGTCTACTATGGCATAGAGATATCTTACTGTATGTACTCATGTATAAGTCTAGAAATTTTAGTCAAAAGATTGACTCAAAAAAACCTATCCACAGGTCAATATAGGTAGTATCCTTTAACTCTTATTTAAAAAGGAACCATCCTCAGTGAAAGGCAAGAGTGTAATCTGTCCTGGAAGCACTGACACCCCCGCCCTCCTGGCTATTCTCTCATCCATTCAACCTTTAGTGCAAGCACAGTTATGCCTGCTGGAATTTTTAAAGTTTCTTTGGCATTGTTTTCATTTGCTTCATCCTTTAGATGTTTGGCATCTCTTACAGATAAATCCATGCTGGGCCTTAGTAGAATGGTGTTGCTATCAGCAATCAAGGAATTGTTATCTACATGCTCAAAAATCAATTACTTATTAATAGGTTTAGAATTTTATCAAGTATTGATGTTAGGCTGACTGGACAAACTTTTCACTGATCCACATTTCCCCAACTTTTGAAAATGGTGGCATTTCCCCATCTCTAGGCTTCTAGCCCTTTATGTTTTCTCCACAAATTCTCCAAGATTATAGCTAGTATCTCTGAAATAACATTTGCAAGTTCTATCAGTACCATGTGGTAATATTCATAAACCTTCCCCAATTTAAATACAGCTCTCCTTGAGGGGAAAGTCTGGGACAAAATAGGAATTGTATAGGAATTCAGTCTGTCTTGTTTAAAGCTTACCCTTATGAAATGAAATGGAATATAAAATTTTAAAAAATAGCTTGCCTTGACTGTATAGATCAGAGTAAGTTTAGAAAGTTACTTGACTAAGTAGCACAATAGATTTTAATCATGAGAAAATGAAATGATCATGTTTGATAGGTAGAGTGTAAATTTAATTTTTGAGAAATGATGAAATTGGCTCTTGATTTATATACTCTAATGGTGTGTATTGTATAGAAGGATCGGCACCAGTTTGAGACTAACTGTGGGGCCACCATGGTTATATTTTGATTGTTTAATATTACACCACAAGTTCTTTTAAACATTTTAATTATTTATTTATTGTTTATTGATAAAGTCATTGATATTTATCAGTGCTGGCAGGTGTTGCTATTTTGTAGTGAATGCCTATGACATATTTATCTCTCTTTCAATAAATGTATACTATAGTAAAGTGTCTTGAAAAGCTGCACCACTGGTCTTTTGTTGAGATGGTAGTAATTTAATTTACATGTTGTTGATTATGATGCATCCTATGAAAACACTAATTTTAGAATACTTTTATCATCATTCCAGGCCACAGAAAGTGAAGCTGGCGATATGGACCTGAGTGGGTTACCAGAGACAGCAGTGGATTCTGAGGATGAGGATGATGAAGAAGATATTGAGAGGGCTTCTGATCCTCTGATGAGCAGGGATATTGTTAGAGACTGCCTAGAAAAAGACCCAATAGACAGGACAGATGATGATATTGGTAAGCTAACATGGAAGCTAGAATGAGGGGCAAGATAGTTTCATTTCCTTTAGTAGCATTCAGGATCCTTGCCAAACTATTTTCTTTTCCAAAATTTAACTGAAATGATACTCAAGGCAATAATAAATAATAAAATATCCTGAAACTGACTATACTTTTGTTAATGCATATAGCTTTGCAAAATGTATTACTTGCTCCTGCTGAAATGTTTGAACACATTTGTCATATAAATTATAGAAATCTGGATTAGTTTTTGGGAATATTATACTTAACAACAGTTCCATCAGTGGAAGAGATGTGATGAGATGACAACTCTTTCAATGTATTTGCTTAGTACAAGTGGTTAATTTAACCTTGTTAGACTAAGAACAAAACAATTAAAATGTTTTTACAATATATAACATTACGGAGTAATCTGAGTTTCAGAATTTAATGACAAATAAAATTATACATGTGTAACTTAATTAATTCACTCTCTTTCAGAGCAACTCTTGGAATTCATGCATCAGTTACCAGCTTTTGCTAATATGACAATGTCAGTGAGAAGAGAACTCTGTGCTGTGATGGTGTTTGCAGTCGTAGAAAGGGCAGGGACCATTGTTCTAAACGATGGGGAAGAAGTGAGTAGATTGTAACTACTTGAATCTCCCAGACAACTCTAAATTAATATCAGCCAAGATAATAATGTTGTAGTATTGTTTATTTTACTGTGTTTCATTCAGTATGGGTGAGGTAGCCTGGTCACAATTTTGACATTTCTATAAAATTGATACATTGCTTTTATATGAATTTATTAATCTGCCTGTAAAATTGATTCATAAAAACTTTTTCAAAAATGTATGCTGATTTTATGAGAAATCTGTACTTAGGACAGGAAGTAACTGTTAGAAAAGAATATGGAGAAACAGAATGGTTTCCAGTTGGCAAGGGAGTCAGGCAAAGCTGCATATTATCACCCTACTTGTTCAACTTGTATGCAGAAGATACTGTACAAAGAGCATATTTAAACTCAGAAGGAAGAGGAGTAAAGATCGGAGGAAGGAACATCTACAATCCAAGATATGCATGTGACACCATGCTACTAGCTGAAAACATCATGGACTTGGAACATTTACTAAGGAACGTCAAGGAAGAAAGTGCATAGGCAGGCTTGTAGCTGAACATAAAGAAAGCAAAAATAATGACCACAGAGGATCTACATAAATCTAACCTAGACAATGAAGAAATTGAAGTAGCTAAAGATTTTCCGTGCCTTGAATCTAACAGTGATCAGACAGGAGACTTCAGTTAAGAAATAAGAAGACTAGGAATTGGAAAGGCAGCCATGAAAGACCTAGAGAGGATCCTAAAAAGTGAAGATATACAGCCAAGCACTAAAGTTAGAATTATCCAATCCATTGAATATGAGAGCTGGAAAGTGAAGAATGTGGATAAAAAGAAAATCCACTAATTTGTGATGTGGTGCTGAAGAGTGCTGCGAATACCATGTACAGCCAAAAAGACAAACAAATCTTTCCTTGAACAGATTAAACCTGAGCTCTCCCTGGAAGCCAAGATGATTAAATTGAGGCTGTTGTACTTTGGTCACATCATATGAAGACATGACTCATTAAAAAAGACAATAATACTAGGAAAGATGGCAGTAGAAGACCATACATCAGATGGTGAAACTCAAATAGGGCCTGCATCTACAACATCTAAGCAGAGCAGTGGAGGGCTTGTAGATGTCTCATACACAGGGTCTCCATGAGTTGAGGTAGTTGCTAGCTGGGAGATTCATTTGTGATATGTATGCCCTGAGAATGTTACAAACTGAGAAGCTCTCAACTTTTGCATTGATCTGCTGTAAAATTGACAGCATGTATTGTCTGGAATCAAGACAATGCATCTGCAGTCTTGTTGTTTAAACCTTGAATGTACCTCATTCAGAAGCAAATGTAAACAAATAAGGACAAACGGTCAAACCAAAAACATTACTCCCTCAGAGCAGAATGTCTAAAATTATTTTCACCACTTCTTGGTTTTTGCTCTAGAAGTACAGTGCATCTCCATTATATGCGGCTTTGAGCTTATGTGCAATGCCACGTGGGGCGCAAGGGGTGGCACATCCCATTTGGATGAATGGGGCGTGCGCCCGTGGCACACGTGCACCTCTGCACCGCTGCATGCACGAGTCCCATTCACTTGAATGGGACTTGAGCATGCACGTTATTTGGCTTATGCAGGGGGATCCAGAACAGATCCCTGCATAAGCCAATGGTGCACTATATAGCCTTGTATTAGCAAATGCTTCTTGCCATGTTGTTACTACTCCCAAGATGGGGGAAGTTTTTAAAAAAAACAGCATTTGGCACAATATGTCTGACACAGCCCAGTCTTCAACCCATGCTGTACCCACTAGTGGCCACAGGAATACATTCCAAACTCAGTACTGTATAGTGCATATTTGACTTGAACCTCTAGGTCTATACCCAATGGATTTTGCCAGATGAAGACCCCCCCCCCCAATTATAATTGTTCAGTTATTCATCTCATACCTAAGGTTCATGCTTCTTCGTTGTTGCTGTGTGCCTTCAAGTAGTTTCAGACTTACAGCAGCCCTAAGGTGAACCTATCATGGGGTTTTCTTGGCAAGTTTCTTCAGAGTTGGTTTATCATTGCCATACTCTGAGACTGAGAGAGTGTGACCTGCTCCTAGCATTCCTAATATGATGGTGTATAACAGTGTCCCCGACCTTGCCAATAGCCAGAGAGGTGTGGACGACCCTGTCCAGTGCAGCTACCCTCTGAGTGAAATTAAGATGTTCAAGCAATGCACATAATTCCATAAGTAAAGACTTACTTAGACCCATCATTACCACAGTTCAGTATAGGAAGGACTTAAGTTTACCTTTTATGGACAGGAGACTCCTTTAACAGAGTTTATTTTAATGCCCAAGTGTATCCTAAAGTTCTCATCTGAATTTGGAAGCTAAGCAGGGTCAGTACTGCTTAGTGCTTGATGGGAAAATGCCAGGTGCTGTAGGTTAAAAAACCCTTTGAAATTTGTGGAGTTGCCATAAGTCTACAGATTACTTCAAGGAGCATATACGCTCATAATGTTATGTTACTCTAACACTTTTTTTTGCTATGCTTTGCATAAAAGTTTATTGCATGCTTGGCCCTTGGAACAAGCAAGAAACCAGTGCATTAATGAGTGACTAGTGGGATGTTTTACTATTTCCTTGCTGCTGCTTCTTGGTCAGTATATCTATATCTATATATATCTGCACTGGATTCTCTATCATAGGTGCTAGCATGGCTTTCCTTCTCTGACCTGTTTCATTCATGGTGTCTTCTGTAGCTCTGTGCTTATCAGGGGTAAGCGGTGTAGGTGGTGTCTTTCTTGCCCATATTGGCTTGAGATCTCAGTTTCTGCACCTTTTCCATGAGGCGCACTAGAGATTGAGAAAGGACCCAGAATACTGAACCATTATTAGATTCCCTCTTAGCCCTGCTTGGCTTTTGTTCTCTTTGCCTGTAGGATTGCACCCTGTTTCCTGAAAGTAGCCATGTCTGTCCAAGCTTTCACACTCAGCTTAAATGGACTGTGATATGAGGTAGTGAGATCTATCACTGCCATCTCCTCCATTCTAGTCTTTGGTGGCATGATCCTTTTCCAGATCCCTGAATAAAACATGTAGCTTATGCTTAGATAAACGTTTTGAATACTTCAGTGCAAACTAAGCAACCAGCTACCAGATGCAAAGAGAGCATTTCCCAAACCAGTGATTTCAGATTTTGTCGATTGCATGAAGCATATGGTTAAAATATTGCAGTTTTCTAACCAGCATTTGTGCTGTACATGTTATATAGAAATAACCAGTGTTTTTCTATCCTGAACATAACTCAGAAATAAGCTCTTTTTCCTACCAAGAAAGTAGTCTTATATTCTATGTGTATGTAAAGTTTGTTAGCAAAGTATGCAGAAATGTAGTGCCCGTATGCCACACCCATGCACATCTGATAATTCTAGGTATATATAGAAATATATATTATCACTTCTCTTATACAGTTGGCCCACCCCTTCTGTGGGCTTGCCTTCTGTGGACTTGAGCTCACACAGAAGGCAAGCCCAAATAGAAACAATGGGGTACGTGCCCATGGTGCACACACCACGGCGTGCCATGGGAGCGCACCCCATTATAGTTAATGGGATTTGAGCATAAATTCAATTTCCCTTACGCGGGGGGTCCAGAACAAATCTCCGTTTCATTCATGTTGCAAGCAGTTGTTAAAGTAAATAGTATAATGTACCTGAAAAAGTGAAATGACTTTGCTCTGTTTGCATGTCCCACATACTTTGTTTTATTTTCAGCTGGACTCCTGGTCTGTTATTTTAAATGGTTCTGTGGAGGTCATGTATCCTGATGGAAGAACAGAAATATTATGTATGGGAAACAGTTTTGGTGTTTCTCCTACCATGGACAAAGAATATATGAAAGGAGTAATGAGAACAAAAGTGGATGATTGCCAGGTAGAACTTGAAATATGAATCAGTTTTTAGAATAGTATATACACATTAGAATGATTTAGTCATAATATGGTTTTGTGTTCTATGTCTAAAGTATGTTTAGACACGTGTTTAGAGTTGTACTTGAATGAGGAGGTTAAATTAGATTCATATGCATGAAAATAATAAATAATGTAAATATATGACTGTCTAATCTAGAAATAAGTGAATTTTTTCTCTCATATACTGGCATAGAAAATGAAAATCCACTATTCATACTTAATGAACTTGGCAGGAATATTTTATAGTAAATTTCATAGATTTGAAATGCAAGACTATAAAAAATAAGGTTCATGTTCCAAGATAGAAGTACATTAATTAAAATGTTTTTTTTCCACACCACATGATAATAACAGTTTGATCTGTCTTTGTGCTGGAATCCCAGAATTTATGGTTTGGTTGGGTACGTGGAATTAGTTGAGTGTGTGGTTTCTGGAAGAAAACTCTGAATGTCAGAATCCTATAGGCCAGATCTGTGGCTGTTCAAGTTGTACTGATGTCCTTTAATTGTGTAGTGTCCATATATTATAAAACAAAATAAACTGTCAAGTCTCAGTAGTGCTAACAAACTGGGAATATAAAGAACATTGTTCAGTTTAGAAATATGTTGTGTGCTTGGGAAAGATGGGCCCTGAATGCCTGCTAGAAATAATAATAGATTTTGTTTTAATTTCTTTATGGTAGGAAATTATATTGTGAGGAAAGAAAAGAAATCATTTAAGAACTATTTGAGTCAATAATGGAAACCACACATTAGAGAAAGAGAAATATCATTCACTTTTTATATGTCCTTAAGACAAAAGCTAGGAATTTCCCTAAAGAAAATGTCAACTAAATTTAACTTTTATTTGGGGAAACAGGAAAAGGAAGATAGTGATATGAGATTACTGTGATAGTCATTAATTCATATTGAATCAATTAATCACGCATTTTCCTAAGGCAAGAATGATAGTAGAATTTATCTTACTAGTTTTTATAATAAGGCACATTTGCTCTTTCATTGTGTAAAAGGATGCTAACGCTACAGTAATAGTAGAAATTTATCTTGTTTATAATAACCTTAATAGTCAGCTGTTCTAAAGCAGAAATTGTGGAAGCTGTGGAATTTTATGTCTAAAGTATCTTAGATTTGACAAAACAAATGTAAAGAAATAAGCATATTCCTAAATACAAAGATAAGTCAATGAAAAGTAACCACTTAAAGCTGTTTATTTTTGAGTCAATCTGACTGTGTCATTGTTTCTGTTACACTTCAGACTGACAAAACAATAGCAAACAAGGAAAAAACAGCAACATAAAAAGAAATCAAAACTTTAAAAAAATTAATAGTCTTGAGTATATCTTTTGCAATATGTCTTCTTTTCTAGTTTGTGTGCATAGCCCAGCAAGATTATTGCCGCATCCTCAACCAAGTGGAAAAAAACATGCAAAAGGTAGAAGAGGAAGGAGAGATTGTTATGGTAAAAGAGCATAGGGAATTGGATCGCACTGGAACAAGAAAAGGTCATATTGTTATCAAGGTATATTTTGTATATCACAATGTCCAGAATGGCAATTTTACATAATCTTATATATAAACAGAAATTCTCAACATTTCTTTTTAATCTATATCTTAATACTATACTGATCATTTCCTATTTTACAGATACTGCAGAATAAGAATCTTATGAGGGAACCCTCTCCCCCAAATTATTGATTTTTAGAATTCAGAGTATTTTCTCATTGTAAATATAGTCCAGTAACTATACCATTCTGTCTTGACTTTAATGAAACAAGCAAAAGGATGCAAGTTGAAATGCATTCATGTGTAGTGATGTTTGAACATTTACATTTTATAGGGAACGCCGGAAAGGTTAACAATGCATTTGGTGGAAGAACATTCAGTCGTGGATCCAACATTTATAGAGGATTTCCTGTTGACCTACAGGACCTTCCTTTCCAGTCCAGTGGAAGTGGGAAAGAAGTTATTGGAATGGTTCAATGATCCTAGCCTCAGGGATAAGGTTGAATTAATAATGACCTTCTAAAATTTAAATGTCTGTATTTTAATATACTTCAGTTAGGGCCTGAAACAAATGATAAGCTGATATGCTGAATTACTTTGACAAAAAGCAGGCAAGAAACATTATTTTTACAATATGAAAAAATATTTTTGTGGAGATAAAAATATTCTATATAGTTTTGCACTCTGCCTCTTTATTCAAGTACTTATGTCCAAATGAACCAGTAAGAATAGTGAATAACCAAAAAAGTCACCTGTGGTTTGGAGACAGATTCTTTTATATCTCATTTCCACAACTACCAGTTTTTTAGTTTGGTAGATTTCTTTTTAATTTGATGTCTCTTACTGGAGGTAGAAATTTAAATTTACATTTCTGTTTGATTTGAGGATAGTATAACCATTCTGTGCAATTACTGAGGACTAAACACATTGGTCACACTTTACCTCGTACTTAAAAAACAATAGAATAAATAAATGGAATCTAGTGACCCTTTTTCTTGTGTTTCTTTTGTGAATTGGGAATTATTAAAGCATTTGGAATATAAACAATAAAGACTGGGAAATGTTTTCCTAGTTCCTTTAATTCATTTTATATATTAAAAATTAGTAATTCTTGTTTGTAGCCTATGTGCAGTAATACCTAAATAAGAAGTTTATGTATAATCAGACATATACATAATAATTAGATGTATAATAGGTTCAAAGTGTGATGAAGCAACAAATAATTCAAAGATAAAGTGCTGTGCTGACCTTTATTTTCGTCCCAAATTG
>NC_056526.1:141263228-141403826 GCF_019175285.1 Sceloporus undulatus | reverse complement strand
TGTGGGGGGATGATGATGATGATGATGATGATGATGATGATGATGATGATGATGATGATGATGATGATTATAGTTCTGCTATTCATTTTAACACAAGGCCATACAACCATCACTACAGAATGGGAAATCTTGTGTTAATTAGATGTATAATAGGTTCAAAGTGTGAGGAAGCAACAAATAATTCAAAGATAAAGTGCTGTGCTGAGCTTTATTTTTGCCCCAAATTGTGTGGGGTTTTGCTGTTGTTGTTGTTGTTCTGCTATTCTTTTTAGCACATGGCCATACAACCATCCCTACAGAATGGGAAATCTTGTGTCCCCCCCCCCTCATCTTTCTTCATTGTACTTTAAGGAAACAATGTACATGCTCTATATTCCACATATATGTTTTAGAAATCTGCTGTTAGGAAACCTTAATGTTAAGTAGGCAGTTACATTCAGCTTAGAGGTATTTCAAGAAACTGGGCTTTTTCTTGAAAATGCTCTATCCTGTCAGGCCCTAACGGTGCATTTTAAGAATTTGTTTTTACATTGACATCTGTTTCTGGATTTTTTAAATTTAGGTCATTGTTTGCAAAGACTGGAATTAATTTGGTATTTTACAAATGCATAGAAGTGACAGTTGTATTAGCTACACATTATTAATAGCTATATAATGATTAGTGGCTATTGGTAGTGAGTTAGTTTGCTGACACAGCAAGAGCAAGGTCTCTACTTTGAACTAAAGTAGCATAACTGAAAAGCATATTACAAGAACATATAAAATCTGACAATGTTGTCAGGCATTTTAAACAACCAAACCCTCCTTGCCGCCTCCCCCCCCCCCATTTTTAAAAGACTATTATTTTTTGTAAAACTGTTAACAATTTGAAGCTTGCTCCTTTAGAAAACACTTCTTGCACTATTTCCTGGGTTGGCAGATGCAAAGTTAGCAAAGTAAGTTTTTGGTGGGTTTTTCAGGCTGTGGCCATGTTCTAGAAGAGTTTCTTCCGGACGTTGCCAGGATCGGTGGCTGGCGAAACGCCAGGAAGAAACTCTTCTAGTAACAGCCACATAGCCTGAAAAACTCACAAAAAACTTTGGATGCCGGTCATCTGATGTGAAGCCTTCGACTTCAGCAAAGTAGTAGGTATTCACAATTTTATGTTAAGGAAAATTTAAAAAAAAACCTGTTAAGTAGTAGATCATTCAATGTTGGAAGGGTAAAGTAAATGCTTTAAAATTGTATTTAATCATCATCATTATCAGACTGAGGTGGGAAACAACAATTAATAAACATTAGTTTAAAAGACATTGGTTAAAACACACATCAGTTAAAAGAACGAACAAGGTGTACACATATTAAAACAATCTACATTTAAAATTAATTTAAAAATCACAATTTAAAATCATTTTAGAAAAAAATATTATTTAGGAACATATATTATTTAGAAAAATATATTTAAAATGACCAAGAAAACTAATCCTTCAAACCTCTATAATATGCTTAAGACTTGTTCTTTGAGGTTGATGGCTGTTGGATATTGAAAAGGATGCTAAGTAATAGTAAAAAAAAACTAAGCAATTTAAGTATTCTTCTGATTGAGTCTCCCTTATCCAAAATGCTTGGGAATTGGAGTATTTCAGATTTCAGATTTTTGATATATTTTTTTTTATTTTGGAATAGTTGCTAGCTGCCTACTTCTCCCTTGCAAACAAATAGCCAAGAGCACCACAACTGCTGCCATCTTAAAAGCAGAAGCTGGAGGGATCCCCGGAAATCTTCTATACAGTATTCAAATATTTTATATAAGTAAAGTATTTGCAGGCCACAGAGAGAGAGAGAGACATGAGGAGATTTCAAAAGCCTGCTTTAAAAAAATGCATGACAAAAAGAGTGAACTGGGACAGTGGTGGGAGAGACAATTGACACCAGAGGCTGGTGAACACCCATCCTTGGTAGAAACAGTGGGATCTGCACACATGGGCAGCCTGAAATCTAACTTGCTGTCTCCAGCCACCAAATCCTGCACCATTTTATTGTATACAGCGGTCCTGGTTACTGTACAAGAGATCTCCAGGAAGCTGTCCTGACACTCACTTCAGGTCATTCATCAGTTAAGCAGCAGTGGGCAGCTGGCAAATATTTCAAAATCAGGTCCCTTTCATAAAATAAAAATGGTTCATTAGTTGCAGGCTGCAGAGAAAGGTAGTTGGAGAGATCAGGCTGGATTTTGGGTTGCTCATCAGTGTGGAGGCTGTTGTTGAGACTACCAGCTTCTGGTGCCACTTGTCTCCTCGCACTGTCACTGCAGTCCTTGGAAAGTTCACTGTATTTTTTGTGCATTTTTTAAAAAGCAGTTTTTTGAAATCTCATTTCTGTGTCACTGCAGCCTGCAAATACTGCACCATTTTATTTTATATAAGGGACCTGATTACTGTTAGGTGATCTTTGGGGAGCCATCCAACTATCCATTTCCACCTTCCTCTATATCCAGACTCACATCCCTCTTCGACCTTACAAATGTACATACTACATTACTTGTGTTGTAGAGCCAAACATTTCAGATTTTGTAGCATTCCAAATTTTGGAATTTCAGATTAGAGAGGCTCAACCTGTACTACCATTTCAGTATAGGTTACTAAAAGAACTGTGGCAGAATTTTCCATTTACACGTGTGCTTTACATTTGGTGAAATGTATACCATTTTTCTATTTTCTGAAAAGAAATTGGAGATACATTTTGAGCAACTGTGAAACTTTATTTTTAGAACCAATTTGTTGCTGGAAAAATGTTAGGTTACTTGATCAGTGGAGAGATCTATATGATCATGCATAAAATATTAAGCCAGATGAAAATGTTTATGTATGTATGTATGTATGTATGTTTGTTTATGTGAAGGATCTACCATAATTTTATAATTTTCCTACAGGTTACACGGGTAGTATTGTTGTGGGTGAACAATCACTTCAATGATTTTGAGGGAGATTCTGCAATGACTCGTTTTTTGGAGGAATTTGAGAACAATTTGGAAAGAGAGGTATGAATATTAACCAAGGAGAAAAGACTTGTAATGCTACGTGCAGGCCAATTTTATGTGGATTTAATGGTTCTAGATTTATTTTCTTTTTCTTCCTTTTGCAGAAAATGGGTGGACACCTGAGGCTGCTAAATATTGCATGTGCTGCTAAAGCTAAACGAAGGATGATAACTTTAACAAAGCCATCTCGGGAAGCCCCTTTGCCTTTCATATTGTTGGGAGGATCTGAAAAGGGATTTGGAATCTTTGTTGACAGTGTCGATTCAGGTAGCAAAGCCACTGAAGCAGGCTTGAAACGTGGTGATCAGGTTTGTAATCTAAATTCAGATTGTTTATTTTTGAAACAATAGTAATTGTGAGAATTAAATGAAAAGAGGAACAGAACAAGTTATGTTATCTCATTTTTTCCCTCCTAGATATTGGAGGTGAATGGCCAAAACTTTGAAAATATTCAGCTATCAAAGGCCATGGAAATTCTTCGAAATAATACACATTTATCTATCACTGTGAAAACCAACCTATTTGGTAAGTTATAAAGCATACATTCAGTGTCATTTTTATTCAAACTATAGTTTTCAAGCTATGTTGAAATAAAGCCCAATATGGCGACTGTGGTACAGCTGTCTCAAGCCCTCAGGCTACCTATACAGCAGTCCACTTCTGTCTTCTAACATAAATCCAGAACTAGTGGTGGCATTAGCTGTTAGCTTCCTCCTTAGTCTCTCAGTCTTGTCTGCAGAATTCAGTAAAGTAATAACTTACAACAAAAGACTCATGAGCACTTTTTCCCTTAAAGGTATAGGAGTAGTTTCATGGGCAGAGGTTTCTTTCATCTTCTCTTAGCAATGCGGGAACGAGGAGGAACAAGAGGTAGAAAAAAAGGACTTATTGAAACTCATTCCTTACAGGCTACAGTAGTTTGCAGCTTTCCTGCTAACATAGTGAGATAACTTTTGTGACCTTTGTATTTTGGCTCATCACTGCCACCATAGCACCACTGTACTTCATCACGTGATGGAAGGCAATTTCTGTTCAAATCTCAGAATTAAAACTGGCTTGGTTTTAGCAGCATTCATTCTTCTAAACTCTTATAATGTAGAGGAAAAATGAGATTATAAGGAGTTTATTCTGTGCTTTAAGAGTAAATTTGGAGAATTTAGCAAACAGTAGCATTGTATCAGAAGTCAAATCATGTTCATATTTGAATGCCATTAACAATACTTTATATCTGAATATAGTAATTTCTTTTCTGTTTATTATTTCTATGTTTTCCATCTTTTGTCTTGCTTTGCAGTTTTTAAGGAACTTCTGACAAGGTTATTTGAAGACAAAAGAAATGGTGCTCCTCATCTACCTAAAATTGGTGATATTAAAAAAGCAAGCCGATACTCCATCCCAGATCTTGCTGTTGATGTAGAACAGGTGATAGGATTGGAAAAAGTAACTAAGAAAAGCAAAGCCAATACTGTTGGTGGGCGAAATAAGCTAAAGAAGATACTAGACAAAACCCGCATCAGTATCCTGCCTCAAAAACCATACAAGTAAGTGTGGCATACAGCACTGTACAGTTTTCATCTGAGTCATACATAGTTATTAGCTTAGATATATGACTCATGGAAGTTGAAAGTAGCACACTGTTGTGTATCATTTTAACACAAAGGAGGAGGATGACTCAATAGCGGCAGACAAGTTCTGCTAGAGCAACCTTTTTAATATTTTGGAGCCCACTTTTCTGTTCTGTATTGATATGTGACCATTTGCACTGATGTGGTTTTAGTCATTAAAGGTAATTGAGCATACCTGTAATTATCCTCCATAGCTTTTACATTTAATCCTTCTTTATCTATTGAACCAAATATTCATATTTTTGCTATATTGTGTGTTCAGTCATATACATCATATGCATTTTCCTGTCTATCAGTCTTATTGACTATATGATTTCATATTATATTTCCCCTTTTCTTTCTCCATGCATTTTGATGGGTTTTGTTCAGGGAGCTGTTTAGGTAAGGGTGAGAAAAAATATTTGTCTTCAGCTAGTATGATCCTTGTGGTTATATAGAATAGTATATCGCACTGATCCTTGTAGGCCACAGTCCAGAGACCTGTATGACAGATTGTACATATTCAAAGCCTTATATAGTACATTGGATGCTGCTGCTTTTTACAATGTTAAGGCTACTGTTCAAGTGTAAAGTTACAAAACCTCCGTTGCCAGGCTCTTGTTTTGTTTTGGGTCTCAGAGTTGCTTTCTGGATTGTAGCCATAACCATACTGATTTGTTGCCATTGCCTGCTCAGTATATATAGAATGTAGTTCTTTCTTTGGTTTTCATATACAGTCTGGTATGTGCTGATTAGTTCCATTTACTTATTGATAGGATGCGTAAAGAGGTAGCTGAGAACAGATTATAATAATGCACCTTTTTTGACTGATTCTTAAATAATTAAATGAAAGTTTAGAAACAGAAGGATGGTTTTCAGATATACCTTTGCCACATTTAATTACTAAGATAGAAAAAATGATGGCTGGTAACGTTGCTGTTTCTTATTTTAATTGATATTTGGATTTCTTAAATGGTAGTTGTCAAAACCTTTTTTTTAAAAAAAAATAATTGATTGAGATTTGTATACCTGATTTTGCTTAGCATTTTCAAGATATTTTACAAATGTTCTGTTGATCTTCAAAATACTGTGATTTCTTCTTCGTGGTCTCTGCGAATCATACAAATGGGTTTCACTGCGCCTGCGCAGTGCTGCTCGGAACCTACTGGAATCACTGGGCAGAGTTAACTCTGCAACATTTTGAAACTTTTTGGCGGTAACTCCGCCCACCCGTTATAAAGCCCCTGCCTTCCCGCTCTTTTCCCCAGTTCCTTTTTTCCGCCGCGCTAGCTGCTTCAGGGAACTTCCGCTTGCTTTGCTTGCTTGGAATCACTTTCGCTTTTGACCTCGATTGTATCTTGACCATTCTTTGTCTCCCGCCCCTGGTAACTTCGGACTTTCGGACTGTTGACCTCGTTTACGGATTCTCCCACTGGCTTTGACGACTTTGGAAATGCCTGCGCCTTTCAAGAAGTGCGACATTTGCGGGGGCAAGGTGCCCGTCCAGGACCCGCACTCCTCCTGTCTGCTGTGCCTGGGCAAGGACCACGACACCAAGGCCTGCCTGCTCTGTAGATCCCTCTCCTCCCAGGCCCAGAAAAACCGTGAGTCCCGGCTCACTTTGGCAATCGCCCTGGGGAAGGTGCAAGAGGGAGGTTCGCGGTCGTCTTCTGTCCCGCCTTCGGCGCCCCCCGCCTCATCTTCTCGGGCCAGTGTGTCCAGCGTTGGATCTGGGAGAGCCGCCGTTCCCAGCGTGGTGTGTGTCCCGGCCGGGACCCCTTCCACCACCTCCGATGTGACCCGTGGCTCCAAACCGCCCAGTGCCACCGACAAACCCTCCAAGCGCCCCCACAAGTCGTCAGGGACTGAGGGTATCGGGCCGACCTCCAAACCGAAGAAGGGATCGGAGGGCTCGCGTCCGAAGAAGGCCACCGAGCCGGAGGTCCACCTCGTATCGCCTTCATCCTCCAAGGCATCCAAGGAATCGCGCCATGCGAAGCCTAAGGACCTGGCTGGGCCTGTGGAAGGATCGAAGTCCCCAAGGCCTTCGTCGTCGGCAGCGGCTGCTGTCCTCTTGGACCTCCCGGACAACCCGTTCTTCCCAACGGAGGAGCTTCCCAAGCCTGGGAAGAAGAGGCACCACGACAAGTCCGGTCGTGATCCTGCCCCTAAAAAATCCAAGCCCTCCAAGGAGCGGCCCGCCACCGATCCACCGGAGGCGAAGGAGAAGAAGCGCTCCCCTTCCAAAAAGGCCCGCGCTTCGGTTTCGGCAGCTCCCCGCGACCCGGAGCCGACGCCGGTAGACCGGGGGACCCCGGTGCCGGACACTCCACTGCCTCTGTCGACCATGGACTTTGTCCACGGGACGGACGACACCGTTCTTCCTCGCTCCCCGGAGCACCGGTCGCCCTCCCACCCGGCAACCGACGACGAGGAAGACCAGCCCCGCGGCCAGGACGTCCCCGACCTCTTCTTCGACACGCAGTCGCGCCGGTACTACGTGTCGGTTTCGGAGGACAGAGCTTTGAGGGAGTTCACCAGGCTGAACCCCCGTCCCATAGACCGGGCCACCCCATCCAGATCGGTCCCGACAGTATCGGTCTACGAGAGGTCGCCGTCTCCATCTCGCAGACGCTCCCGGTCTTCAGCTGACCTCGCTCCAACCCGCCCGAGATCCCAGGTTCGAGTGACGGACCCTCTCTCCTCCGACCTGGACTCCGAGGACAAGCCGCTGCTTCCTTCTGAGGCACCCTCGGACGAGGATGTTCTCTCGGACCCAGCCTCCCCCCAGAGGATGCACAACCCTGAGCTGTCTTCCCCTTCGGACGACGTCCGGTCCTTCACCGAACACGTCGTCAAGATGGCGAGGGCCCTCGACATCGAGCTCGCTTCCGCGGAAGACGTCGCCGAGGACCCAGTTGAGCGTCGGGTGCACGGATGGGTGCCTACTCCGCCGTGCCTGCCTCTCCTTCCCTCTCTCCAGACCATCGTGAAGAGGTCCTGGGACTCTCCGGCCACCCTGTCGGCGCCCTCCCGCAAGGTGGAGTCGCTCTATAGGGTCGCCCCGGCGAGTTGCCCTTGGTTGGCCGACCACCCCAGGCCGAACTCTGCCATCGTCGAGGGAGCCCAACACAGCTTCGTCCCGAAGCAGGCCACCTCCCCTGTCGACCGGGAGGCAAAGAAGGTGGACGGACTGGCCAAGAAGGCCTACTCGGCATCGGCTCTTGGCGTCAAGGCTGCCAACTACACCGCCTGCATGGGGGCCTACATCCAGACCCTCATGGAACGGATCTCCCCCCTCGTCCCGGACGTCCCAGATGACATCCAGAGGCAGCTGGTGGAGATCAGGGACGAAGCCCATTCCATTGGAAGCTGGCTCATCACCACTTCCAGGAATGTGGCGGACTGCTCAGGGAGGGCCATGTCAGCATCCATGGCACTTCGACGCCACGCCTGGTTGAGGGCCTCCGACCTCAACCCTACGGTCAGGGCGGCCATCGAGGACATGCCGCTCGACGGGACCGGGCTCTTCCACGCCGAGACCGACAACCGCTGAACCGCAAGTTCAGGATGAAGGCGGCGGCGAAGAAGCACGGCATGTCCTCAGCACCGGCTTCTCCGTACTGGAAGCGTCAGCGCCCGTGGCAGCCGCAAGGTCAGTCACAGGGGACCTTCCCCCGGGATCGGCAGTCCCAGCAGCAGGGCTCCCAGAGACACCGCTTCCCCTCGCAGTCTTCCTCCTCTTCTGGCCGTCGCAACTTCCCGCCTCGGTACCGCAAGTCCCGCCGGCAGGACACCGACCAGGGGAAGAAGAGAGCCTGAAGGGACGCAGCGCGCTTCGTCTCTCCTTCACCCCTCTTCTTCCTGGACATTTTGAGGCCCTATGTTAACACCTGGGCCTCTATAACATCGGACTTGTGGGTTCTCAACATTGTCCGTAGGGTTTATGCCCTCGAGTTCCAAGAGCTCCCTCCAACTGGAGCCGTCATGTCCACTCCCCCTTCGGACACCCTTCTCGACGAAGTGCGCACCTTGCTTGGTAAAGGGGCAATCTCCCCTTTGCCGCCCGATCAATGTCCTCGGGCCTTTTTCTCCAGGTACTTCACGGTACCAAAAGCGGATGGGGGCATCAGGCCCATCCTGGACTTGAGACAATTGAACTTGTTCCTGGACTACCGTCGCTTTCGAATGGTAACCTTGACTTCCATTCTGCCTCTGCTTCACCAGGGCCTGTGGTTCGCGACCGTCGACCTGAAGGACGCCTACTTCCACATCGGGATCCGAGAGTCCCACCGGAGATTCCTCGCCTTCGCTGTCGGCTCCGACTCGTACCACTACAACGTGCTTCCTTTCGGCTTGGCCACGGCTCCACGAGTCTTCACAAAGTGCAAGGCACCGGTGGTGGCATACCTTCATCAGAAGGGCTTCATGGTCTTTCCCTACCTGGACGACTGGCTGTTTGCAGCCGAATCCCAAGGCGAGCTGCAGGAGGCAGTCTCATTCGCCTTGCACCTCTTGGACTCCCTCGGGCTGGTCGTCAACAGGGAAAAGTCCCACTTCACACCGACCAGGCAGGTCAAGTTCATCGGGGCCATCCTCGACTCCGAAAACTGCTTAGCCTTCCTCCCTCCGGATCGGTTTCAGGCCCTGACAACGTCCCTCAGGCCATGCAGCTCCCACAGAAGGGTGAGAGCCAGAGACGTCCAAGTCGCCCTGGGCCACATGGCATCGACGACATTCGTCACCCCCTGGGCAAGACTTCGTCTTCGGCCGCTCCAATCCTGGTTCCTCTCCGTCTTCTCTCCGTTGGAGGACCCTCCTTCAAAGTGGCTCACGGTACCGAGACCGGTGGCCGCTTCCCTCAGATGGTGGCTAGACAGCTCCAACGTCTGCACCGGGATGCCTTTTCATCAGCCCCAGGCACAACTGACTCTGACAACCGATGCATCCCTGGAGGGATGGGGCGCCCACCTGCTTGACCTTGTCGTCAAAGACAGGTGGTCCGCACAAGACAAGCTCTTCCACATCAACGCTTTGGAGATGCTCGCAGTGGAGAAGGCTTTGAGGGCGTTCGAGTTTGCTGTCGCAGGAAGAGTGGTCCTCCTGAGGACGGACAACACCACTGTGATGTACTACATCAACAAACAAGGTGGTACCAGATCCAGGACCCTGCTCGACCTCACGCTCCGCATCTGGGACTGGTGCATCCAGAGGCGCGTCCTCCTCCAGGCGATTCACCTTCCCGGGGAGGACAACGAGCTGGCAGATCGCCTCAGCAGATCTCCTTCGGTGTGCCACGAGTGGAGGCTCCATCCCGAGACGGTCAGCGACCTCTTCGATCGGTGGGGAACCCCCCGGATCGACCTCTTCGCAACCAGGTGGAACAGCCACTGTCCCCAGTTCTGCTCCAGGAAGCGATTAGACGGATCCCTCGGAGACGCATTCGCTTTCCTCTGGACGGGGGAGCTCCTCTACGCCTTCCCTCCGTTCCCTCTCATCATCAGAGTGGTGTCCAAGATGACAACAGACCGCTCGCATGCGATCTTGATCACCCCGTGGTGGCCGAGACAGCCGTGGTTCACATCCCTTCTCCACCGCTCCAGGAGATGCTTCCTCCGTCTCGACCCTCGTCCGGACCTGCTGTCGATCCAGGACGGACGAATTCTCCACCCCGACATCGAGAGCCTGCCGCTGGTAGCCTGGAGGATACAGCCCTGACTGCCCTGCCGGAGGCAGTGAAGACGGTGATCCTGGCTGCGAGGAAACCTTCCACCCAGCGCTCTTATGCCCTGAAATGGAAGAGATTTTGCCTCTTCCTTGATCAAAAGGGCTTGTCTCCTGCACAGGTGTCCACTCCAGTGGTGCTGGAGTTTTTGATGGCACTTTTGGATGGAGGGCTGTCCCTCACATCCATCAAATGCTACCTGTCTGCCATTTGTGCCAAATACCAGTTCGGGGGGAGGGTTTCTTTCTTCAAAGACCCCTTGGTGAAGGGGTTCCTGAAGGGTTGTGCCAACCTGTATCCTCCTGTGTCGGTACCAACGCCGGCTTGGAGCTTGGAGTCGGTACTGTCCGCTCTCCAATCCAAGCCCTTTGAACCGATGGCCACAGCGGACTTGAGACTATTGACTTGGAAAACCGCCTTTCTTGTGGCCATCACCTCTGCCCGCCGTGCGGGCGAACTCTGTGCTTTACGGAGGGACCAGCCATTCCTGAGGTTCCACAAGGACAAAGTGGTCCTCCGTACGGACATCACCTTCTTGCCAAAGGTTGTGTCTGCTTTCCACATGTGCCAGGACATTGTGTTGCCCACTCTCGCATCCAACCCGACGTCGGATGCGGAGCGACGCCTGCACTCTCTTGATGTCAGGAGAGCACTGGCATTTTACCTGGACAGAACTGCTGCCTCAAGTCGGTCCGAGAGACTTTTCCAATGCTACTCGGAACCGAAGAAAGGGTTGCCTGTGTCTGTGCAGAGGTTGTCCAAATGGGTGGCTGGTACCATCCACCTCTGCTATGAACTGTTAGGCAAGCCTCTCCCTGGCAGGGTTCGGTCCCACTCCACAAGGTCAATGGCAGCATCCTCTGCATTCCTGTCGGGGATTCCTTTGGAGGATGTCTGCAAGGCTGCTGTCTGGTCCCAACCTCTGACTTTTATTAAGCACTATAGGTTGGACACCAGGGCCATCCGAGACGCAGCTTTCGGGAGGGCTGTGTTGGTTTCATGGTTCCATTGATTGCACTACTGATGTTTTGTGTCTATTACTCTTGTACAGTTGACACTGTTTACATTTTGTTGAAGGTTGGTTTGCACAAGTCCTATGGGATCGGTCTTGCATGACCTCTGTTCCCTCCTCAGGTTTAGCAACGTTATTGCTATTTGATCTGTGCATGGACAAAAAGACTGACTCTTTATGGTTCAAGGTGTTTTATTTGTAATAAATATACCTTTGGTTCACCATAGCTTTGGTCTCAGGACACTCCCTCCGCCGCATACCTTAGCTTGTCAGTCTAAACCCATTTGTATGATTCGCAGAGACCACGAAGAAGGAGGACAGGTTGCTTACCTGTAACGGTATTTCTTCGAGTGGTCATCTGCGAATACATACAAATCCCACCCGTCCGTCCCCTCAGTGTCCTGCTCGCATTGGCTCTTTCCATCGCCTGCTTGGCGGAAAAATTGCGGAACTGGGGAAAAGAGCGGGAAGGCAGGGGCCTTATAACGGGTGGGCGGAGTTACCGCCAAAAAGTTTCAAAATGTTGCAGAGTTAACTCTGCCCAGTGATTCCAGTAGGTTCCGAGCAGCAATGCGCAGGCGCAGTGAAACCCATTTGTATGTATTCGCAGATGACCACTCGAAGAAATACCGTTACAGGTAAGCAACCTGTCCTTCTTCAGAATTAAAATTATTTGCAGTACATTTTAAGATGCGGGTTATAGACCGCCATTTCGGACGTCCTCAGGACGTCCCATTTTAAAAAGGGGACGTCTCTTCTAGATGCCCCTTTCCCTATCACGGACTTAGTCCGTGACAAATGGCAGCGGCCGTTCCACACGGCCACCGCCATGTTTATGTCTTGGAAGCATAGCGTCCAGACAGGTCGCAGCGGTTATGACGTCACGTGTGTGCCATGGGCGCCTCGCGACGTCATAATGGCGCCACAGGAAGAAGCTCCATTTTGGAGCTTCTTTTTTGCTCCGCGAGGGATTTGCGCAGTTTGTATGCTGCGACTCCCTCGCGGAGCAAAGAGCAGCGCCTGTAGACCGCCACAAAGCGGCGGTTTTTAACACCTCAGAGTATCTGGAAATACAGTGCGCCCCCGTGTTATACATGGCTTCCAGCATACACTGGAAGCTGTGCCGGAAGGAAGGGAGCCGCGTGGCAGAAGAAAACAATGATGTGCACTCCCATTTGAATGGGGCTTGAGCATCCATGTTTTTTCCCTTACCGGGGAGGGGGGGCGAACGTATCCCCCGTGTAAGGGAAGGGATGACTGTAACACATTTGTAGTTAGTTAATTCTGCAGGAGGAATTTTTGTGTGATCTTAGGTGTTATACTATGATTAATTCTGAAGATAAAACCACTAGCTATGTAAAGTGTTCTAATGGTTTAAGATTCACTGTGCTAGAAATATAACAATTATTTAATAAGGCTGTATAGTTATACCTCAGTTAACAAAGTGTGTTCTTGGGCCTTACAGTGGTACCTCGGGATACGAAATACCCAGGTTACGAAATTTTCAGGATACGAAAAAATCCCATAGGGAATTATTGTTCCGGGTTACGAATGTTTTTTCGGGTTACGAAAAAACTTTTGGTGCTTTTTTCGGCTTTTTCGCACGGAATCGCGGCTTTTCCCCATTAGCGCCTATGGCAATTCGGCTTACGAAGGCTTTTCGGGTTACGAAAGCGGCCGCGGAACGAATTAATTTCGTAACCCGAGGCACCACTGTACTTCTTTAACAAAAAAATTGGTACCAGAAATAAAACAGAAAGAATAGGGATAGGTTCCTACACCACCAAAAAAGAAAGAATGAATGAATGAAAGAAAGAAAGAAAGAAGAAAAGAAAGAAAAGCAGTCCAATGTGTTTCAGCAAACTTTTTATTCAAAGCTAAACAATGTGTACATGTGAAATGTAACAACCAGGTCAGGTAAATCTTGCCTATGTAATCCAGAAAACACTTGAAAGCTTCTTAGAAAATGCTTGAGAGATTTTTTCTTTCTTTCTCCAGCCATCACTTTGTGGCCAAATCTAAGCTTTATTTAAAAATAATAATATGCTGGCATAATTTATGAGGCAAGTTTATCTGCTCTCTTCCTTTCTCTCTATTTTGCTGTTTTGTCATGCTGTGTAAAGGATTATGGAAGCAACTGCTGTTTATCTTGCTTATTGTAAGCATGCACACACTCCTGCAGTAAGATCTGTTTGAACAAAATCCCATTCTTTCCCAGCTCAGGATTTATTGCATTGTTTATTGTAAACAGATTGATCCAACCCAAGACTGAAATTCCTTATTTTGCCAGCCTCTTTTCACCCTCCTCTGAATGTCAGTACTGTACTGCTAAAGAACTACTAGCTACAGAGACAAGAGAGAAGAGAAGAGAAAAGAAAATGGGGGCTGGGCAGGTATCAAAAAACTTTGTAAGAGAAGCTTCATTGTCAGAAGCTTTGTTAGCTGAGGTATACATGTAATTGTTTCCATGCAGTTCTACAGCGTAACTTGAAAAGTAAACCCAATGTTTCTGAGTAAGAATTAAATGTGCATGGAAATGGTGCAAAGAGATGAAAGATGCTTTTTTTTCCCCTTAGAAAATCCAATGTTGTTCTATATCTTGATTACAAAATTGCTGAGCTTTACAGCAGCAGCAGCATCATATCTGAGTGTAATGATGCTGTTCACTTGTAACCATTCTATAGAATATGGCTTTATTAAGTCTTCCTGTTAGTCCATTTACCAAAACTATGCTTATTGTTACAAATATCTGCAATGTTTGTTGATATAAATAAGTATAGGTGTGTGACTTCCATGTAAAGTAAGTAAAGTTACTTTCTATAGCTCAGGGCAGACCCATCACCTTTTAGACGATATTGAATTCCAAATTCCATCAGCTCCTGCCACCATGTTTGGGGACTGTGAGAGTTAGCGTGCAAGAACATCAGGACATTCACATATTTTTCAGCCCTGCTATAAATAGTATAAAAACTCTGAATGTATTTTGCATTTTTTCACAAATATAGTGATATTGGAATTGGACAGTCTCAGGATGACAGCATTGTAGGGTTGAGGCAGACCAAGCATATTCCTCCTGCTTTACCAGTCAGTGGAACACTATCTTCAAGCAATCCTGACTTACTGCAGTCACATCATCGCATCTTAGATTTCAACACAACACCAGGTGAGCATCAGGTTCTCATTGCCACTGTTTAGGTCCATCTTGTGATTGGATGCAAAAACTGAAGTATGAAAGACAGATGCACCTTGTACAGGTTGAGCATCTCTATTCAGGAAATCCAAAATCCTCGAAAAACTGAAATTTTATGCCACTAGTTGCCTACTTCTACCTGCAAAGCAGCAGTGACAGCTCTTGCTCATTCATTTCTCAGATCCTAAGTCTCTCTCCAGTCTTGTGTCTCATACAAAACACAAGTAGCAAACGAATGAGATGCCAGGCTGGAGAGACATTCAAGGATTTGTGAACTAGCAGGATTCCTACCATTTCTCGTTTTGTAATTCTCTCTCCAGTTGTGTCTGTCTCCAGGTTCATGTCTCTTGTGTCTACTGCCAGCCTTGCGAATACTGTATGTCTTATGCCACCTGGGTTGTGCATCATATATTATGTATATGCAAGTACAGGTATTCCAAAAATGTAAAATGTTAAATACAAAACATTTCTGTTCCCAGGCATTATGGATAAGAGGTACTCAACCTGTACTCGGTTGCAAATAATGTGACATTTCTCCTTTTATAATGACAGTAGTGGCTATTGAAACGTATAGCTGAGAAAAAGGCAGCTTAAACTGACATCTACCCAAATATGATGTGCAATTTTAAATGGATGTTGTTCCATTTGGTAGCACTTATTTATGTTTCCAGATTTTGTATATGCAAATATATTTTATATTTAAATCCTTTCTCAGTATTTTAATTTAAGCTGTTGAAAAAAAGCTAATACATTTGTTCATCAGTTGTGACAGACAGTAGAATGTGCCATACTTGTTTTGCATTCACACTTACTTAGGTTATATGGGATACATCATATCCATCACATGTTACTCACTACATGGTAGCTGTTTGATGTAATAGCCTCTAGAATGAGATAGTAGTGGAAGAACAGAAAAAAACAAGGTTAAGTTGATTCAGTAATGGGTTTGTTGGAAAAGGTATGCCATAAGGCATAACTGATAGGATATGAAAATAGTTTGGCCAGTAGAGAGTAGGGTGCATAGTGGTTAGGATATAGTTAACTGACTGATAAGGAGACACAGATACTGGGTATTGTAATATATGTGAGTTATATAAAATGGGAGATGAATGGGAAGAGATGCTCAAAAACAGAAAGCTTCAATGTCAAAAGCTAGGGAACAGCATATGAAGCAGGGAAATATATATGTGGTGTTGTTTTGATGCTGACTACGTATTCATATACATTTGGCTGACTTTTTGTAAGTGATGTTTGTTTTCAAATAGGCTTCATATTCTCATTTTTATGTTAACCTACAATATTTCCTTAAGACATATGGAACGTTGGGCTCTAATCTCTAGCTGCAGCATGTACATTAAACTTCAGAAAGTGTACAGTTTAAATTGTTTTGTTATTGCGTTAGATCAGGCTAAACATGGAGATCTGGGAGACATTCAGGAAATGGAATGTAGTAGAGCAGAAAGAAATAAGCTTTTCAAAATTACTGTTCCATGTAGCTTGGAGGAGTAGAGTAGAGCTCAGGGAGACAGTTAAAATTGCTAGCCAAATTAGGTAGATTTTTAAATCAGTGTTCTAACGTTGGGGTGTTTATAACAAGAGAAACAGTCTCTTCAATCTGCAGTAGGTTATTCCTGTAAACTGAAAAATACTACTTCAAATTTTAACACACACAAACACACGCATGTGCACACACACGTTTATCACTTTACTGGCAGATTAGCTTTCTAAACCTGAGACTGGGTTGCTGCCTCGATATTCATTTGTGTATTCATGTAGATATTTCCAGTGATCTTTATGCTGACATTTTATCTAAAGTAGTTTAGTAGATGTTAAATTTTCCTTTGCTGAGTTTGAGAAGCAATACACCGTGCAGGCAGAGTGGTCTCCATAAATTAGTGTTCTGAAGACTTAACATTTATTTCTTTTATATCATTTCATTAAGACATAAATAAATGGACACATCTGCAAGTGTATTCCATTCCATGTTAATCTTACATGAAATCTGCTGGGACACCAGATTTCAATGATATCATAATCTATGATTTTTAAATATCACAGCAAAGTTGTGGGAAGAGTTATGATGCATCTGGAACTGAGGGGGAAGTGATGAGAAATGACAAAAATGAGTTATTTTAATAATAATAGTATTATTAAATCAGTGTTCTAACGTAAAATTATTATTATTATTATTATTATTATTATTATTATTATCCTTTATTTATAAAGCGCTGTAAATTTACACAGCGCTGTACATAAATCTTTTTAATTGGACGGTTCCCTGCCCTCAGGCTTACAATCTAAAAAGACACGACACAAAAGGAGAAGGGAGTGATGGTGGGGAAGGGGATGAGGGCCAGCAGTTCTTCTCTACCTCCGAGGCCTGGATCAGGGGAGATGGACTGGAGGGAGGGCTTGGCTTCTTAATGGATGGTTAATTTTCTTCCAGGGAGGCCTGTTGCCTAATATGTCTATAGAAGTGCGGGAAGAACTTAAAAGTACAGAAAGTGAGTAGTGGCAAGGAATAAAAGAAGTAAGAGATGGTTTTATCCCTTTTGTATTATTGTAGAGATGGGGTGCTGATTGTGTGATCAGGTTTATTTATCAGTACAGAAAATTGCAAGAAGGCTGAAATTGGTCTTCATGCAGCCTACTGTTCTCAATCACATAAGAATACCCAGAAAATAAGAATACCTGGGCAAAGTTTTCAGTTTCAGTTCAGCTGGTAAAATAGATTGGTTTTAGGATTTTGCCATTTTGGTAAAGCTTGGAATAAGGAGTTTGGGTTGAGTGCATAATTAGATGACTGCGTACCCAGATTGTTGGGGGCAATTAGCTTACAGTTGTAAACCACTTAGACACTGTTTATTCGGTATGAAGCGGTATATAAATTAAGATGTTTGTTTGTTTTTGTTTGTTTGTATTTGTGCCTTATACTAGGGATTACTTGCATGCTCTATTTCTAGTACATTGGACCCTTCCTGTCCATGGGAATTCAGTTCTATCCACACTCATGCAAGGAGCAGACATCTAATTATGCACTCACTCCAAATTCCTTATTCCAAGCTTTACCAAAATGGCAGTCTGCAGATGGGAGGAAATGCAGATGGCTGCATCCCATATCATTCAGTGGGCAGCTACATGCACATGTCTGCATCATTGTGGGCATATGTACATACCACTATTGAATAATATGGGATGTTGCAAGCCTCAAACACTCAAATCTGCGGATTGCTAGCCCACCAATGTGGTGGGCCCACTGTACTATAATTTTTATTTTAGAGTAAGAGCAACACATATAACCAAAAAACTTTACTGGGCTATGACAGTCTTTCAAATAAAAACAAACAGCATTGAGACATCTGCAGATGCTAATGTACATTGTTATTAAACCTACAAAAATAGGGAGCAATTAATTAGTGTCAGTTTAAAACTGCTGAGTACATTTCTGAAGGGCATTGATAATTAAATGATGTAAAAACTTCTAATGTTTTTAACAAAGACATCACTGCAGATATCAACACTGATAACACATACAATATTTTAAAAAGAATAACCTACTTAATATGGCAACAGATGATCTTTTTTTTTTTTAACAAAAAGCATTACCTTCAAATAGAAGGCACATGCTTGGCCCTATAATAATGGATAAACTAGAGCACACAACTCTTGGAGAATCTAAACATTAACTAACTATGGTGGAATTACTGATGATATCGTCACGCTGTGGATCAATGACAGATAAATTTTTGAATACTTTACAAATTACACCGTCTTCTTCCTGCTATTAAAGTTGTCTACAGTAAGACGTTTGAAAATGAGAGATAGCTTTGGTGTTTTGCTAACCATCAGGGATAGCAAGCTTGTTACAGATCTGTTTTGTAAACCAACTGATGTTCATATGTAATCTAGAATTCTCCCATCCCAACAATATAAAAAAGCTATATGTGATTGCTGCTCAGGATTAAACCTATTTGTGGCAATGATGCTATTTACCAAGAAAGAATCCCAAACCTAAAACGCAACTTGATTTGAAGAGGGAATATATCTCTCACCAATGAGAACAACTTCCATTAGGCTGCTGTATTCACTGGAAATATCTCTTCTACAAAAAATAAAAATAAAAACAAACAAACCACCAACAACAACAAAATGGGGGCAATTGTGTACCTTTTGTGGTTGATTTCCACCCATCACCTCCAATTTACCAATTGGCAATAAAAAAGTACCCATTAATGGCTAATTCACATCTTTCTCAAGACACGAATAAAGCTCCTACTATTGGTTTATCAGCCTCCAATTTATTTATTTAAAATAAAAGAAGCTGCTGGTAAGAGTTGAAATACCAGATGAAAATCCTGGATCACATCACTGCATCCTAGTGTTTCATCATTTATATAGGTACTGTATGTAAGAAATGACAATTTTTAAAAGCAGATGCACTGGTAAACTCTAGCATATTAAACAAATTATGGCTTATGGTTCCAACCATGTCATATATGTGTGACTGAATACCAGCACTCTGGATGCACCATGCAATACTGTATGTGAGAAATGTCATTTTTTTCATAAGATTCAGGTACCATAAATTGGTAATCAATGATTCTCATGTCTGGGATCAAACATTGATAGAAATGGGGACTGCAGCCATGAAATCAGAAGATTAAGAATGGGAAGGACAGCTATAAAAGAACTAGAGAAGGTCCTAAAATGCAAGGATATACAACTGAACACAAAAGTTATAATCATACAAGCCATTGTATTCCCTATATTGCCATGTATGGATCTGAGAGCTGGACAGTTAAGAAGGAGGATAGGAGGAAAATCTTGGGCTATTTAGAGTAAGTCCAAAGAATTGTAAGTAGTTTTTTAAGGCAATGTTTTGGACAGGTACAGGTCCAAAACACTGCAGAAATAATCCAGTTTGAGATGGCTTGAACTGCCCTGGCTCAGTGCTAGGGAATTCTGGGAACTGTAGTTTCGTGAGATATTTAGCCGCCTCTGTCAGAGAGCTCTGGTCCCACAACAAACTACAATTCCCAGGATTCCCTAACACTAAGCCAAGGCTGTTAAACCAGTCTCAATTTGGATTATTTCTGCAGTGTGTTTTAGACCACATATTCTGCTGTAAGAACTCATCATAACATGAAATGAAAATTATTTTCTCACTTGAGCATTTCTAGGACAGCTGAACCATGCAAAAAGTCTGCTTCCAAGCAGCTTGGATCCACTTCTCTCCCTCCCTCCCTCCCTCTCCTCTGTTCGTAGGCATGCATATAGGTAAAGGGCAGGGGTAGAATTTGCATTCACACATGAAAATAGATTCCTAACTGACGAACAGTACATTAACATTTGACTTTTACAACCTTTCTATCTGAGAGAATAATAGGATGCAGTCTAGAGTTTTCATCCCGCTTTACCCTTCTTCCTGGCTAGCTGGGAGTGGAACTGTATTTACAACCAGTCTTTTGAGTCCTCTTGGGGAAGAAGTATGGTTGTGTAGCACTGGCCACTAGAAGTGACTTAGCTCTTGTTTAACACCAGAGAAGCAGGCTTGTTTGGTTCATACTTGACCACAAACTGAATGCAGTTGAGTTTTTTTCCAGGCTGCAGGGGAAGAGGCGGTCTCTTTCAGACTAAGCATGTGCCCATGCATATAATGCTAAATCATGGTTTAGCCTTAAGTGCAACCATGTCTAATGTCTCTTTTTGAACGTAAGAGTATGTTTTAGTTGATCATTCCATGTATGAACCACAACCTTCTTCATTCACCTTCCCTGATTGTTCATTTTTGGGATTACTATAAGATGAATAAGTCTTCAGTTAGTCACGGTTTAGCATTACTTTAAATGCTGAACTATAATTCATATTAATTGGGGCTTAGTAATTATTAATAATCTGAAAATTTTGTGATTTAGTCTTTTAGACATATGTCTGCAAAGTGATTAAATAAACCAGAAAATCTGGGCTGATCAAAATGATACTCAAGATGTAACAACAAATTTAACAAGTATTCACAGTCAAATAGAATCTGATCAACCTTCTTCTTCTTCGTGGTCATCTGCGAATACATACAAATGGGTTTCACTGCGCCTGCGCAGTGCTGCTCGGAACCTACTGGAATCACTGGGCAAAGTTTACTTTGCAACATATAGAAACTTTTTGGCGGTAACTCCGCCCACCCATTATAAGGCCCCTGCCTTCCCGCTCTTTTCCCCCGTTCCACAATTTTTCCGCCAAGCAGGCGATGGAAAGAGCCAATGAGAGCAGGACACTGAGGGGATGGACGGGTGGGATTTGTATGTATTCGCAGATGACCACTCGAAGAAATACTGTTACAGGTAAGCAACCTGTCCTTCTTCTTCGTGGTCTCCGCGAATCATACAAATGGGTTTAGACTGACAAGCTTAGGTATGCGGCGGAGGGAGTGTCCTGAAACCAAAGCTATGGTAAACCAAAGGTATATTTATTGCAGTTCTAAAATCTTTTGATAGATACCATAATAGGAAACTTATTAAAGAAAGGATGAAAAAATATTATGCTTTGCTTGATATTATGTTACTAGAGTTTAAAAATTCTCTTCTTGTTTCCCCTTTGTAAAGATACATTTTGAAGAGGAGAAATAGTTATTGAAAAATTACTCAACCTCTTCTTCACATGGCTTTTATAGTCCTACAATTTCAAACAATGAAAACCAATTTCATTGAACGGAAATATAAAATGATTCCCATGAACAGCATGTTTGCACATATGGAATTGGGGATATCGAAGACATCATATACTATATGCTACATTGTAGAATATATAAAACCCCAAGGGATAAAATTCTGAAGAGAAGTTTAGAACCAGTAGCCAATGGAAATGATCTGGAGAAAAATCACTTATTTGCTATTCAGTACAGCAAAGTCTGTTATGTTTAATATTGCCAAATTCATGTGGAAGCAGCTAAACATAGATCAGATTTCAAGGACAATAGCCTATGTGGGAATCTGTGATAAATATATTTGTGCTAATTTGAATGGATTATGCAACATTGAGATGTGCTTAATATTAAACATTTTTGTAATTTAAAATTTTAATTTAAATGTTTATTGTTTTATATATTATAGAGCCAACTATGATTTTAAAAGTTTTAAAAGTTTTTAATAATTTTTGTAAGATTGTAATTTGATAGTTATAATACATGTATGGTTGTCACAAATAAAATGTATGTGTAATTGGGGCTTAGAGAAAAAACCTCATAAAGAGGTATAAAATTTGGTTGTTCCAGTTTCAGTAAAACAGACTCCTCCGCATAATGCAAATACCGCGCATGCTCAAGCCCCATTTAACTGAATGGGGCTAATGCATGTGATGGTGCGGGAGCACACGCCATGGGCACATGCCCCATTAATGACAATGGGACATGCTGCCCCTTGCACCCCACGCACCCCCTTGCAGCTTTCAGAATATGCTGAGAAACGTGTATAGCGCGCCTGCTTATGACGCAGGCACACTGTACTTATAAGAAGGCATAATACAGCGCGCCCGCGTCATACGCGGCTTGAGCATACGCACTCAAGCCGCGGGGCACGCGTGGGGCGCGCGTGGGGCGGCGCGCCCATTGCGCCCCGCGCGCTGCCACGCCGCCACGCCGCCGTGCACGAGCCCCATTGTTTCCAATGGAGCTTGAGCATGGGCGGAAGTCGCCTTACGCGGAGGGATCCAGAACGGATCCCCGCATAAGGCGAGGACCCACTGTATGTTTGAATTAACACATATACTGGTGAACCAAAGTTGAATAAAAACAGACTCTGGATTAAAGGAGGATAGGGATGAGCAATAAACCCAAGCCTTGTTCATGTAACAGTAATGTATGGTTTATTGCTGCAGCTGAATACATTTAGTACAGTGCTCCTTTTTTTACGAGGGGGATCCGTTCCGGACCCCCGCATAAAAAATAATGGGGCTCGTGCATGGTGCCATAGCGCGCGCTTACCATGGGCGCATGCCCCATTAGCCTTAATGGGACGTGCTGCCCCACGCACTCCCATGGGCTTCCTCGCGGCTTTCAGTGTATGCTGAAAGCTGCGTGTGGTGTGTCCACGTATGACGCAGGCGCACTGTATGTGTCAAAGTAGATTGCACTAATCATTATCTATTAGGTGAAAGTTTGTAGCAGACTATAAAGGCGGGTTACAGACCGCCAAAAAATACGTATGGAATACGTATTAGGGTTAGGAAGGGGCGGTGCTTCCGCACCCCCCTAACCCTAGTACGTATTCCATATGTACAACATGGCGGCGCCCCTTCCACATGGGGGCCGCCATGTTTACGTATTGGACGCATAGCGTCCAGACGTGTCACAGTGTCTATGACGTCGCGAATGCGCCAGCGGTGCCTCGCGACATCATAGAGGCGCCGCAAGAAGGAACTCCATTTTTGCTCAGCGCGGGAGCTGCGCAGTGTGGCTGCTGCGGCTCCCTCATGGAGCAAGCGGCGGCGGCGGAAGACCGCCGCAAAGTGGCAGTCTCTAACCCGCCAAAGATATGTTAATCAAAGTCAGTACATTTATTCTACTTTTTTCTTGCTTGGAAGTGTTTTCTGTTCTTAGACCAAAAAAACTATAATGTACTAAAAGGAGGTTAGTGAATAGCATCCATGCAAGAACAATTTATCAGGAAGATGAAGAATGCAACAAAAGTGTGTGTGCATTCCAATTGCAGTTGTACTATCGGAAAAACAAAAATTGTTAGTCTTTGCCTATTACAACATGGGGTGTTTTTTTCTTCCAGATTTACCAGATCAGGTTCTAAGGGTTTTTAAAGCAGATCAGCAAAGCCGCTACATTATGATCAGTAAGGACACGACTGCAAAGGAAGTGGTCATTCAAGCAATCCGAGAGTTTGCTTTAACTACTACCGCTGATGCATATTCTTTATGTGAAGTCTCAGTCACTCCAGAGGGTGTAATCAAACAGCGGAGGCTTCCAGATCAGCTCTCTAAGCTGGCTGATAGAATACAGCTTAGTGGAAGGTAAGAGCAATAATGTCACTAGAGGGCTTCGGGGGATTCAGAAAGCACCAGGTGACACAATTGGAGAGAGGTTACAACCAGTGGGGTGGTTGCTCACTGTCCATCACAAGATCATATCTGTCAGCTAGAGTGCCTCTGTCCACTGAGGCCACTGGTGGGGTGCTGCTGTTTCCCGACAGCTCCATCCAAATGTGGCTAGGCTGCTGGTGAGAGTGGAAAAGGAAGGTGCTAGTAGCACCCATGGCAGAAGGAAGCCCAAGGCAGGGGGTGGAAAGGGAAGGCAAGTTGGGCAGCAGTGTGCCAGGCAGCTGGGCCAGGAGTGGGAAGGTGGACAATAGCACCCCTCCCCACCTGATGCCACTGCTGCTTCTCCATCCACCACCCCTCCCCAGGGGCATTTTCCCAGGCTTGCACATTCTGATCATGGGGAGGAGGGAGGACTCACCATCTGGCATTACCTGCCAGGGGCATTTTTCTCTTCCCCTTTCTTCAAGTTTGGGGATTCCCAGGGTGGCTGTCCTGTTCTTGTCTTTGCTCTTGGGGTGGGCAGCCAAGACAGGATTCCTCCATCTGCCAATGTCTCCCACAACCAGAGCTGTGGGGTGACTGCCTGTGGGTGACACCATGGGGTACTGCACGGAGTTGACATCAACTCTAATGATGCCACTGGGTAAGAGTACATCATTACCCATGTCAGGTTATAAATGAAGATATTTACTACAGAATCTGGTACATGAGGTCAGTGTAAGCTATTTACTTATCAAAAACATGTGTTATTTTTTGGGAAACTTGATTTCTTCAGGTATTATCTGAAAAATAATATGGAGACAGAAACATTATGTTCAGATGAAGATGCTCAGGAATTGCTGAGGGAGAGCCAGATTTCACTCCTGCAACTCAGTACTGTTGAGGTGGCAACCCAGCTTTCAATGCGTAACTTTGAACTGTTCCGGAACATTGAACCTACAGAGTATATAGATGACTTGTTTAAACTGAAATCTAAATCTAGCTGTGCTAACTTGAAAAAGTTTGAAGAATTAATAAACCAAGAAACCTTTTGGGTAGCATCTGAGATTCTGCGAGAAACCAACCAACTGAAAAGGATGAAGATAATTAAGCACTTCATTAAGATAGCATTGCACTGCAGGGAATGCAAAAACTTCAACTCCATGTTTGCAATAATAAGGTAAGCAAGGCTGTAATTCTTTCCTACTATTTAACATAAGTTTTAGTAAGGAATAGTATATAAAATGAAAAGTTACTAGGTAATATGAATAGAATGCTATGTTTATGTTTTTATTTTTCTGACTTAATAGTATAATGTTATAGTACTGTTTCATGAGTCTAACAATCCACAGTAGCGGCTTTGGACAGTATTTTTGTTTAAATGGGGTATTGTAAAAGCTGGGAGATTCCTCTAATTAGCTAAATTAATGTTTATTGCAAGCCTGCATTTAGCAATGTCTTATTGGTAAACATATGGAAAAAACCCTTTAAAATAACAAAAGGGCTCAAGCTTGACTTCCAAGGTCGCTAAAATGAGTACCCAGCTGGTTGGGGGCAATTAGCTTACACTTTGTAAACCGCTTAGGGAGTGCTTAAGTACACTGATAAGCATTATAGAAATGTACTTGTTACTGCTATTGCTAAAATAAACCTGTACAATTATTCCAGTTAGGAAAAGTAAACTGAGAAAAGAAATAACTTGTTTAACCCTTGTTTCCCCAGAGTTTATACTATTTTCTGTGTTGCAAAGTATGTGTATGAAAAGCTGAGAATAGTCATGTGTGTTTTAAACTGTTACTTTCAATTTTACTTGTTAATCCAAGTACTTTGTGTTGATGTGCAAGATTCCAGTTAGTAGCGAAACTGAAAACTTCACTTCTTGGGTGTCAGAGCTGAAGCTGACAGTCAAACTCATAGTTGACTGAAGTGAGACAAGATGCAAGGCAGCTTTTAATTTGTGGTTCAACAACAGCAAAAGGTTGATTTTGAACAGTTTATCACTTTATTTGATGAATTTCTTAATGTTGGCTGAGCCTCATGGATATTTTGTTCTATTTTTCAATGCAAATAAAACCATGTGAAGTATTTGGAGGCCTCAGTTATAAAGCAAACTGTACTTTGTTCTGTTGATAGTTTTCACATGATACTGAACAACATTGGTTATGAAAGATTGGTATTTGTATCTAGCAATTGATGCAAAGTGACCATATGTTGTGTCTTCTGGACCTTCCTATCATCCAATACCCTACATGAACCCATAAAAAAAACATTCAGATTGTGAGCATGTGTTCAATATTCTGATAGTGTCCACCTTTTCCTTTTTTGACAATGTTTTTAGTGCTTCTGTTTATTTTATTTATTTATTTATTTATACTATGGATAACAATAGGATGCAGTAAAACCAACTAATGCAATACAGAAAGAAAACTGCATGCGAAACACTTTGATTCTGGGGTGCCATCTGGCAGTGGCTGTTGACTTTTTCTGTGTATTTGACACTCACAATTTTCACCAGTCTTTTGTGTCCAATAGGCTAAATGATTGTAATTTACATGTGTTCATACACATGATGAAGCTTTATCAAGTTTTTGTCAAATTTGTCAACTGTCTCGGGCATTTGTGGGATGTATGACAGTGCTCTGATCAAAAACCTTTAATGGAAGAAGAAATTCTGAGAATTGTTGTGAAGGGTAGTGGAATTAAGACATCTCTGCAGAAGGGTAGAACTGGCAGTTGAAGAATCGTATAATAATTTGTTAGATGGTCTGAAACAATTAATTTTAGGATTGCGTAATTCAAGTATTTTAGTTGCCCATTTTAGCTGAAGATACTGGCTGTTACTGAATGACAGTTATCTAGGACTTGGACAATAGAGGGCTTTTATAATCAATATCACTACGGCATCTAAATGAGCATAGCTAGTCAATGTCTCTTCTAAATCTCTGGTAATGACATGCTCCCATTGCTAGTATACTAAGGGAATGACTCATAGCATTTTACAGCTGCAGTTTCTGAATAGACTTTACTGTGCCACTCATTACAGTTCTTTCATCTGGCAGTAACAAATGCTTACTGATGATCATTGCCACATCTTTATGCCCAAAATGGCCCTTGTTTATAAAAGTGTCTATTGCCACAATGTTGTTTGGAAGGCAATGTTGTAATATATCTGAGAGTTCTTTGGTAAGAGAGGAATGCCATGTCACTGCTACCATAATCTTTTGTTCACTCCTCAGTTTAGATAGACTGTTCAAACATGCAGCTCGTACAAAATCTGTGTTTTAAGATACTTTTTTTCTGGTTTTTTTGGACAGCAGAGATTTTATTTACTAGTGCCTAGGTTTCAGCCAACTGGTATTTTTGTTCTTATTTCACAAAACTGTGTGATAGTGCATGTTTGGGATGCTGTGTGTACATTTTGTTCTGAATGAATACTATATCACTTTTAAACTCATCTTTAATAATCTTTAAATCCTTTAAATTCATTTTTTAGTGGCCTGAACTTAGCTCCAGTTGCAAGACTGCGTACCACTTGGGAAAAACTTCCAAGCAAATATGAAAAATTATTTCAAGATCTCCAAGATTTGTTTGATCCATCTAGGAACATGGCAAAATACCGCAATATCTTGAATAGCCAAAACCTACAGCCTCCAATTATTCCGCTGTTCCCTGTAATAAAAAAAGACCTTACATTTCTTCATGAAGGTAAGTGCAAAAGATTTTGGAATCTTGCCCCCTCCCTATTTCTTTTTAAATTATTGTTGTTAAGGAGAGAATACTCTAGTTATTGCCTATAATTCTTTTGCCAATTTAGGAAATGACTCAAAAGTAGAAGGTTTAGTCAATTTTGAGAAACTGCGAATGATTGCAAAAGAGATCCGCCATGTAGGTCGAATGGCTTCTGTTAACATGGATCCTGCTTTAATGTTCAGGACTCGGTAAGTAGTTTTAACCAACAGAAAAACATACGAAATACATAATAAAATGTAATTATGATATAATCCTAATCAAATGATATTGATTTATTCTGTAACAGATAATTTGCTCTGTAATCTGTTATTGATGTTGACATGATAAGGACTTTGCATTAAAAAATGTATGTGTAGAATCAGAAAAAATAATTGGTTGTCATCATTTCACCAGACAGCTGACTGCATGTTATTTAACAGTGGTCCAATATTTTCAGATATGTCATTCTGAAATAGAATCATAGAATCGTAGAGTTGGAAGAGACCACAAGGGCCATCCAGTCCAACCCCCTGCCATGCAGGAAATCACAATCAAAGCATTCCCGACAGATGGCCATCCAGCCTCTGTTTGAAGACCTCTAAGGAAGGAGACTCCACTACACTTCGAGGGAGTGTGTTCCACTGTCGAACAGCCCTTACTGTCAGGAAGTTCCTCCTAATGTTTTCAGCAATGTCAGTATATAGGGTTCTATCTGCCCTTTATCATCTTGATTTTTACATTGGGTCTCCTAGCTGACATGGCCAATGAGCTTTTTGCAATAATAATTTAAAAAAACAAAACCTAGTCCTTCTAGATGTATAGACACATATGCCTCAGTTTCATTTTTGCCATGACCTTGTTCTTCCTGTTCTCATTTTCATTGAGCCATATGGCACAAGAAACTAACATGGACTCAATAAGTGGACTGTATTATTTTACATAAGATTTTCTGTCAAATATTTGTGTAATCTCTGCATACCGATACACTGCTAACACACAACTTGTTCTACACACATAAACTTTGTTTCGATTACACACCATCCAAAAGTATACACATGTGACATTCTTGTACCCAGATTTATTTGGGTTTCAGCATTGACCCAAATCAATTATCACTATGTTGTTTTTAAAAATATCCACAAGTTCAAAAGCTGTTTGAGAATTGTTTCTGAGGACTTTTTATAACCCCAGTGAATAGTAGTCACATGTCTCTAGAATACAACCATTGCTTCACATGTTTCAGTTTTAAGTTAATAAAAGATAAGAGACTACAATAAATATATTCATCATGGAGGAAGTATTGGTACCGTCTAGCAAATGTAACAACAAGGGATGTCATATTGAGGAGGGAGCAAGCTTGTTTTCTGCTGCTCCAGAGACTAGGACCCGGAGCAATGGATGCAAGCTGCAGGAAAAGAGATTCCACCTCAACATTAGGAGGAACTTCCTGACAGTAAGGGCTGTTCGACAGTGGAACACACTCCCTCGGAGTGTAGTGGAGTCTCCCTCCTTGGAGGTCTTCAAACGGAGGCTGGATGGTCATCTGTCAGGGATGCTTTGATCTGGATTTCCTGCATGGCAGGGGGTTGGACTGGATGGCCCTTGCGGTCTCTTCCAGCTCTATGATTCTATGATTCTATGTTCATCTGTAAAGGGCCATGAAAACTCCTCTTACTATATTTGGTGCTCCAAGCAGAAAGGGCATAGGGAAAGTAAGGGAGCCCTGATGGTGCAGTGGTTAAATGTCAGTACTTCAGCCACAAGGTTGTGAGTTTGATTCCAAAGACTCCAGGGTTGACTCAGCCTTCCATCCTTTCGTAGCTTGGTAAAATCCCCAGTTTGTTGGGGGAAATTAATTTTCAGATTGTAAAATGCTTAGAGAGTGCTGAGTTCATTGTTAAGAGGTATAGAAATGTACATACATGCTGTTGCTATCGCTAAGTTCGATATTGCCTTCTGAAGATTGTGAAAGCTCTCCAGGAAAACTTTTGCCACTAGTCTACCCCTCAGGAAAGGTAGGAAGGAAGTGGAGAAGTTTTTGCAGTGTTGCTTAGACTTCATTCACAGTGCAGAAATAATTCAGGTTGAGTCTACTTCAGTTGCAATGGCTGAGTGCTATGGAATTACAGGATTTATACTTCGTTGTAACATCAGAACTCTTTAACAGAGAAGGTTAACTGTCTCACAAAACTATAAATCCCAGAATTCCAAAGCATTAAGCCATGGCAGTTAAAGTGCCAATCTGGATTATTTCTGCAGTGTGGATGCAGCCTTTGAGATGCTCATGACATTTATGACCAATATTGCACAGCTGGGCACTCTTCTCTGACAAACAAGACAGATTATAAGAAGGTGTTGTAGTGCTGAAAGTACTTTGAAATGCAACAAAATTAAGAACAGAAGCTCTATTTGTGTCTTAAACCATATATATTTGTGGGCGGGGGGGGGGGGGGGCGAGAGAAACATGTCAAATGTCCTTGTCTAGCTGAGATGCTACAAGTAGAATGGATATCTCTTGGATACTTTATGTTGTTTAAAGTTTATGGAAGAGGACAGAATTAATAAACATTTAATTCCTTGCTAGTTTCATTCTTACTAAGTGAAGATAGTTATAAATACAATTTGCATTAAATCAATTAAAAAATTAAATATTCCATTCGATATGCTATGTAGAGAGTGGACACAGAGTGAATAATTTTTTTAAATGATTGTATATTATAGGAAGACCAGAGAGCAGAACATTCCAAATTTTAGAAATACTGTAAGCTTTAATCCTAATGTTTTAGTGCCCTATACTGTGCTGACTGAGAGAAGGCTATTCTGGGTATTCTGGTACTGCTTGTCCCAAAGTCTGATCTTTTCCTTCTGAGCTCATAATCTTTCTCTGTCTCTTCCTTAAACCCACGCTTCAATACTCATGGTTCTCACTTGCAGGAAGAAGAAGTGGAGGAGTCTGGGGTAAGTGGTTGGAGAGAACACATGCAGACCTCCATTCTTTTCTGAATATCTGCATTGTATCCTACTTGTTTCCCTTAATTTTCTGATGTTCTGGCATTTCTCCCTTTTGTTAACCCTTTTGTACTTGCATCATATTTAATCTCAGTTCTGCTTTTGCTTGAAGTCATAAATCCAAGAGCTGTGAAACCTTACAGAAATGCAAGCTACTAGATTACTTGGTTTGATCTATCAGCCTTTGCCTTGTATGAACCAGTCATGAGAAGAAGTCAACAAATGGAATTGCATGATGATGGTTCAGCTAAAAATTAGATATAAATTTATATCTGTCACATAAATTAATAGAACCATCCAAATCTATTTGTATTATAGATTTAATTACAATGTTTTTTACAGCTCAACTAACTAAATTTTCTTTCTACAAACCAGCCTTCATTTTTGCTGTTAACAAATTAGAAGCAAAATATCTCCCATACATAAAAACATTCAGATTTGCATGCTGTTTTCTCATTGAATAATAGAGTTAACAAGAAGGCCTGTTTATCTGGGGGAGGTGGATGAGGATAAAAAAAAAAAGACTTTTGGTATCTTATAAGTGGAATTAGTATTTTAATAGAGGTATCAAAAATATACAAAGAACATTTTCTGCCATGTTTTGAAAATAGCTGATTTTTAAATTCTTTGAGGGCTGGTTGGGAACACTTGGGTTCTACATGAGCCAGCATTAATGCTCCTCCCTTTCAGATACTCAGTTGACTGTTGGACAGACTAGGCTTTACCATTTTTTCAGAGATAAATTCTTTTCATATTTTTTTGCAGTGTAGGTCTCAAGGACATACGTTAATGGTAACATACATATCATTACAACTGAGCTTGAGAGTGTTCTTGATTTTATCCTTTTCTCTATTTTAGCTGTATGACTTACTTGAATGAGGCATGTAAGCTTTGGCTATAGATTGACATTCATGCAGACCTTTGCATGTTTCAAAATTTGCTGGAGGATGTGGTGATGAGTGAAGTTACACAATCGTTTTGTCTTCTTTCACTCCAGGTCTCTCAGTCAAGGCAGTACAAATGCAGCAGTATTAGATGTTGCACAAACAGGTGGACACAAAAAGCGGGTTCGACGCAGTTCCTTCCTCAATGCCAAAAAGTTATATGAAGATGCCCAGATGGCTCGTAAAGTCAAGCAGTATCTCTCTAATTTAGACCTGGAGATGGATGAAGAGAGCCTTCAGGCCCTCTCTCTGCAATGTGAACCAGCCAGCAATACATGTGAGGATTTTTCCTTTCATTTAGGTATATCAGTATAGAGAAGAATAGAATTGCAACCAGAGCATTTGCTTATGCTTGTCTTTAGGTACTGTTTGAGTACAGAAAAAAGTACTGTGTTAGCCATAGGTTTAAATTCATTATACATCTTTTGACAAAGCTTTCAGGGGCAGCGCTTCTACAAGAAGGCATTTAACTTACTTTTCTTCTTACTTAAGAAGTATAGGAACACCACATTGTGATCACTACTGTAGGCGAGTTTGGTCCGAAATAATGACTGTGTGGCTATACAGATGGACAATATGCAGCTGTCCCTTTTTGCCCCGGATTGGTGCCACAGCAACCACATGCAGTGGCACCAATCTGGTACCTGGAGGCAGCAAAAAGAAACTGCGAAAAACGGCTTCTTCATGCTCCCCGGAAAGAGCATCACAAACGTGCCGGCACACCATGATGATGCCCCTTCACTATTTGGGCATGCGCCAGACGTGCATCATCATGTCATGCTCTGTCTAGAAGGATGCACACCAAAATGGCACCTCGGCAGCATAATTAGGGTTGGAGCATGCGGACATTCAGCCCTCACCCCACCCACAGACCAGCACAAAGTACCGGTCTGTATAGCCCCATAGTTCTCATTTTAACTTACCGAAACATATTTGACAGCTTTATGATTAGATCAGTATGAGGTATGGGTGGGTTCTAGTTGTATAGAACAGTATGACCTGTTCATGGCCAATCTCTCCAAATTGTTCTTAATTGATAAGCAAGTTATCAGATGAGAAGTTTTCCTTGATACAAAGAAAGATATATGATATAGCCAAATGCTCAGTATACCTTTCATCTGTTTAAAATGGGTAAATTTGACAGCCAACCATCTTGTTTCGCTCTGTTCAGCCACAGGTTGTCATCATCATGATAGCTTCCACCCTACGAATCTGCATAGGTAGCCTTTAAATAATTGAGAGGAGGCAAGACTTTTGTTCTTGTTAAAAACTTAAAAGTACCTAAAACTTCCTGAACACTTGACAGGCCTCATGAAGGGAAAGGGAGAGCAATTGTTCAGGGTAAACATTATGTCCATCCTTTCCTAAATATTTTAGTATCGAGAGAGACTAAGGCATCAATCTTACATACACTTAGGAATCATCAGAAACACTGGAGTTGTTATAGATGAGCTCTTAATATATTTTAAATACATTTATAACTTTACTCACCAGAGGGTTTAAGGTCTGGCACTAACATAGGATACCTGTTGTTTTATGGTGTGCATCGTATAATGAAATAACTACATTGGTAGTAACTAGTTCAGTTCATTTTGTAATGATATAATTAATTTGGTAACACTGAACAATGTGATTAAGAAGAGACCCTTCTCTTAATGTTATTTATACATTGCTAGGATATTCATCCAGCATACCTCAGGTTGATGATAATTTTAGATTACAATTTGAATTAAACAAATGTTTGAATGGTATCATCTACAACCTTTGAAATTTCTTTCACACTAAATATGGCCAAGTGAACCAAAAACAGCCAAAGCTTGCCTATTGGTTTTAAACATGCACAAAAATGTTTGGGGCATCAAACTAACTTTATCATATTCTATCCAAATTAATTCCTTAATGTGCATAGTAGACAAAATCTAAAGGATTTGTTTGAGGGGTAACAGACATTTATTTATTTATTTATTTATTTATTTATTTATTTATGACAATACACATTAAAAACAAATCAACATAACCAGAAGTGAAAAGAAAAGGGAAAAATTTAAAATGGAAAAGGAACAAGTCAACAGGTATAATTGATAGATTGGATACAAACTCTTGCTGCAGTCTTTGTTTTACTTGCATTTCATAACATATCATGTTTGGTGATTCTGTGATCACGTTTGTAGATTGGTAGAATGGAAAAGGGACACAAATGCCCTAAAATATGTTATAAATAATTTATTTTATTAGTTAAAGATATAATGCATAAACATTATTAAGAAAAATGTAGCTTTTAAATTAAGCCTTTTTTTATGGCTAGCAAACTATAGTCACTTCTTTGTATCCATAGGGATTCCATCCTGAATCCTTCCATGGATAACAGAACCTCAACTTCCATTCTTCCCAATGGTGGTAAAATGTGTGCATACACCACTATTGGAGAGAATGGGCCAGAGCCATCTATGGATGCTCCAGTCTGCAGATGGCAAACCCGTTGAACAGGTTAGGCAACTGTAATTACATCATAAGAAGGAAAATTTAATACAGCTGGTTTATTCTCCTTGTGTTTCATGGGGTTTTTAAAATTATTTTGTGCAACATGAATTAATGACTTCTCCACTGCTGGTTAGGATACCATATTAGTGTAGTTAGTATTGCTGAGGGCTCAGTTTAAATAACAAAATCTTATCCCACCCCAAATATGTTAATCTTTAATATAAAACTATTTTTGTCAAATTATTATTTTTGCTGAAACAGACTATCAGGGTTACCTCTCTCTGTGAGTGTTCAGTAAATCTAAGGACTTCTGCGGCACTGCTGATAATAATCTAATAATATAAATTCTGCTTTTTGCTCAAGTACCCAAAACTTCTGGGGACAAGCGATCTGGAAAGCCTGAAACATCCCCAGTTGCACATAGGTCAGTGATCCAGCAAAAGGTGCAGCAGCAACAGCAGCACAAACCAAACCAAGCATTGCAGGTTCCTGCTGTGTCACTTTATCCTTCCCGTAAGAAAGTACCAGTCAAGGATCTTCCACCATTTGGTAAGTGCTGTGAGCTGTTTTGTCACGTAGAAAAACATACTTGATATTGTTAAACAAAATTTCAATAACAATTCTTTAAAAAATATTTTTCAATGATTAGCTGAAGTTAATATTAAAGTATTTATTTTCACAATAAAGGAATAAAACTTGAATAATGGGAAAGAAAAAACACAAGCATAACTTGTCACTTGCATAACTAGAAAAACTGTCAGTACACAGTTTCCATTCTTTTAACATTATGGTAGATGTAAGCCTTTGTATATAAAAATTTGGTGTTTTTTTTTCCCTTGAAGGGATAAATTCCCCACAAGCTTTGAAGAAAATTCTTTCACTCTCTGAAGAAGGAAGCTTAGACCGTCATAAGAAGCAAGCTGAGGACACTATTTCAAATGCATCTTCACAGCTATCTTCTCCTCCCACCTCACCTCAGAGCTCTCCAAGGAAAGGTATAAAAGTGTCATAAAATGCTTTTCATTTCTTTAATATTATCTTCTACAGTCATGTTTAGTATGACTATGGATTGTTGTTCTAAATATACCAAATTTCTAGTCAACCATAATTTTGCTTATCTATTTCTCATAATTGAAGTTTGCAAAAAAGTCTCTTCTCCTTCTTCAAAATTGTGGAGAATTAAGTAGGTAACATCAAATAATATCTAGGTGCAAAGAACTGTTTAGTTATAGAGATAATGATTGTATTTTAGTTTATTTTTGTTACTTCAACCTTTGTTGTTGTATCATGATTGTTTTTATTTGGTTTTTTTTATATCATACACTGCTCTTTTATGCAGTTTGGATTCATGATGCCTGAGGGCAGGGAACCGTCCAATTAATAAGATTGTATGTACAGCGCTGTGTAAATTTACAGCACTTTATAAATAAAGGTTAATAATAATAATAATAATAATAATAATAATAATGACAGTTTAGAATATTTTTTTGAAAGAAAAAAAAACAGTCCTTTCGCCATTTTTTTAGGCAAGACTGTCAAGCTCTGTGGGCCTGTGTCATTTGTGGGTCTGCTGGCAGGTGTTTTGGGGGGGGTAGGTGACCTCATGCCCGCACAGATCCCCCACCTTGTCTTGGCACTCTCAATTTCAAGCCAGGGGTATGGCAACCTTTTGAGCCCGGTTGCCCGGGTTGCTTTCCCTCAAACACTGAGGGTGTTCAGCATTCTGTGTTTGACTCTTTTCATCATTCATATCACCCCTCCGGAGGTGCTGGTTCCGTTTTTGCAACATTGAATATTATACCCCCCAAATACACCTTTTCTTATACTCAGTGCCAGTTCATCTCTTCCCTCCCCCCTCCTTTTTCTGAGCCAGCATGCATTGCAGAGCTTCCTCCAAAACCGCTCCAGGGGCGGGCCAAAGCGCTGTAGGCCTCCCCATACTTTACCTGCCTCTGACTGTGCCCTATTGTCCCCGTCATAGTTCCGAGCAAAAATAAGTCCGGCGGGCCCGCCAGCGCTGGAGGCCTCCCCCTCTTTGCCGGCCCCTGATGGGCCCCATGCCCTGTCAAAGGCCGGCAAAAAGAGCCGCCTAGGGTGCCCATCGGCTGGAAGGCCTGCCCCTCTTTACCAGCACCTGACCCTCAGGAAAGAGGCCTCATGGAGCCCAGTGCTGGCCCACCAGGTCCTGGGCTCCATCAGGGGCCTTCCCTCCACAAGAAACAGTCCCTCCGGATAGATAGGTCTGTTGGAGTAAGGTCTTTCTCCGCCAAACCTCTCCCTCCTGCGGTCGGTTGGCAGATTAGAACTCCTAGGGCGCCCGAGGGAGTGCTGGCCTGCCAAGCATGGGCTCCCTCGGGGCTACTCATGCCTCCGGCAAACCGCGCTCCTGGAGGGAGGTTTTGGGAGGGATAGACCCAGGGAGCCCAGAGCGGCCGCAGGCCTTGCCTCTCGGGCTCCCCTCCTTGCAAGACGCGCTCTCTGGAGGGAGGTTTTGTGGAGGAGGGGCCCAGGACGCCGCCCGCCAGGCCCTGGGCTCTCCCTCGGGGGGGGTCTTGACTCCGCCAAACGCCACTTCTCCGGAGGGAGTTTTGGCGGGAGGAGAGAACCCCCAGGGAGCCCAGGAGGGAGCAGGAGGACCCCCGCCTCCCTCCCGCCCGGTCCGCAGCTGTGAGGCAACCGCGGGCAGGGTGGGAGGGATGGGGAGCACTGCCGCTGCCTCCTGCCCTGCCGAGGACTAGAGGAGGAGCTCCTCCTCTTGATGCTGGCTGGCCAATGGGGGCAGGCTGGAGCTCCAACAGCCCGCCCCCTGCCAGCAGCCATTGGCTAGCCAGCCCCAGGAGGAGAAACTCCTCCTATTTAGCCCTCTGCGCGGCCCTGCAGGCATGCGCAGGGCTAGAGGAAGCCCCCGGCAGGTGGGTGATGGCGCACTGTCTGTGGCCCGCCCTCCTTGCCGCTGCCACCACCACAATACCGCCTGCGGCAGTCGGCGGCAGGACCGAGCTGGGGCCGGTCCTGCCGCCTCCGCAGGCTGGATGAGGCCCGCAGGCCAGGGGTTGCCGACCCCTGATTTAAGCCAATGGGGCTTGAATATGTGCAAATTTCCATTTATGAGTTTGTTATAGGGTTCCTCTTAGTTATTTTTTGAGGGAGCACAAGAATGACCAGTAGCTTCCCATGCCCCATGGTTTCTTCAGCAGTTTCTTTTAAATAATAATTCCTGGCTCAATTGTAGCAAAAACCCAGGCATCTGTTAATGCAAACATTCTAGTTTATTTCTCCTGGTATTATCATGCACTGCACTTCTCTGTGTGAAACTGTTCTTACTTTGTGTATATAGCGAGATCTTGTAGCACCTTTGAGACTAACTGAAAGAAAGAAGTTGGCAGCGTGAGCTTTTGTAGACTAAAGTCTACTTCCTCAGATGCATATAGTGAAGTCTCACTTTGGTTCACTTCAAGGAGCTACCCAAAGTATAATAAACAGTGTGTCCATCAGATTGGTGAGCTAACAATCTGTGGATTGGGGTGTCTGTGGCTCACCACATACCATATTATTAATTGGTGGCACATGGATGCTCTTACTTGGACATGCACACCTCACTGCCCATCTAATAATATGGAGTACAGCTGTCCATGTTTTTTCCCATCCTTGATGGGTGGAACTGAGCCTCCGCAGATGGGAAGGGTTCACTACATTCTTAGTACATGTTAAAGAGCACTAGGAGAATGTACTGTTCTCCTAATACATGGAAAACTGTTTTCTACTTTTAAAAACATTGATGTATTCTGAGCAGTAATGAAGAGCCAAGTAAGTGTTATACTTATGTGCACTGGTATCCTAATGAACAAACTGTTCTTGGGTTTCAAAATTGGCTGCTCCTCCTCCACTGTGAGGTTTCAAACATGTTAGGTCTTTTCATCAGTCCATCACTTCCAATTATCGTCTCCTAAAGCCCCTTTCCTTGCTTTGTTTACCTTAAAAAAACACTACTGTTTATTACCTTTATATGAAATTGTGTATAACATGGTGTTTGGCTCAGAAGATAACATTATAACCCATCATTAGCACATTGATACACATCAGACACACTTATTTCATCCTTTCAGATATTGGGCATTCTTCATCATTGGCTGTGTTAGTTAAGGCTGATGACTGTTGGGGGTTTCACTGTTGAAAGCTGCAGTACAATCCCATTTGGAGGGCCACAGACTGTCCTCTATATTTCTGTACTAATGGTAACTGACACTAACCAAAAGCTCACAATATCCATGATCCCTTACACTTTTGTTATACCATAAATATACACAAGCATGATTATGCTGGATCCCATAGTTGTGCGACTGCAGTGGATGCCAGGCCTTCACTTCATCTATTGCACAGCGGTAAATCAGCTGTTCATACATCAAGCCAAAAGTGAGAGGGCTGTGTGCACTTGGAAGATTATTGACTATCAGTAGGGACTACATTTATACCATGTTTGTGAAAGCACAATCTCTTGCCAACCATTTTTACACTAGGCTAGTGTCTCAGCAGGATTTCAGCCTGAAAATGTAACCAAGGCCTGTTACAGATAGCCAAAATAAAGCTGCTTCGAGTCACAGTGGAGGTATGGTGATTCAATGATGCATGCGTCCTAAGAGTCCAGAAGTCACACCAAAGCCACGTTCCAGCCCTAAGGACTGGAGCGTGGCTTTGGTGTAGCTCCTGGACTCTTAGGACACATGCATCATTGAAACACCATACCTCCGCTGTGACTCGAAGCAGCTTTATTTTGGCTGTCTGTAACAGGCCCAAGTTTCTGGTTGCACCAGTTAGAACAAGGTCACAGACCCTAAATGAAAAGTCATCTTTAGTCTGACCTGTTATTTTATATTAGCTTTGTTATATTTGCTTTATTAAATTCATGTGGTATGTTACATAACAATGATTTTACTTCATATTGAATCTTATCTTTACATATTTTAATGGTCCTTGACATAAATAATAATTAGAAACTAGGAAATTTACCCAGCATTGACAAGCTTGCTGTTAATGATTGTGCTAATGATTTTAATGTAACAGATATTTGGATAATAGCACCTATAGCCTTTTAAATATGCTTTATACACTGTTCACTGCAAAAGATACCAAAAACAATCACTTTCTGGGGGAAAGGCTGAAGTTTGCTCATCAGTCTCATACATACACAAAGTTTGAAGATGTCAGCTCATAAATGTAAATACCAAGTGTCATCTGATCAAGCTTGTGTATTTACATATCATAAAAACAAGAAGTAGAAAGTGTTTTTGGAAAGTACCTGGAATGGTTGATGGACTGGTGCCGTTGACTGCAATCTTACTGTAGTCTTCATTTCACCCCCATTAAATAATACAAGTTTGATGGCTCTGTGATCAATTATGCATGACAGAAAGACAAACATTTCAAATTATAGAGTATATGAGATACTGTATTTGTTCATGGAATAAAAATGTAAAATCAGATATAAGAGATTTATAGTTCATTTTTGTACAAATCATGGAAACTTTCTAATTGAGTAATATTATTCTTTTCCTTCTGCAGGTTATACTCTTGCTCCCAGTGGCACAGTGGATAACTTTTCAGACTCTGGTCACAGTGAAATTTCTTCCAGATCTAGCATTGTCAGCAATTCTTCATTTGACTCTATGCCAGTGTCACTACATGATGAAAGGAGACAGAGGCACTCTGTCAGCATTGTGGAAACTAATCTGGGAGTGGGCAGAATTGACCGAAGAGCCATAATTGAACCAGATCAGTACAGTCTAGGGTAGGCATTTAATGTCTGCGTAATCATGTTTATTAAAAGGCTGCTCAAAGGGTTTAGGTTTTCTCTTGAGAGCAGATTTTAGGGATCTGTGTTTGGCTGCCTGGTATCACTTCTGCAGTTCTGCCTTCTAATGAAAAGCACAACACACCTTCCTTATGACCCAGAAAAGTAGCACGACAATAATCTTCAATGTGATTTCAAGACTGATGTGTCCTCTTGGTATTTAGATTTAAATATAAAGTATAACATAGAAAAAAAATAGAATTTAGATTGATGATTTAGCCCTGTCTAATTGGGAGTCGAGCTACTTATAAAATAGCTGTACTTTGAGAATATTATCTGGATATTAAAAATGAAGGAAGGCCTATTGCAACCACTGGGCTTCCAGATACAGTGCATATGGGGTAATGGGAAATGTAGGAAGATCCTGTATTCAATATATTGTGTGTATCACAACATACTTTCTTCATGAGAATATGGGACAGAGGAGGGGAATGAGGACTGTTCCTTTAATAAACTAGTTGCCAGTACTTTTATACATTGTAATGTGCTTCTTAATTATTTTTATTTCCTTGTAGCTCCTATGCACCACTGTCAGAGAACAGAGGCTTGTATGCTGGGGCAACCATGCTTTCTTCTCCCAGTACAGAAGAGTTGTCACAGGATCAGGGAGATCGAGCATCACTTGATGCAGCAGATAGTGGTCGTGGTAGCTGGACTTCTTGCTCAAGTGGTTCCCATGACAACATACAGACAATACAGCACCAGCGAAGTTGGGAAACTCTTCCTTTTGGACATGCTCATTTCGATGGTTCAGGCGATGGGGCAGGACTGTGGGCCTCAGGCAGCCACATGGACCCGATGATGTTCTCCGATCATGGCACAAAGTATGGCAGGCAGAGTCAAGGTAGGGAGGGCCTTGATCAAGCACAGTCCAGAGCAAGCTGGGCATCCTCCACAGGCTACTGGGGAGAGGACTCTGAAGGTGATACAGGTACCATAAAACGGAAGGGTGGGAAGGATGTGTCAATTGAAGCTGAAACCAGTAGCATAACGTCCATAACAGCAGAGGACTCAAAGCCAGTTCCCATGCCAGCTCATATAGCTGTTTCAACAAGTAATACAAAGGGTCTTCTTGGTAAGTTTCACTTTTTTACCACAAAGTATGTATTTGCTATACATAGGCATTTATTCTTCAAATATTTTCCTAAAATCGTTCTTTTTAAAAGCAAAGCACAGAGCAATTTGAGAGTCTTATCTGATGTTTTGCTTTTCCAAAAAAAGCAATTTATGCTATGAAAAATAATACTTGTTATTGAAGAGATTCCATTACAGGGTTGCTGTTTTGATAGTTAAATAGTTTCTTGAAGTTGCCTTAGTATTGCCTACATTTTAGTCACTATGCCAGACTCTGGTATAGGGTATTCCCCCCACTAGTAGGTCAGTAATAATACAAACGCTATATTTTTATGAAGTAATTTGTCAGTTTGTTACAACAAGTTTATTTCACATTTTAATATGTGAATTTAAATTTGGACTTGTCTCTGAGTATTAAAAAGTGAAAATGCTGCTGTTAGTGATAAGTACAGCCTTGTGCCTTCCCAACGTGTGCAACTTCAACTCCACTCAGCCCCATCAGTATGTCTTCACTGGAAATGATAGGACTTGTTCAATACATCTGGAGGGCATCCAGTTGAGAAAGGCTAGTCTAGAGAATGAAAGGATTAGATTAAATCTTTTTACAGAAATGAAATTGTTGCAAACAAGTTTAGAACATACCGTATTTTCCGGTGTATAAGACGACTGGGTGTATAAGACGACCCCCAACATTTCCAGTTAAAATATAGAATTTGGGATATACTCGCTGTATAAGACTACCCCTCTTCCAAAGCACACTAAATAAAAATTTAAAAAACATCAGATTTGATTTCAATATGGTAATTTTAATTCAAATGCTTATGACATGCAGATACTTAGCTGGAAAACTTGTTGTATACAAAGCCTGCTTGGATTGGTCAGCTCTCCCTGCCTGCCCAGCCCTCCCTTGTCTCCAAGACTATCAGAGCGGTATTGCAAACACAGCTCTTTTTTCCATACCCTGGGCATCCTGGACACCTGCACCTTGTTCTGCCCTTCAGTTACACATGTGGCGACTGCAGATTCTCCAGTCCAGCTCAGAAGTTTCAGCACCTGCCCTATAAGATGACACCCGGTGTATAAGACAACCCCCGAGTTTTGAGAAGATTTTCCTGGGTTAAAAAGTAGCCTTATACGCCAGAAAATACAGTAATTTTTAAATGATATTAAATTTTTATTTTTATGATTAGGCATGTTTTTGTAGAGTTTAGTATGCAGCTGGTCTATGAAAGATGAAGAAGTGAAGACCCACAAGCCTTACTATGGTCCACAACACACTGCATAAATAATCCAGTTTGGGACCACTTTAACTTCCCTGGCTCAGTGCTAGGGAATCCTGGGAATTGTAGTTTCTTGTAGCACCAGAGCTCTGACAGAGAAGGCTAAATGCCTCACAAAAGTCCCCAGACCTCCCTAGCAATTAGCCAGGGCAGTTAAATCGGTCTCAAACTGGATTATTTCTGCAGTGTGTGGTGGACCTAAAACTTAGGAAAGAAAAAGACTGAGGAGCACTGGGACTTTTCATTTATATGTGCTCTTTACTCCTTGTTGACAACCCACAGCAGCTGCTTCCCCCACTTCATTATATGTTGCTGCAGCATGATACAAGTTATGAAAAGAAATTTACTTTCAGTAAATCACAAAAAACTATAACTCATAATTTTCCCTTCATGCCCCAGATGTGCAATTTAAGGGGGAAGTTCCCTTTGAGTCCCTATTTCATTTACCTCAAATATTTTGCTTGTGGATTTAAAAAACTTCATCCTTGCTGACCATTTAATTTAACAGTTACACACACACACACACACACACACACACACACACACATATATATATATATATACAGAGAGAGAGAGAGAGGTTATCTTGTGAGCATGCATGAGAGTGGAAGCAAAATACAGCACTACATGCTGGGGAGGGGGTCTTTGTAATCTGAATAATACATTTTTATTATATTGATTTTATTAGAGAGAATTAGGCAGAACATGCATCTTGTCAGAATGTATCTCAGGTCAGAGTACTATATATAAAACAATTGTAGCTCTAAAAATAATTCAAGATGTAAACTGGGTTATTGCTATTTGCATTTTTGCTAAAAGATGAAAACACTGTCATATATTGTCTCAACTGCAATGTTGTCTTATCAACTGGTACTTCCAAACATAAGCTTGAGACTCTTTTTCAAGGTGTCATCTTGCCTGTGTGCATAATTTAGTCTCATCACACGCTGGCTTCTATAATTGACTCAGGTTTTATATGACTTCTCTGCTTATTTCACTCTTTTTCATCTTCTGCATCTCTGCAAGTATGTATGTATGTTGACTGTATGGAACTTCCTGACAGTAAGGGCTGTTTGACAGTGGAACGCATTACCTCAGAGTGTAGTGGGGTCTCCTACTTAGAAGTCTTTAAACAGGCTAGACAGCCATCTGTTGGGGGTGTTTTGATTGAGAGTTCCTGCATGGCAGGGGGTTGGACTGGATGGCCCTTGTGGTCTCTTCCAACTCTATGATTCTATGAGTATATGTGATGTGTGCACATTATGTATTATATATACAGTTAATTCTTAGGTATATTATATAATGTGGATCTGATGACACAATTCAGCCACAACTAAGTATTTTTGGATTTTGTTTATTTGAATGAAACAGTTTAAAACACACTCTGTGCACCCCATCAAAATCAAAGAGATGTAGATGTGTTTATCTTTTGGCTGATTTGTATCTACCCTGTTCTATTTTTAATGTCAAACTGTTATGAAACCTGACCTCTGTTGGCAGCACATCTGAGCTACCATTATTAAGATTTAATGCACTCAAGTACAAGTATTTGTAATGTTTGTAACAAATATGTGAAAAAAATTGTTGCTAATGGTGTGCTATTTCACTGCAGCTCGAAAAGAGGGTCGCTATCGTGAACCACCACCAACCCCACCTGGTTATGTAGGAATACCTATTGATTTCACAGAAGGGGTTTCCCATCAACCTCGAAAACCACCAGATTACAACATAGCACTTCAGAGGTCTAGAATGGTGGCACGTTCAAGCGAAACCCCTGGGACTTCAGCTTCAGTTTCACAACAGCAAACACAGGGTCATTCATCTGGCAGACCTGTTAACAAACCTCAGTGGCATAAACCAAATGAGTTAGACCCACATCTTGCTCACTATCAGTCTCAAGGGTTTTCCACAGAAGAGGATGGTAAACATGTTATCACATTTTGAAAATAAGTAAATTCCAAAGTGCTTTTTCATCCAGGAGAGTTGATGTAGGTGCAAGAAAGATGCTACTGTTATCAGTCCTGAGTTTAATTTTTTTTCTGGGCTGTTATCTAATGGTTTCTTAGGGATTTTTTTAAATAAAAAAACAGCTGTTAAGACTGCTGTTTTTATGGCAGACATCCTAGTTTTTCACAGTACTTTCAGCAGTTAACAAAGCACATAGTACATTTTGGTGTTTGTTTGGTATCGTGTGTTGCTTTGTTCTCAGACTGAGCTCCTGTAGACATAATGCTCAAAGCATTTCATTTGGGCTCAAATCAAGTGGTGGTTTATTGTACTGTTCTGTATGCCTAGATATTATAATGTGTGTTCTTATTCTGTAGCACATTAGAGCTCTTAAGATTATGATTAATGGAACCAAGTTCAGAGATATATAACATTTCTAATAAATGTATAAAAAGTACAGCCTTGCTGAGTAAAATGTTAATTGACAGATTTTTAAAAATCTGATTGGATAACATTAAAGTGCAAATGTCAAAGCACCATTTTAAGTTCAAAGTTTTTTAATGTAAAGGGGAGGCAGGGAAGAGTATAAAAATATTTATACATTTCACTGTTCAATGAGAACAAAATGGGAATGCAGAATATATATATTAAAAAGGCTATTTAGTTTTGAAGACCATGAAATTTATTTCCCTCCTGTCCTATTGTGTTTGCAGAAGATGAGCAAGTCTCTGCCGTCTAAAGAACTGGGGCTTTCTGGATCCTGAGCAAGCCAACTTAAAGGAGAGCACAAGATGATGCCCCTAGTATAGGAGCCTTGGAACTCTAATTAAAGGATGGTGGACCTGTTTGCCTCCTTCCCTGCCTTAAAGCAGCATGGGGCTTCTTCTCTCCCTTCTTCCCTCACTCTTCTCCCCCTTGCATGTGAAATACTGTGAAGAAATTGCCCTGGCACTTTTCAAACTGTGTTGCTTGAATGCACAGTGCAGCGTTCTCCCAGCTACCACTGTCGCTGTCTGTCACATCACACAGTATCATTCCAAATTCCAAGTTCAACTCATCAGAATGATTAAGTCTGACTGCACCTCCCTGATGCCTGGAAGCATTTTTTAAAATTCTTCCTCAGAATTTAATGATGATCCTAGCACTTCACCTCGTTGGGATAATGAGATCAACTAGTTGACAAGCTACATTTGGCCTTTAACCTATTAGGAAAAAATGTGTTGAAATCCTTCAAGTACACAGTGCTTATTTGCTTGTTTACAATGCCTTTGTTGCTGTTCTAAATGTTGTGTTCAGAAAGGAAAAAAGTTACACCTTCATAATTACAGTATTATTTTGTACTTTTTAAGATGGTTTGCCAGCCTGGACTACTTCTTGTGGGGCAGGGGGAACGATTGTGTGGTTAAGTAAAGATGATGTGATCTGTAGGGGGGAATTCAGCCTTTCATTGACCTTTGAGCTCCATTTTTAGTGTTTCACTGGAAGCACAGTTCATAAATGGTAGGATTTGCTGCAAGTAATCAGTTGAGAAAGATAACCTTTTGTATCCCTCTCCTGTGTCCTGAAGAATACAGGATGGTGAGTGAAAACATTTTCTCCAATCAGAGGACAAATTGCAACTAAATCTTTTAAAATATTTTCCTTCACACACACCCCAACCTCACCCCACCCCTGCATAGATGTTGTCACAAATAAATTATAATGATAACACTACAGTTAATGCAATTCAGAAAACTGCTGCTAATGCAAGCTCTTAATACTGATCCAATAATCTTGTTTCTATTGGCTTAGTATTGAGAAATGTTGAACCTTTTAAAGAGAAATAATCAGTGTAGATCAGCCAGCTTTGATAGTGCAAACACATTCACAACTGTGGATGGCTTTTATGGAACACTGCATGTGTAGAGAAGGCCAATGGGTAGCAATCACCTGTTCAGAGCTGCTATTAAACCTTGAGGGATGACACTCCCACCCCTTCTATTTTTATGTTGGTTTTGCACAGACTCCGGAAAAAGTGAAGGCTGCCAATCCAAGTAGAACACAGATGTGAGGAACTGCTGGTCTTGGATTTTTTTCATTGAACTCAGCTGATCATATTGATCAGTAGATAAACGTAAATAGCTTCAACTTCTAAAGATCAAATTGCAGTGTTTTTTCACTGTATTGAACAATGTCAGTGCTTTATTTAATTATACTTTTTCCTCTAATCATGGCTTTTTGTCTATTTGCTTATATATCACATTGTCAATTATGCATTTGTAATTTTACATGTAATATGCATTTGCCAGTTTCATTATATAGGCTATGGACCTCATGTGCATATAGCAAGACAGAACAAACCTAGCTGTATCACAAGTTGCACAAATGTTATATAGGCATTAAGTAATTGTAGACCATAGGACTGCTAATCTCAGTTCACTCTGTGATGTCAAGTGCAGAATGTACAACTAACTGGTGATTTCCTCATACTTTTGATACTACTTGTACCTGTATGTCTTTTAGAAAGACATTGGTGGAGTCTGTATCCCTTTTGTATTTTTAATACAATAATTGTACATACTGGTTATATATTTTTGTTGAAAATGGTAGAAATGTACTATGTTTATGCTTCTATCCAGTTTTGTATGAAGCTGGAATATAAATAAATATAATGTTAATGATCTCTGTATTGTTCTGTGTTGTCCTGTATGTATGTTTAAGCTCGGATTTATCATTGTGTGTGTGTGTGAGAGAGAGAGAGAGAGTGCCACACACATAGCTTTCCTTGCTGGTGTCAGTGCATAGGTCAAGATCCTAATATTAACAGCAATGGCAAAACTTTTACACTAACATGTCACTAACAGTTCAGCACTGTAAAATCCCACTGTACTGACAGCTAAGCTAATTTTAACTAAATACTGTTGATAAATTAACATTATTAACATCTTGTTTCCCATGGAAGAACGTGAAGGGAAAATACCCTTCAGAGATTTTTTTTTTTACCTGTCTTGAGCTAGTTTTCACTTGCTCTCTCAGTCTGAATGAGGGTTTCAGCCAAGTTATATTCCTTGTTAAAATACAAGAGGATTTGCAAAGCAGCTTACATTCACCTGTCACTAGTGATATACTTGTGTTGAGTCATCTTGCCTCAGGCGGAAATTCACATGGCTTACTGCTTTTCAAATGATTTTAAAAAAATACCTGCACATAGGAAACTAGGTTACAGAGGAAAGGGCTTGAGCCTGGCCATCAGTCTGACACTTCTTTTTCTATGCATAGAGGAGCATACATGTCTAAAATGTATAGAGTGTTAGCCATCCTTTACAATCTGAAGTGTTATCACTGATTTACCACTTCTGTGAAAACTGGGCTTTGATTTCAATTTAGAACATGTTTTTGTTTGTTTCTAAGTTAATTTTAGTGCTTCCAAAGAGATCTGAAGCTAGAGTTAAGAGCTAGGTCCCATATCTCTTCTCGGCCATTTGATGGCTTGAGTATCAAGTATGCATTTTCATGTGTGGATTAGTTATCACTAAGTAATTGTCACAGAAAATATTTATTATCTAGGAATCAAAGAAATAAGGAATCAGTTTTAGGTTCTCGTGTTTTATAATGTTATATTTTATGGTTTTAGCTAAGAAAGCTTCAGGTATTGTGGTGCTATAAAATGTATATAAATCAATAGTTCCATGTGGCTAATCCAGGCCTTCATTTTAAAAATTAATAGCAAACCTTTATAGCAAATGGAGGAGAGGTTCAGAAGCACTTTTTATATAAAAGCCAGTTGTTTAAAGTATCATCTTTGATTGAACCTAAGCAGCTTTTTAAATCCCAGTCAGACTTTTTCAGTGGCAACATATTACATGTTACATCAGCTCACAAGAGCATCTATCTCTTGTGCTAGCGGTTATATTGCTTTTAGAATTGCTGTGTGTTGTCTAAACATATTACTTATTTTTGCAGTCTCAAGGGTTTCATTGGTTTTTTAAGTGTAAAAATATGTCGATTTTTAATGATAGTCTTCACTATGTATGTTCAAAACTCAGTAGGTATTTTCATTGAACAGTTGAAAGAAATCTGGGAAAGGATCTTACAGATGGCAATTATGCCTTTCCCTATATTATATAACTGGCTGACTTCAATGTCATAGAACTATTTCTCTGACTGCATCATTCTATTCTGCCCCTAGTCACAGCTTTGTTAACTAGAAATCTCGAAATAGTCACTGACATGTAAGATCTGGATCAGGTAGGTCTGTGGAATTACACTAAAGTGTTGAGCAAGATGTCCTACTCAGTTCTGTTATTGAGATTCTTTGTTCCATTTCCAAAGGAACTAATTTTATTAAAATTGTCTAAGGAGTAACACAGAATGTGTTATTAGGCAAATACAGAGCACTGTGTGCCCACCTGCTCAGCACATTGTTGAGAGGAAAAGTTCTGATACAATCCTAATCCTTCTTGTGCAGCCCTGAGGCTGAAGGGCAGTTCTGGAAAGTCCCCAGGGCCTCAAGGCTGCCATAGATGTTTCCCCCATGCATGTTAGAATCATGTGAAGCAGTTGACCCTTCTCACATCCTTGTTGCTTAGACCCACAGCCTTCCATGCATTGGAGGACAAAGGTTATAGCAGAATACCTGCTGTAGGGTATTATTATTATTGCATGATTTAGAACACTGTTTAAAACAAGAACCTATATAATGAAACAGGCCCCCTGCTACAGTGATTCAGTTTCCAATGTGGACCATAAGGCAGAGATGTGGAAGAGTTGCATGGTTAATCAGCATACTTGTGTTGTCCTTCATTTGATTCTTAAAGGTTAAACTATAGTAATATTATCCATCAAAAGTTGTATCACTCAAGCTTACTAGATTAAGCATCCAAGAAACAATAAAAGGCCACAGCATGTTTTTTTTCTATAACAGACCATAAGACTTGTTGCCACCTGCCTCGTTTGTACTGATAGCTATTGTTATGTATCTTCAAGTTGACTCTGAATTATGGTGAGCCTATCAAAAGGTTTTCTTGGCAAGATTTCTTCAGAGGAGATTTGCCATTGCCTCACTCTTAGGCTGAAGGAGTGCGACTTGTCCAATGTCACCCAGTGGGTTTCCATGGCTGACTGGAGGTTTGAACCCTAGTCTCCTAGACTCTGAATGCAAAACTCAGATCACTATACTTCACTGGCTCTGTGTTATCAGTCTATTAATGAGATCCAATAGACGTTTTAAAAAAATCCAAACTGGCAAACATTATGAGTTCAAAATGGCTTGAAATTAGCATTAAAAACATTTTACTGATAGTATAGTTCCAAATTATAGTCTAACAAAATCTCTCAGAACAATGAACCCTACAAGGTTAACTTTTTTAAAAAAAAAGAGAACAAAGCAGAAAGCATTATTTTTTATTACTAGGATACAAATCTGTGCCATATGACCAGGAAAAAGAAACCAATTCATTTGGGTTTTGGAGAATTCCTGAAAGAGAAAATGACAAGAATTCTCCCCTCCAAATGTCTAGATGAAACACAAGGATTTCACCCATAACCTACCCACAGTCTGAACTCTAGTCCAGTAGACATTTTCCAAATTTCATCATCATAAGCTTTCAAGTGTGCATTATTGTTTCCATGGGCTGTAAATTAGTTAGTTTTATCTTTGTGAAGATGGTGCTTAGTATTTTAAAATATTAAATGCTCATATTGGAAGGGTAATTGTTGTTTTATTGCATTTTAATGTTATACATTGCCTAGGGATTGTTTCTGTTAAAAGATGGCATAGAAATATGTTAAATAATAATAATTTTAATTATTCATGTAGGATTTAATTATATTGCAATGTCGTATCACATAAAGCATATTTTTGACTGCAAATATTAATGGGACTTGTCAAGGTTAACATATGCTCTGTTTCTGTATGTGCGTGCACTTCTGAGGTTTTATCTTCTAAGAGATTTCAAAAGATTGTTCATTTGTTGAAGGTCACTTTGTTTCAGCTGTGAAGTATCCCTTTTTAAAGGCAGTGTGCCAGTATCTTAAAAAGATGGAGTTAGGTGAACTGAATCAATACTCGCAGTGTAGTCTGCCAAAGAGAAGATGTATGCTTCATAGAAATGCCCTTCACTTATTTACAAGTATAACCACAATAGCTGCTTTATGTCATAGGCAACATCTAGCAATTTCTTTAAACTGCAAGAGATATTTTCTTCTACATTCAAATTGTCTGAGGCATCCATCTTGAACTATAACATTTCTTCTTATAGAGGTATCAATTACTTTGTACCAAAAACATTATGTTTCCCAGAATTTGAGGTCCCTGTGAGATAAGCTGTCTTATTTACTTGTTATACATTGGTGCTGCTATTCTACACAAAGATCAGAGATCCAGTGACAGAAATCACATTGTGTGCTGACTCACTATTTTCTGGGCTGCTTGAGCATCATTTGCAAAACTATGCTTTACTCTGTCTTTTTAAAGAATCTTTTAAGACAGGTTTCTGTTCAAGGGATGTAGCTATATGGGTGGGGGCAAAATTAGGCCATTGTTCCCCCCCAAATAAAAATTCTGCCCTCTCTACATGTAATTTCCCTTTAGTCGTGAAATGTCTAGCATTTCAGTAACTTAAAATTTCAGTTGGCAATTAGAAACACAGCTTTAAAGAAAAGGACAGGGAGAGGTACCAAGAGAAAGCAGCCACGATAAATGTAAGAGTTCTGGGTGTGAAAGATGCTAGAAATGCTAGAAATTTCAGGACCAAATAAAACATTTATTTGGGGTGGCAAAACTCTTATTTGGAGGGTCAATGACCTCATTTTGCCTCCACCAGACTGTATTTACATCCTTGAGAAGTGCAGCATCTGTGAGCCCTAAGCAGTATAGCCAATAGTGAGAATGATTTGAATTCTAGTCCACTATCATGTTCCACTTCCCTGCTTTAGGGGTGACCTGGGGATGTTTAGGTACAGTGGAGAGAATGTGCTGGATGGAAGCAAAGGAGGCAGAAGGCTGGAATGATCAGGGAGAAGGAGAAGATAGAAGACAGGTCCTAGGTATTTGAATAGTGTTTTGCTACACTACCGTTTAGAACATGGTATCAAGTCATTTTGACACTGAATAATGTATTTGCAGCTGAAAGAGTCCGCTGGACTCCAATACCAGACAGGTACCAGTCAGGAAAAAAATGCAAGAATACAAAGCTTTGACACATGACTAGGTTGATAAAAAGTATCACCTAAAAATACTTGAAATTGCCTTAGACCAGTGGTCCCCAAATTGTGCCCTGAAGGGATTTTGGACTTCAGCTCCCAGAATCTAAGAATATTGGCCATGGCTAAGGCTTCTGGGAGCTGAAGTCCAAAATCTCTTAAAGGGCACAGTTTGGAGACCACTGCCTTAGACAGGGGAGGGAAACATGCTGTCCAAAAGCTCCTGGAGAGCTGCATGATACCCCACAGAGGCAGTTTTTATTCTCTCTGCAGTCAAGGGGTTTCTCAGTCCCGAGCTCTGGAACTCCAGATCATCTCGCAGCCATCCTGTTATCCTTCTATGAGAAGGCAAAGGCCTTTTTATACCTCTGGAAACTATGCTAAGTTGCTGCATTTATGTTGTCCTTGGACCTTTATTGGTATTATTATTATTATTAAGGTATATTCTGTTTAATTCAGTCTCTTTTATGTTTAATTATTTTGATTTTATTCTTATCCACCTTGAGTCCATATTTTTGGAAGAGAGATGGGTTTTACAGTCAATAAATTAATAAAGTGAACTTGGGGTGCCAAGGATTGAAGCTGAGGCTGTCTGTGTATGTTTGGCATGTGCTTTACCATTATGGCTTCCACCTCTGTTAACACTCTTCATTCAGCCTCCAGATGTTTTGAAACTAGTCTGTTTCCTCATGGCTGAAGGAGGAAACTATCCACATGTACGTCTCCCATTGCAAAGTGTCCTTAAGGACAGAAAGTCTGATTAGTCCATCATAATATAAGATTCACCAAAAACAAAACAACCCCCCCCCCCCAGCATTCTCTTTTGCCCATAACTTCTAAGCATCCACTATAGACATTTGGATCTGTTTCTGAATTTGCTAGTTTCCATGGCAATCAGCATGTGATTGCAATGATGTTGGACCAAATGAGGCTTTGGAACAATGCCAAGGGAGGCAGCTTTCTTCAAGTATTTGCATTCCATTTATTAACTGCAAGATGACGGGAGTGTGTGTGTGTGTGAAAGAAGGAGAGAGAGAGATTGCTTATAGTCTTTCAGCTTTTCTGATTTTGCAAAACACTAGCGACAGAATATGTTGGAGTGAATATTTGGGGCTTCCCAAAGTTGTTGTTAGAGCCCCTTTACAACCTATGTAAAAGTGTGTCACATTCCAGAAAGTGGCAGTTGTATTTTAAAGATCTGAGATGACCTTCACAAGATAGGTACTACGGTCTGCCCTCCCCATACACGGGGGATCCGTTCCCATTGGGTGACTCTCAGCCAGAGAGGAAGCCAATAGCATAACTATTATTATTATTATTATTATTATTATTATTATTATTATTATTACCCTTTATTTTATAAAGCGCTGTAAATTTACACAGCGCTGTACATACAATCTTTTAATTAGATGGTTCCCTGCCCTCAGGCTTACAATCTAAAAAGACATGGCACAAAAGGAGAAGGGAGTGGGGGTGGGGAAGGGGATGAGGGCCAGCAGTTCTTCTCTACCTCCAAGGCCTGGATCAGGGGAGATGGACTGGAGGGAGGGCTTGGCTTCTTAATGGATGGGTAATCTTCTTCCAGGGAGGCCTGTTGGAGCTAGCCTGCCTCTCTAGTAGGATAATTTGTATAACATAAATAGCAATACAGGAAATGATTCAATACTCATATAAACAAATCTTGCAAGAAAAACCCCATGTGATAAGTTCACCTTAGGGTCATCATGTATATTGGAAATGACTTGAAGTCACATAACAATAAATGAATGAAAATGAAAAGTCTAAGGCCTAAATCCAATTGCTGGTCTAAGCTAGGAGCCCTGGTGGCGCAGTGGTTAAATGCCCCTACTGCAGCCATTCACTCGAAACCACAAGGTTGCGAGTTCAAGACCAGCAAAAGGGCCCAAGCTCAACTCAGGCTTGCATCCTTCCGAGGTCGCTAAAATGAGTACCCAGACTGTTGGGGGCAAATTAACTTACTTGCTAATTAGCTTACTTGCTGTTCACCGCTATGATCTTTGGAATAGTGGTATATAAATAAAACAAATTATTATTATTATTATTAAACCAATTGAATTCATGGAATTTACATAATGGTTGAACACATCAGAGATGTAGGTCTCTTTGCCACTACAGTTATACCACTGATATCACTAACTGCCATGGCTCTATCTGATTTAATTCTGTTTTTCAGATTTGTGAAGTATTTCAGTTTCTCTGCCAGGAAGCTCTAGTACCTGCCCAAACTATAAAGTATAGGGCTTCATAAGATGCAGTCATTGAATTGGCAGTATAGTAAATGTACATTTAATGGTACAGTACAATCAATTAGGTCATTTCATGTTAAACCTACTAAAGTTATGTAGTGTGAAAGAGACTGGTCTGTCCAAAGATGGTTTTCTAAACTGCTGTGAGTAATAGTTGCCTCCTTTTTTCTAGCCCTTTTCATAAGGGTTTCAACCATGACATGGGACTGGTAGCCCAAACAAAAAAAACTTTTCCAAGCAAGAAGGATATTTTCCAATCTCTGCTTTTAATACTTCTCCCGACCCACTGGCCTGAGATTTAAACCATCACTTAAGTCTTGGGTTGGCCTTCCGGATGTGGGCTGGCTGGGGAGCAACCCACTTCTGGATTGCCCTTGGGGCTCAGGATTTTTTGCCCTTTGGAAGCTGGGGAATTGGTCTTGGAGCAGACCATCCGCCAGTTGTTCCTACACAAGGTTCTCCCCCCTGGTTTTTGCAGTTCTCGAAGAAATTAAAGTTTAATAGGTTGAGTTTAATAAAGTTGCCCATTTTTATAAACCAGTTCTATGTGTCTGGTCTCGTTATTTAATGAGTTGGTCAGCAATGGATTGCTCCAATTAGTGCCTGTCACTGACACTTTCCCTCCCCTTTATACAGTTAGGTGGTGGAATCCTTTCTGCTTCCCCCACCATGGCCAATGTCCTTTTAATAATCACCAAATATCTGGACGAGAAGGAAGAGGAAGAGGAGGTGGAGATGACAAAGGACCAGTAAGTTAATTGAGATTGAGAGGGATATTTGTTTATGTACATATAAGTCAAAAGCGTTCTGGAGTGTAATGGGATTGACAGCTTTAAAATACTAAGGAGATTATCACAGGAGGGCTATTTACACTTGATATTACACTTTAATAATGCTACTCTAACGTTATTTAGCAAAAACAATACAATGATGAAATTGCAACAGTTTCACACAATGTTGCAATAATGGCATTAATGATTCATGAACAGTAAAATAGTGCTTCTACATTCTGTACGTTGAAAGAAGGTGTGATCGGAGAGAAAAAAAAACGGATAATCTCTCACCGCTAAGGAACTCTCCTGTGACTCACAAATGTGACACAGGAAATGATTCTGCCAAATGGCACACTGTGGGACTGGGGGATTCAATTTATTTCCAGAAGGTTTAATAACGGATTCTCAGTGGCGCTACTGAAATGTGATTGCCTTTCACACGTTCACGATAACACTAACAAAACTCTACTGGCAAGCCATTAATGCTTTTTTATTGTTAATGAGAAGTTGCACTAGGATGACACTTTGATAACAGACAAACCTCAAGGCAAATTGGATTGGGGTGAGGAAGAGGACTGGAAAGGAGGAGAAGATGAATACAATTAAAATGTGTGAATAGGGAGTAGGAGAAAGCAAACTGGATAATTCGGAGTTGTGGAGGTAGGACTGGAGGAAAAGGACAGGAGGGGGGAGGGAAGGATAAGATGTTTAGCCAGAGTTGCATGGATGAAAAGATGGGAGAAAGCAATATGGGGAAGGAATGTGAAGATAAATCTAGGCTGAAGAATTGAGAGGTGAGAATGAGAAAGAGGACAGGAGAGGGGAAAGGAGAGAAGCACATTTAAGATACATGAAGAGAGGGAGAAAAAGAAAAGAAGATGGTTATTAAGGATGGTGAGTGGAGAGGGGAGAGAGGGTAGGAGAAAGAAGGAAAGGAAAAGAGAAAAAAATGATTGAGAAACAGGAAGAAGATGAGTATAGGTAGGAATTGTTGGTGTGAAGGGAACACAGAGAGAGATATTTGACCAGGAATTTTGGGGGAAGACAGAGAAAGAGAATGAAAAAGAAGTGAAATCAAGAATTAAAAGCGAAAGAAATCAAGTCCTAAGTAGGGCTGAAGAAAAAAAAACTTGTAGCATGCTTTGTGCAACCCAATGCACCTCAGACCAAGAAAGAAATAGCACTATGACTTCAGCCATTGGAAGTAGTTTGATGACCATAAGAAGATAATTAGGGAAGCCAACATTAAGATAAGAAAAGCCATACTCAGTGGCCCTGATGCTGGGGGAGGAGGTGAGTAGGTGGACTTCCTAAACTTTAGGGCCTAAAGAATCAACAACAGCTGTAGCAGTGGAAAGCACCAGGACACAACTTTTTAAAAACCAAGCCAATATTGAAGAAGCTCCTTAACTTTGTCATCCATTTATGTTGTTTTGTATGTTGTGGATCATTTATACATACAGGATCACTAGCTGGTTCAGACGTATACCCTGCAAAGAAGTGCAATGGGGGTGGGAGATGAAGCCAATAAGCACAATATGATTTTACGCACGAACATTTATTAACATATGCACTCAGTGTAAGTGTTCAAGAGGTTCATACTGAATACTGCCATGAAGCTACATGTGATTTTTTGAATTTCATACTACTTACACATTTTGTCATATTAACAGGTACAAACATAAAAATCTGTATGGACAGATGGCAAAGTGTGCTAATTCTACAAAATAATCAGATCAGTAAATATCATCAAGCTGTGGTTTTAAATATAGTTTGTCAGCATTCTAGTTTGAAACAAATACAACACAAAGAAAAGACTATTTCTTTTTTGACATACGACAGTATAATTAACAAAAAGTTAGCTAAAGTTTAAACTTTTTAAAAAATAAATCAACCATATGGGGATACAAGTACAACCAACTGTCCCTCTCTTCATCTCCAAAATGTGCAGGTTTAGGCTTGGGGCGGGGGTGTTACAACGGGACCCTATATGATCTATTCTGACTTTTCATTGAAAGTATGGCCTTGAAGCAAGCCAGTCATATCAATTCATACTCTTTCTAGCCTAGAATAGGAAGGCCATACTGGTTGAAGAAGGGGACTACATGAACTAATATCAATTGCTTGTTCTCATTACACAAAGGATACAAATGATCACTCCAGCTAAGCATTGGGACATTTTTAGGATATGCCCTTCCTAAGCAGTCATGTATGTAGTTTACTCCACTGCCCATTTTTTTCAACAATGTTATGCAGCAGTGTTTTTTTTTTCTTTTTACTTAACTTTTACATCTTTTAGCATTGAACATGTTGAGTACAACTTTTATACTTCTGGTGTTGAGTATCACGTGTGCATCAAGTGGTAACAGTGCCCATTAACTCCATTTCAGTTACAGGTTGTAACACAACAAAATGTGGACAAGTGTAAGATACCCTAGATTGGGAACCATAGCGCTAGAAAACAGGGTAAAGAAATGAATGAAATTCTTGTTGGAAGATGCAGCAGCTTCTACATCTGTTTTCACCATTCTCTTGTTCACTAGGGGATAATATGGCTTTCTTTCTAATACAAATCTCTCTACCTCTAGCCCATCGAACAGTTTTTTTTCTCTTCCCCTTAATGGAAACAGAGAAATCATTAGCCCTATTGTTTGATCCTTTACAGATGGGTGATGAGCTATTAAATGAAGTGGATTCATGACACTAATTTCTCCGCTGATGTTGATTTTGTTAATTACGTTGTTTATTCACTTCCTACTACAGTTGAAAATGAGGAAAAAATAAAAAAAGACTACATCAGCATTAAGGAAATTGATCATACACCAAAAGAGGATGTGCTGGTAATAACAGACAATTGGAATGCAGAAGTAGGAAATAGAACCAATTATTGTAGGAGAATTTGGCTTAGGATCAAGAAATGAAGCAGGAGAGTGAAAAATGAATTTTGTGGGGCCACAATTGCAAACGAATTCTTCACATAACCACAGAGTTGTCTGTATATGTAGACATCACTTGATGACTAGTATAGAAATGAGCTAGACTACATAACTGGAAGCATAAGATGGAGAAGCAAAATCAAGATCAGGAGCAGATTGAGGCACAGATCATGAACTTCTAATATCAACAATTAAAGCAAAGCTAAAGAAGTACACAAAATCAATGAATGTGTCAAAGAACAACCTGACGATCATCCTTGTAGAATTTAAAGACCATATAAAGAACACATTTACACTCTTAAACCTAATGGGAACCAGAACAACCCTGGACTGAAAACTGAGACATTGTTTGGAAAGAATGTAAACATGCACTATTTGTAGCCGAACAGAAAGAAAAGCATCATTGGAGGATAGATGAAACTCTTTAAGCTCTGAAAGACAGAAGAAAAGCAAAAGTAAAAAATGACAGATTATTAAAGATGCAACAGTTCAGTGACTTGTGCTCAGGAACAAATTGAACTACAGTGGGCCCTTGGTGTCTACTGGGGTTTAGTACCACACCACCCCTTGGATATCAAAATCTGTGGATGCTCAAGTCCCATTAAATAGAATGGCATAGTAAAATGGTATCCCTTATATAAAATGGCAAAATCAAGTTTTGCATTTTGGAATTAATATATTTTTAAAATATTTTAAAGCTGTGGATGCTTGGATCCGTGGATATGGAGTTCTGACTATATTATAATTGCCCCCTTCACAAAGAAATAATGATACAAGGCAATAATGGCAGTAAAGAGGAGCTTTATTATCTATTTGACTTAAATTGAACTCTGGTGATCTGCAGGGAGGAGGAGCTAATGTAAGTTTGAGCAGATGCAGGGAATCCCAACCCAACCTTCTCCTACCCCTGGGCAAAGTACACAAGCTCTGAGGTGCCAGTCAGGCTTTTGGCTTGGCACCCAGCCAGCCATCAACAAGAGAGACCTTCTCAGGCAACCTGCTCCAGGTGCCATGACATAAAAGTAAATGTGCCCTAGCCTGGTCACAAAAGTAGTTTCCTTTCCTAGCACCTAGGCCCCTTGACCCACAGGAGAATCTCTAGATATGTCCCCTTCACCAAATAGGCAAGTGTGGATGCCCACCACACTGCCCCTTCAAATCCTCTCTCCCTGCCTACCTGTCCTAGACAAGATGCAAGTATCTACTTAGCACTTTTCCCCTACCAGGACAGCCAATGCTGCCATTATCCCTGCTGCAGATGAGCTAAAAACAACAGAATGGGAAACGCTTTCGCTCTATCCAGTTGTCATCTTTTGAACAAAATACCTAGATGAGGTAAAAAAAAAATTGCTGCAGTCCTGCAGTGAAAGAATTCCAAATCTCTCAAATCACTTTCTTCCTTGCTCTGTCAAGGCACCTTGAGTCTATGCATCTTATCACATGGCTTAATAATATGTTTTACCTCTAACTGGCTTAAGTCTTAATTCGGGCGGCATCCTGATCTTATTGGAACGTTTTTGCTGCTGAATCTGCCACCCAAATACATCCTTGGTGCATCCCCACTTCCAGGAGCGCTCCTCATGGCTTTTTTTGGATCCAGGAGTTTTCCAGCTTAAGAAAGTGGCTGCTGGAGTACTCCTCAAAGCGGGGATGCACCCTGGTCCCCGGATGTATTCGGGTGGGAGATTTGGTGGCAAAACCTTTCAATAAGATCAGGATGCAGCCCAAATTAAGACTTAAGCCAGATAGAGGTAAATGGATTATTAAAATATGCGATAAGTACCTCACCCCTCCAAATTTGTCTGGGTAAAATTGCCAACCAGACTAACAGAACTCCGTGTCAATGAACCTTAATTTCCTTCATGTCAGTCAATGATCGCTAGAATAATAAGAGCCTCGCCTTTTAGAAACCTCAGATCATTACTACTCAGATGATAACCAATATTCTGGGTGGTGGTCCTGTGCATTGATCAAAGAGCAGGACCCTTTCTCCTTACTATTCAGCCTTCTCATTCATTCTTAGCTGGGATCCAAAGAGACGGGACCTGCTTGGCTAGTGGCCCAGTAGTACAGGTCATGGCCACAAATTAATACAAAGACTTTCTCCTTCAGCCCTTGTGAACCTATAAGGGAATATAAATGTGTTATATCAAAACTAATTCTTAATTGGTTGTACTTAGGATTTAAACGCTACTGATATCCATCTCCTGATGGACTGAATGGCCCCAGGGGTAGATTCCATCACTGCCATGGTTGAAGCTACTCCAAAGTGAAAGGAATATGTTCCAGCCGTATGCCCAGACAATCCTAGATGTGACAGGCTGTTTTGACCATGGCCCAACAGTGATACTTAATAAGACACCTATTCAGTATCCCTCCCAGATTTCTCTAATTGCTAAATAGACGTTAAATAGATTTTGAATGATGTCAGCTCAGGTTCCCAATTATATTGCATTGCTGTGCACCTTTTGGTCAGCCATTGAGTGTCAAATGGTGAAGATGATTTATCACCACATGAATTCCAGCTGGGCCTTGTGTGAGGCTGCCACCAATTCACTTACACAAAGAGCCTCCCAAAAGTGGTAAGACAGGCTACATGGAATAATAATGTCTCGAAAACAGTGTTACATAGAAATTCCCATATCCTCTTTAACCCTTTCCATATGGCTCGGGACATTGGTTCCCATTTATCTTAGTCTTGCCAGTCTCCCTTGTCCAGTCTTCCAGCATTTTTCTTAAGTGAAAATTACTTGGAAGAATATTATCCTACTGGCTATGGCTGCAGCTGCACTGCAGAGATAATCCAGTTTGGCACCACTTTAACTGCCATGGCTCAGAATTGTAGTTTGTTGTAGCACCAGAACTCTCTGACAGAAAAGGCTAAAATGTCTCACAAAAGTACAGTTCCCAGAATTCCATCGCATAGAGCCATGGCAGTTAAAGTGGTGCCAAACTAGGTGACTTCTGCAGTGCGGATGCAGCCTGTGAAGGTGATACCAAGGTGGCCACCCAACCAGTAAATGAGAACTATAGGAAATGTCCAAAGAACAAGGATTATTATTATTATTATTAAACTTTATTTATGAAGCGCTGTAGATGTACATGTGCCCATGGCATACAATCTAAAGCAGGGGTAGGCAACCTGCGGCCCGGCAAGGCCTTGGGACCGGCCCCAGCCCAGTCCTGCCGCCGATTGCCACCAGGGCCTTTGGGGGGCAATTGTCTATAGAAGCCTCAGAAACATGCATTTATATTAACATTTTTTAAAAAAATCAGCAAATTTTTTCGCGTGTCCTCCATTTTTTTTATAAAAAAGTGTCTTCCATTTGAAAATTTTGTCCTACATTTGTCCTGGTTTATTTATATATTTAATTTTTTGTAATTTTGTAATTTTTAATTTTTTGGCTTCGGCCCCCCCAGTTGTCTGAGGGACAGCAACCCGACCCCCGGCTCAAAAAGGTTGCCTACCCTTGATCTAAAGGATAATAACAAATAGATAAAACAATAGATAATATTATAAGATAGAAATGAGTAAAAAGGAAGCAACTTAAAAACATCAAATATAAAATATCGAATCAAATATCAAAAACAACCAGATAACAATCACAGACTCCCTGGGAATGCTTCCCTAAACAATACGGTCTTTAACTCAGTTTTAAAACTGGTTAGGGAAGTGATGAGCCATGCTTGTGAGGGAAGGAGATTCCAGGAGTGAGGGGCAGCAAGTGAGAAAGGACGAATCCGGGAAAGGGCAGTGGAAATCCTAGGCTGGGACAGGAGACCTTGACTACCAGAGCGGAGGGTATGAGTAGGAATGTAAGGAGAAAGAAGTTCAGATAAATAAGGAGGGGGCAGCCCATGAAGGGCTTTAAAAGTCAGCAACAGAAGTTTGTACTGAATGCAGAAGGGGAAGGGGAGCCAGTGAAGGGATGACAATAGAGGAGAAACATGGTCAAAACGGCGAGCGAGTGAAATAATACATGCAGCTGAATGCTGGACAGAAATTAATGGGCGGAGGCAAGAGAGAGGAACCCTTGCCAGGAGAAGGTTACAGTAATCTAGTCGTCTTTGCAGTAGAAGCCGATAGGATAGGGAGGATAGGAAGGAAAGAAAAATGAAGAAAGAAGGAAACTGCTTTAACAGACTCCAGAGCAGGGGAATCATGCAGCCATCAGCCCTGTATCAGCTGCTTAGTAACGGAGGCTGAAATGACAAGGTACAATAACCCACTTCCTAGCAACCAATGTTGCTAGGGAGAATTAAATTTGTGATGTTACCTAACTCTCCCAGCCTAGTTAGATTATAATTGAATTTTTGGGGGGTTGGGGCTGCTCAGGGTCTAACCACGCCCATCTCCGTGCCCCAGTTGACATGGTGTCACTCAGTGATGTCACTTGGAGGGGTGCAGGGGGTGCGGACTGCACCAGGTGACAACCTAAGGGGGGTGGTGACACCACCGTTGCTTAAACACCTGTATTTGGGCAGAAACATTGTGGCATTTGCCTGTATCTTTTTAAAATGCTTGAAGAGATGGTAGGAGAGAGGTGAATCTCAGTGGGAGAAAAAAGGAGGGTAATCCCAGAGAATTTTTTAAAATTAAAATTTCAAATTTCAAAATTTTAATTTTTTATTTTTTTTAAAAAAAATATGAGTTTTTCAATTATTCTTTTTAATTTAAAAAACATTACATTTTAACCAAATCTTCACTATGTATATGTAAATACATTTAGGTTATGCATATAATATTGTCATTTGAAGGTATAATTTCAATTTTGCTAGTTGTTTATGTCACAACTATTGATGAAACAAAGGAAAACAATGTCAAAGAATTTACAAAATTCAGTCAGTGTTTTCAGGACAGATTATACCATTGCCTCTCACTAGCGGATAGTTTATTTTAAAATAAGAATTAAAGTGCTTACATTTTACTTTGAATACATTGACCTGTGAATAAGTCAACTCAGTTTTTTGGGGGTGAATTTTTTGACTAAAATTTCTGGCAAAAATGTCTTACTTATATATGAATATATAAAATATCTTAACTTTGAGGTCCTTCCCTTCTACATGATCACTTTTTTCTTTGCAATAGTATGGTTGCCTATACTTCATCCTTTCAATCAGCCTGATTCACTTGCTCAGTCATCCTAGATGCAGAAGTTTTTATTTTTGTCTCAAAAATAAAAATAAATAAATAAAAACTAAAATAGACTGATGAGAAAACTGATACAAAGTTTGCTGGATTGGATCAGGTCTAAATGGCTGCTCTTGCAACTAAAGAAACATTACTTCTTAAGAAACATACAGCTCTCAAGGAGTACAGATCAACATGGAGGAGAGAGAAATGCCATCCTTAAAGCAGATGTAGGGGCAATGTGTTGCCGATGGTCATGTATTTGTAGCCACTGATGCTACCATTTGCTGTTGCCAAAATCTGCTACCTTTGGCCCCATTCCCACTTATAAATTGGTGTGCGATCCAAATCAATGGATTGATTCAGCAGTGGATGTCCCACTACATTTGCCCCAATTGCATTTTCCCCATTACATTTGCCCTGATTGCATTTATTCCCTCCCAAATAATCCACTTGTGGTTCCCATTCACAAATGAATCAATTCAAAATGATTCGGTTCCAGCTGGCCGAAGGGGAAATTTGAATCGATTCCAATTTGCATGTGGTTCCCACTTGTGCAGATTCAATTTATCAAAAAAGAAGTCAAAAAAATCAGTGTCAAAAAGACATGGATTAAATGGGTCTAGTGCATGATTCCTCTCAGAATTGCTTCAGCAATTTGGATTATGTGGGAACCAGGGTTGTTTGAACAGGTTCAAACCGATTCATGATCTGATTTTAAAGGTAGTGGGGATAAGGCTGATATAGCAATAGAAGCAGGTTGCAGTAATACCACCACAAAAATGGCTGCTAAGGAACTTCACAGCTGAACTCGGAAAGCTCTCTTTTTGAACTAAGGCTCACAGACTCCTTAAGATAGCTAGAGGATTGTGGGCTGTGTAGTTCAAACAGTTAATTTGCTAACCTCTGCAAGGAATCCAACTGTGATATCATAATCAGGCCAGCAGAATTTCTGACTGATTTTTTTGATACATACATTTTGGGACTCAGTGTTAGTTTTGCTCTTTCATGTCACAATATAGTTGCAGTATACTGAGTCAATAACTGATAAGAGATAGCTCTGATCAGAGAAGGTTACTCCAGGTTTTAAGATGGCATGTTCGTGCCTTGACTGAGAAATATATATATGAATTCTCCTACAATGAATACAAAGGGGGTTATTGCCTTGGTTCTAAGAATAAATGACTTATGTAATCTAAGAGTTTTACTTGGTGGTGTAGTGCATATAAATCACTTTAAAGAAGCATTCCACAGAATATATAAAAAGGAGAAAGGAAGGAAGGGGGAGGGAGGGAGGGAGGGAGAGAGAGAAAAAGTAATATAGCAGCACATTTAAGACTAACTGGTTTTCATTTTCACATGAGTCTTCATGGATAATAATCCCACTTGTCTGGGTACAGTACAGAGTGATAAGAAATGTTCAGGCATATTTACATCTTACACGTAATGTTATGTATGTTATTTTAATATGAAATTTTGTTTGTAAATAAAAATTAAAGCATATTTACACAGTTGTGGGATGAAATGTAATAGGATCCCAAAAGAGGCAAATCATGACACTTGCCCTAAATTTTCTTACAGTGGTCAGTGTTGATATATGAAAGCAACAAATCTGCTTACCAAAAGTCAGTTTACCTGGTTTCAAAACTTTCTCTGAGAAGATTCCTTTTGATATATATATGGTAATGAGGACTCTTGTATTAATATATGTAGTGAGCCATGAAGCCATTGTCTTTGTTCAAACTTCTGCTAATGGAATGGAATTTGTGAATATAATTCCAACCAGCAAGTTCTCTTTTTAGTCTTCCTTTGGTCAGTGTTCCAGCCTGTAAATCACTTTCTGAGTGTCCAGGAAGATTGGAATATTCTGCAACTGGTTTTTGGGTATTCTAATGTCAGATTTGTGTCCATTAATCTTCTTGCATTTTATTTGTTTAATATAGAGGGCAGAGGGGCATTGCTGGCAAAGGGTGGCCTATAACACATTGGAGGAAGAGCAAGAGAACATACATCTGATGTGAGTTATATCTATTGACTAGATAAAATGTGGCTAGATACCAAGTGTTGTAGGCTATCTTTCAGAGGAAGGAACTGGCAAAACTGTCTCAGAGTATTTCATGCCTAAGAAAATCTCATAAAATTCATGGGGTCACCATAAGTCGACAGGTGACTTGAAGGCACATACACACGGTCTGTCAAATGGAAATAATAAAAACCACCATTTAGAGTTCTAAACTATATGCCAAGAGTGACCTCTTGTGTTTGTCCTGAAATACTGCAGGTTTAGTATGGAATACCTTAACTGATTTCATCCATGAAAAGTACATTTACCATATTATGACTTTATAGCAATATGATACAACCTTAACTGCCATGACCACATCCCACAGAATCCTGAGATTTGATGTTTTGTGAATGGCTAAAGATCGCTGGCAGAGAATTCTAAATATTTCACAAAACTACAAATCCCAGAATTTCATAGTATGAAGCCCTGGCAGTTAAAGTGGAATCATAGTGCTATAAAATTGTGTAGACTAGTGACAATTTCCATTCCATATTTTAAAAATTAAATTTAGTTTTCTTTGCTGTGTCGTCATATAAGAACAGATGCTTGAGCACTCAAGCAGAAAAAAGGGAGGGGAAGAAAAATACACATTTGGTTAGATGAGAAGTTTGGAATATCACTTTTTCCTTTACAGTCTTTTCATTTTGTAAACAGGAAAGAGCTATGTATCATGTTTCTCTTTATCTATTGTTTTAATTGTTTTACAGGAAAATAGATAATACAATTATGATAAGAAAAACAGAGCCCAAATATTTTCCTCTCCTTGTGCAAATATATTTGATCCATAATGTGTGAGTACTATCTGACAAAAACTAACACATGTTTATTTTGCACTTGTGTATTGGCAACAGTGTATAAAACATTGCACAAAAAAGCAGCCTGCAGATGTTAACTGGATCAATGAAACTACCAACTTTTTGCATGCGGAACATGAAAGCCTTTGATTTGGTTTATTACACTTGCTAAGCTGTCTTGCACCCAGTCAGTGAGTTTTACTTTTAGTTAGAGACTGCCACTTGGTTATCCTAAGTACATAGTTTCTGTTGCACTGCTTGCATTTGATTGCAGATCACTGAAAAACGCTTACCAAACTGCAATAAAGTTTCTTATTATATTAATAACTTGCTTCATCCCCATTTTTTCTCCATCTCAGAATGAGTCTTCACCTCCAAGGGGGCATCTACTTTGTAGAAATGATGCAATCTGACACGACTTTAACTGCCATGGATCCATCTTATATATTCCTGGAATTTGTAGTTTTATGAGGCACCAGCACACCTTGACAGAGAAGGCTAAAGACCTTGTAAAACCAGGATTCCATAAGATGGAATTAGAGTGCTAAAAGTGGTATCAAACTGCATTATTTCTGCAGTGGAGATGTGTCCCAAGAAAGAGTGTTGAGTATTCCCTATTAAAACAGCAGGAAGACAAATGAGCAATTTGGATTTTTTGCAGTAGAAATAGGCTTAAGGGAGCTTGCAGGTCAGTCTCGATAGTGTTTGCAGTTTTGGACTTTCTCAGTGCTTTACTAAAACTGAAATGAAATAGGGGAAATGCTTCAATTTGCTACAGTTTCTGTGAGGATTTATTAATCCCTGCCTTTGTGTGTGAATTTTCTGTGTGGTTCACGGTCTCCCTAATGTGGCCAGCTGTAGCTACTGCAGGATTTACTCAAATGCTCCTTCTGAAGGGAGGAAAAGAACTAAGCAGACAAACTGTAGTGAAGCAGGAACAGCCATAACAAGGCCAAGATCTCACATGCAATAGCCTACCTAGAAAGAAAGGAAAAAGCTAAGAGGACTCAGGGACATAGCTAGGATTTTAGGAAGGGGAGGGTCCAGACTAAGTGCCACCATTATAATGGGGATTGGGTGTGGCGGCACAGCAGCACACACCATTCATTTTTCTAATGGAAGGGGGGGGGGTCCGGACCCCAAGACCCCCCCCCCCTTGGCTACGTCCCTGGAGGACTGCTAACACCAATCAAAGGGAAGTAGTGAAGACACAACGTCTTGGGGAGTTGAAAAAGATTATTCCTAAGAATAGCCCAATGTGTTTGTGCCTAGAAATATTTAATGGCCTTCTTTAGGGGTTGTTAAAAGATAAAAGAAAGAAAGGGGGCAATGTATAAACAACAAAAATTATAACAAGACACAAGTTACAATTTGCAACGTCAAATTTGCACACATGTATCTTGCATCGAGTTACATGTAAAACATATCAGTTTTTCAAATGCCTTTAAAAGGTTAAAAATTACATTTCCCAGATTTCCATAGTGTTGAGCCATGGCAGTTAAAGTGGTGCCAAACTGCATTATTTCTGCATTGTGGATGAAGCCAGGGTTTTCAAAGGTTGCCAGCAAAGAAGTAGATCTAAATGTGGAAAAGTAGTGTGTGAACTCCAGGTTCTAAAACTAATTCTTAGGGGGAGCATCTGCTCAGAAGTACATTATTCTGAAATTCTACATCTTGAGCCATTATTTTGCAACTAGTTCTGGGTGGTACACCTTGAAATTCTAATTAAAAGCAAAGAAGATCCCTGAGGTATGCTTCATTCTAAAGCTTGAAAGTAAATTGTTTAAAAATCATCACTCCTATTTTATTAACCTTTTAAAAAGTTGATATATTAATCATCATTACAACAGCAACATTAATGTGTTTATGCAGTATTAATATTTTCAAGTTGGTTCACTCAGCTTCAATAGGTTTTCAAAGCTGGCTCATGTACTGCTTTCATTTGGGTAGTTCATAAATTGTGCAGTTGTGCCATAGGCTTTCTATGCTGTTATATAGCAACTATTGAAAATGATGGCTCATTTTACAGGTCCTTCATTTGCAGGAAAAAAATTGCTTGGTGGAGCTACTAACAGAATTCCATTCCATTCCATCAGACTAAATTTTCTTTGTGGCCATGTGTATTCTCTGATTTATCACTATCATCTTTTCCTGCTCCTCTATTAAATCCCATGACTACCTAACATGTTAGCAATGTAAGACGATAACATCAGGATAGTCTTCCTTTGGCTCGCAATAAGGTTCTTTCTAGTCTACTACTCAGTTTTCTTAAAGCAACACTCCAATCTAGAATGCCAGGAAGAAGCATGAAAGCAAAAGTCCTGCTTCTGTACCTGACAGTCATATTAAATGTTAGGAGTTTGTCGAATTAAAATAAAGCAACTTACCCCTTCCATTTTACAGTCACTTATGGGATGCACCTGGGAATTATTGCATGGAAAATGACACCACTGCCGCTGCCTGGCTGCATCCCACCTAAATCCCGGCTCCTGTCTGCTCTTAGTCCACCGCTTTTCAAAATCAGAAGCTTCCAACTGTGAAAATCAACCAGCTGAGTGCAGCTGGGAACCAAGATTTAGGCTGGATATAGTCAAGTGGCAGCATCAGTGGCATTTTCCATTTGATAATTCCTGGCTGCATCCCATAAGCGACTGTGACACAGAAGGGTTAAATCACTTTTTAAAATGTGATACACTTCTTGTCATGTAATAGAGGCATAGCAGGATAATATTTCCAACCCTTTCCTGCCAGGAAAACCATCCTGCTGTGCCTCATGTCAGTAGAACAGACCTCCATCGCTTTATGCAACTGATGTCTGTTAAAGTAAGTCTGGGGTGACATGTCAGGAGATGAGACTTAGGCCCTGAACAGACAGGTCAAAATAAAGCTGCTTTGGGTCACTTTGGAGGTACCGTATATACTCGACTATAAGTCGAGAAATTTATGCCCCAAAATGGACTCCAAAATCAAGGATCGACTTATGGAAGGGTCAATAGGTTACTACAGCTGATAAAGTTCATTAAAAAAGTGCCCACCTTCCTCTGTAGCCAAGTAAACAGTCCCCATTTGAGTCCTGGCACCAGTAGCCTCTCCTCTCTCCACGAGTGTGTGTGTGTGTGTGTGTGTGTGTGTGTGTGTGTGATCCTTCAGCCCTCCCTTGCAGCTGGAGCTAACAAGCAGCTACTGAGGAAAGGGAGAAGGATGCAGAGAGAGGGAGCATGCCCAGACTTGGACCCCGTTTTGCAAACCATGGGTCTGGAAATGTTGGGTTAAAGGCAAGCCTGGGGTCCTCCTTTTTTCCCTCCAAGCCATGGGTCTGGAAATGATGGGGTTAAAGGCAAAGCTGGGGTCCTCCTTTTTCCTCCAAGCCATGGGTCTGGAAATGTGGGTTAAAGGCAAGCCTGGGCTCTCCTTCCCCCTCCAAGCCATGGGTTAGGAAATGATGGGGTTAAAGGCAAGCCTGGGGTCCTCCTTTTTCCCTCAGCCATGGGTCTGGAGTGCTGGGGTTAAAGGCAAAGTTGGAGTCCTCCTTTTTTTTTCCAGGAAGCCATGGGTCTGAAAATGATGGGGTTAAACAAGGCTGGGGTCCTCCTTTTCCCCTCCAAGCCATGGGTCTGGAAATGATGGGAGTTAAAGGCAAGTTGGGATCTTCTTTTTCCCTCCAAGCCATGGGTCTGGAAATGATGTGGTTAAAGGCAAGCTTGGGGTCCTCCTTTTTCCCTCCAAGCCATGGGTCTGGAATGATGGGGTTAAAGGCAAGCCTGGGGTCCTCTTTTTCCCTCCAAGCATGGGTCTGGAAATGATGGGGTTAAAGGCAAAGCTGCCCCCCTTTTTTCCATGGAAGCCATGGGTCTGGAAATGCTGGGGTTAAAGGCAAGGCTGGGGTCCTCCTTTTTCCTGCAAGCCATGGGTCTGGAATGATGGGATTAAAGCAAGCCTGGGGTCCTCCTTTTCCCCTCCAAGCCATGGGTCTGGAAATGCTGGTGTTTAAAGGCAAAACTGGGCCCTCTTTTTTTTCCTGGAAGCCATGGGTCTGGAAATGATGGGTTAAAGGCAAGGCTGGGGGCTCCTTTTCCCTCCAAGCCATGGGTCTGGAAATGATGGGGTTAAAGGCAGGCTGGGTTCTCCTTTTCACCTCCAACCATAGGTCTGAAATGTGGGGTTAAGGCAAAGCTGGGATCCTCCTTTTCCCCTCCAAGGCATGGGGCTGAAATGATGGGGTTAAAGGCAAAGCTGGGATCGTCCCTTTTCCCTCCAGCCAGGTCTGGAAATGCTGTGGTTTAAGCAAAGCAGGGGTCTTCCTTTTATTTCATGGAAGCCATGGGTCTGGAAATGTGAGGTTAAAGGCCAAAGCTGGGGCCCTCCTTTTTTTTTTCATGGAAGCCTGGGTCTGGAATGATGGGGTTAAAGGCAAGCCTGGGGTCCTCCTCCCCCCCCCCCAAGCCATGGGTCTGGAAATGCTGGGTAAAGGCAAAGCTGGGGCCTCCTTTTTTTTCCATTGAGACATGGGTCTGGAATGATGGGGTTAAAGGCAAGGCTGGGTCCTCCTTTTTCCCTCCAAGCCATGGGTCTGGAAATGATGGGGTTAAAGGCAGGCTGGGGTCCTCCTTTTTTCCATGGAAGCTATGGGTCTGAAATGTGGGGTTAAAGGCAAGCCTGGGGTCCTCCATTTCCCCTCAAGCCATGGGCCTGGAAATGCTGGGGTTAAAGGCAAGCCTGGGGTCCTCCTTTTTCCCTCCAAACCATGGGTCTGGAAATGAGGGGTTAAAGCAAGCCTGGGGTCCTCCTTTTTCGCTCCAAGCCATGGGTCTGGAAATGATGGGGTTAAAGGCAAGCCTGGGGTCCTCCTTTTTCCTTCCAAGCTATGGGTCTGGAAATCTGGGGTTAAAGCAAGGCTGGGGTCCTCCTTTTCCCCTCCAAGCCCTGGGTCTGGATGAGGGGTTAAAGGCAAGCCTGGGGTCCTCCTTTTTCCCTCCAAGCCATGGGTCTGGAAATGATGGGGTTAAAGGCAAGGCTGGGGTCCTCCTTTTTCCCTGCAAGCCATGGTCTGGAAATGATGGGGTTAAAGGCAAGGCTGGGGGGGCTCTCCTTTTCCCTGCAAGCCATGGGTCTGAAAATGATGGGATTAAAGGCAAGCCTGGGTCCTCTTTTTCCCTCCAAGCCCTGGGTCTGGAATGTGGGGTAAAGGCAAAGCTGAGGTCCTCCTTTTTTTTTCCATGGAAGCCATGGTCTGGAAATGATGGGGTTAAAGTCAAGGCTGGGGTCCTCCTTTTCCCTGCAAGCCATGGGTCTGAAATGATGGGAAAAGGCAAGCCTGGGGTCCTCCTTTTTCCCTCCAAGCCATGGGTCAGGAAATGATGGGGTTAAAGGCAAAGCTGAGGTCCTCTTTTTTTCATGGAAGCCATGGGTCTGGAATGATGGGGTTAAAGTCAAGCTGGGGTCTCCTTTTTCCCTCCAAGCCATGGGGCTGGAAAAGCTGGGGTTAAAGGCTAGCCTGGGGTCCTCCTTTTTCTCTCTCCAAGCCATGGGGCTGGAAATGCTGGGGTTAAAGGCAAAGCTGGTGTATTCTTTTTTTTTCCTGCAAGCCTTGAGTCTGGAAATGCTGATAAAAAGAGGTGTGTGTGTGTGTGTGTGTGTATGTATGCACCCAGACTTGTTTCCGCATGCTGATACTGTGACCCTAGAGAGAGGTTCAGAGAGAGAGATGTAGAGCGGGAAGTGGTGCTTTGTTTCCCCCTTTAGATCTTTTGTAACATTACCCTCGACATATCCACGGGTCATATCAAAATCCATGATTTTGGCCTCAAAAACTGCCCTCGACTTATATATGGTATGTTGTTTAAATGGCACATCTTTAGGAGGGCAGACGCTCCAGTCCTTAGAACTGGAACGGGGCTTTGATGCAGCCTCCGTCCTCTTAGGATGAATGCATCATTTAAATAACATATCTCCAAAGTGACCCAAATGAGCTTTATTTTAACCTATCTGTTTGGGTCCCTAGTTATGCATTTGTAGATGTAGGATCTTGGCATAATTCTGCAAAAATAAATAAATAAATAAATAAATAAATAAATAAATTAGTTGATATCTGTATTACACCTTCTGGTATTTCCTTTCCCGCATGTTTGGTTCAACTACATAACTTGTTTAGAATAACACCATTTGAAAAAGATGGATAATCTAGGATCAGTTGTGGGAAGCTTTGGGCTTTGCCAGGTTGATCTAAAGAAATGTCAGTTCATGCAATATAGCCCCTTGGGTTTTGCAATGTTTGCTGGCTATTATTTCTTCTGCATCCACTTCTTCCATTATTTTGTGGGCTGTTTGTAGCTATTACATGAATTTACCCTAGGCCTGTTCAGGTTGACTTTTATAAATAAATAAAATGGGACTTGATTTCCTGAGGTGTGTCTATGGTTGGAAGGTGGTTCTCTTCTCTGCTTATTTTTAAAATTATTTTTAAAAGTCATACAGTTATAATGCAAAAGTGTCATTTCACTGATGCACTATAGTACTATAACTTTGAAAGAGAGAGAGAGAGAGAGAGGAACACATTGTTCAGATATGTTTCAGAATTAAAAATAAACTCTCTTGAGGGTGAGACTAAAATGTTGCAACCCATGCTGGGAATTGTCAGAAAATAGTCTGGGACAACAGATACCCATTTGGATATGTAACCCTTAACCAAGAGGATTAAAATAACATATAACACAAACTTGTGACAGCTTTACCCTATCTAGAGAAGCCTCATATATTTCAGTTAGCTTCTCTATGACTCTGCTGTTTCTGCAAGAAGCTTAAGAGGAAAAAGATGGGGGAGGAAGAAGGAGTAGCAGTGAGAGTCCTAAAGACTCAGCGGACACCTACCATACTCAGAACTCATGGCCAGATAGTGTTCCGCAGCAGAATTTCCTTGTTAGTTCAGTACCTGCATGTGTCCTCCACATTTTCCAGATGATTCTACAAAATACTATCAAATGCCAGGAGGGCTCTTAGAAACATGATGATTATGTGGCTCAAGCCATACAAAAGATTTGTGGGCATTTTGAGGCCCTTCAAGGAAAGAAGGGACAGCAGTGTGGCAAACCAAATGTACATCAAAGATAACAAGTGACTGAAAGCAATGCTGAGAACTGCTTGTTCTTTGTCAAGTCGTCTTGTTCTTTGTCAAGCCATTGACCAGTAAAAAAGCAAACGGGTCTTCCTCCACATCTGTGTGAATGAAAAATCTGGAGCAGGAGTCTCTTTACAGACAAATGCTTACTGCTAGCCTAGGTTCAAGCCATTTTAAGGCCATTTTGTGTTTCCTTGGGCTTGTCTTCACTAGGCTGCTTCTGGAATATTCCGGCCCCTAATTTCCACAGATACCTGTCCTCTTTCCACAGGTTGGCTTCACTTGCTGTTGTCCTGCCACCAACAGCACTCTCTTTATTGAGGGGCCCGAACAGACAAGCTGCTTCAGGTCACTTTGGAGGTATGCTGTTCAAATGATGCATGTGTCGAAAAGCCGTGCCTTCCCATGCAATCCCTGTTCATTGTACAGCACCACCACTGAGGCCACAGCGAGGCACCCAACCATCGTACCAAAGCTGGGCACTTTGCCAGGACCACATGAGAAGGCAGCCACTCATCATTGTTGGGAAAAGAGCCAAAAACTCAGAGTAAAAGTGAGAGTTTAAAATTCTGGTTAAAGGGAGAAATGGCCAACCCAGGTAGAGATGTCATGAAGACATTCTGTGCCCCATTTGGGGGCTTGGTCCTGTGTTATGTAAACAGGACGCAGTGAGCCAGGAGGAAGTAAATAACCCATGTAGTCTCAAATTTTGTTCCTGTGCAAATGACTTCATTTTGGAGATCCACCTGATGCTTTCTTCATCCTGAAGTATTTCTTGGGACCTTTTAGCATTATTCTTCATTACCAAGGTCTCAGGAAATACTTTTCATTCCTGCTTCCAAGGGCAGTTTACATTAGCCCAGTATTTTCTCAAATGAAATATGGCTGGCTGTTTGTATTATCTTAAAATGCAGGCTTGACCTTTGAATATTGCATACAGATTGAGACTCCTAAAAAGAAATTAGTTAATGTCAGAGTTGTTTCATCACCCTGTGTTTCATGTGCCCTGTAAAAATGGGAAGTAAGATTTAACACTTTTGTCCCATGATGCTGATTCCCCTTCCCTTGGCTTGACTAACAATAACCACCTAGTCTCCCTGAAAACCCAAACAGGATTTGGACCCTCTTTCCTAGTTGGTGTCTTCACAAACATTATTCTCAGTTTTCTCTACAGAGGGGGAATTCCTTAGAAGATGAATGTAGCTGCAATTCCCATCATTTCCGTTTTGTAGTGAAGCTGTAGTCTGACACTGCTGAGTTAAAACATTATCTTAATCAACAAAAGAAAACTCTATAGATGTCAAGATCTGTTGATGAAAGTAATACACAAGGGGCCTATTTTTGCAAGGATAAACAGAAAAAAAGTATTTATTTATTTATTTATTAAGATATTTTTATCCCAACCTATATCCGAAGGTGTCTGGTTGGTGTACAATGAAAGCAATTTAGAACAATTTTAAACTGTAACAATAATTTAAGAAGATTAAAAGCATATCAGCTAATTTATTACTTAAGACAATTTAAATCAATTTAGAATAATGCAACCCCCCCACATAAATACAAATAGGAGGATTCCAAACAAGAAAATAAAGCAAGAAATTTGATTGTATGAAAAAAAGCAACCTAAATGCTATAAAGAGCATTTTTGGCCATTTTTAGACATTTTAGAAGCATTTTGACCCAATTTTTAAAATGCTTCATATTTATTTGTCATCATAAGCCACCCACACATCACCAAAGTTAATAAGAACTGAATGAGTAACACAAATGAGCTTTGCTTTTACAAATTAATTTTAAGAGGTTGTGCAAAACATTATTATATTTAAAAAATAGCATCCAAAGCTTTGGATAGGCAGACTATATGACATGCTACTCATATCATCAGTATGCAGAGACTCCCAACTTTCTCTCTCCACCTAAAATCAGGGAAACTGTTTATGTACTAGAACAGTGAGTGTTGTCAGTAAGATTCTGGGTGAGAGCTGAACTAATGAAAACTTAATCCTAATAATAATAATAATAATAATAATAATAATAATAATAATAAATTTATTTGTATCCTGCCTCTCCTTGTGGATTGAGGCAGGTAATAGCAGAGTAAAATACAATCATAAAATCAAAACAATTCTCCAGTCCCCCCAACCCTCAAACCTCCCTCTCTACAAATAATACTAAAAACTTTACAGTAATTGAAGCAAGTAAAATAACATGGAAGAAAATTGAATTTGGGCAGGTGGGACACTTCAACTCTGAAGGCAGGTTATTCTGGAAAGGCCTGCCAGAAAAGATCCATCTTGATCGCCTTTTATTAAAGGCATCAAGTTATGTAATAAGGATCTCCTCTGGCAGGTCATTCCAAATTTTTGGAGTGGCAGTTGAAAAGGTCCTCTAGGAAGTCACAACCAGCCAGGTCTTCTTTGGCTGCAATAGATTCTTCCCAGAGGACCTGAGTGTGTGGGAGGAATTATATGGGAGGAGGCGTTCCTGCAAGTAGGCTGGACCCAAATCATGTAGGGCTTTAAAGGTGATAACCAACACCTTGTACGGTGCCTGGAAGCTAATGGGCAGCTAGTGTAAGGATTTTAAAATAGGTAATTCGGTTGAATCTAGATTTTCCTGCAACCATTCTTGCTGCCGTATTTTGAACCAGTTGAAGCTTCTGAACTTGGCACAAGGGTAGCCCCATGTAGAGCACATTGCAGAAATCGAGACGAGAGGTTACCAGCAAATGTATTATTATTATTATTATTATCCTTTATTTATGAAGTGCTGTAAATTTACACAGCTAGACGATTCCCTGCCCTCAGGCTTACAATCTAAAAAGACATGACACAGAAGGAGAAGGGAGTAGTGGAGGGAAAGGGTAAGAGGTCCAGCAGTTCCTCTCTACCTCCAAGGCCTGGAGCAAGGCAGAGGCTTCATATTGGATGGTTAATCATTTTCCAGGGAAAATACATACTCTCAAGTAGGATAATACATATACAGTACATAGCAATACAGGAAATGGTTCAATAAACAGGCACCACAAGAACATCAAATAGTAAGCGACAATTATGCAATGCCTGGGAAGGCTTCTCTGAACAGGATGGTTTTCAACTCCGTTTTGAAGCTGGTTAAAGAAGTGATGGCTCTTGCTTTTGGGGGAAGAAGGTTCCAGGAGTGAGGGACAGCGAGTGAAAAGGGGCGAATCCAGGATGGGGCAGAGGAAATCCTGGGCTGAGACAGCAGACCTTGACTACCAGAACGGAGGGCCCGAGTGGAAAGGTGAGGAGAAAGAAGGTCTGATAAGTAGGGAGGGGCCAGTCTATGGAGGGCTTTAAAAGTGGACAGCAGGAGCTTATACTGAATGCGGAAAGGGAGGGGGAGCCAGTGAAGGGATGCCAACACAGGGGAGATGTGGTCAGAGCGGTGGGAGGAAGTGATAGTGCGTGCAGCTGAATGCTGAACAGAGATTAAAGGACGGAGGTGAGAAAGAGGAAGCCCAGCCAGGAGGACATTACAGTAATCAAGTCGTGAGACCACTAGGGCATGGACCAGGATCTTGGCAGTAGAGGCGGAGAGATATGGTCGGATTTTGGCAATATTGTACAAAAAGAATCTACAAGCCTTGGCTGTGGTCTGGATCTGAGGGATACACGACAGAGAAGAGTCAAAGATAAAACCAAGACTGCGGGCTTGCTGGACAGGTTGAATAGAAATGTTGTCCACAGAGACAGAAAAGGAGTGTTGAAGGGTAGGCTTAGGAGGGAAGACAAGAAGCTCCGTCTTGGACTTGTTGAGCTTCAAACGCCGATGGTGCATCCACTGCGAGACAGCTGTGAGGCAAGACGAAACTTGCTGTTCAAGCCTTGGAGAAAGGTCAGGAGCGGAAAGATACAGCTGGGTGTCATCGGCATACAGATGGTAGGAAAAGCCAAAAGAGCTGATGAGTTTTCCTAAGGACAGTGTGTAGAGAGAAAACAGAAGGGGACCCAGAACAGAGCGCTGGGGAACTCCAACAGATAAGGGAACAGGAGATGAAGTCTGACCACCTGCAACTACTGCAAAAGATCTGCCAGACAAGTAAGATCTAAACCAGTCGAGAACAGGTTACAGGTAGGGCCGCAGCTGGCGTAACAGGCACTTCTGGCTGTTGCATCTATCTGGGCTGACAATTGGAGCTTTGAGTCCAGGAGCACCTGCAAGCTGCGAACACAGTCCTTTAGAGAAAGTGTGACCCCATTCAGGATGGTGAACATATCTCCATACCAAGATTAGGGTTACCTAAAGCGAGTACCTCTGTCCTATTAGAATTCAGTTTAAGTCTATTTTTCCTCATCCAGTCCATTACCGCCCTCAGACAGTAATTCAGAGGAGAGATGCCATCCTTAGTCACTGCAGCAGTCCAAAACATGGAGAAACAAATTTGGGTGTCATCGGCGTACTGATAACGCCCTGCCCCATGTCTCCGTACGATCTCGCCCAGAGGCTTCATATAAATGTTAAACAGCATAGGAGACAGGATGGCGCCCTGAGGGACATCAGATGTTAGTTCTCTTTAGAAGACCAACTGTCTCCCAGCATCATCATCCAAGACTACTTGGAGTTGATTAGCAACTGCTGTCTTGATCACCTTGCCCAAAAATAGGAGAAGGGAAACTGGCCTGTAATTATTTTTAATCAGGGGATCAAGGGAAGGCTTCTTTATTATTTAAGAAAGCTGTTAAGATGGATCTCTTCTGACAGGCCTTCCCAGAATAAAATACTTGACCACACAAGACTCCCCCACACAGGTGATGACTTGGCCTATGGTTATTGGCTATTGGTATTGGTTGTTGTTTGGTTTTAACTGTTGAATGTTTATCCTTATACTGTTTAATCCTTTTTAAAGAGGGAGAGACATTATGTATATATTGGAGTATTTTAATCTTTGAACGCCACTTTGATTGTCTCGACAAAAAGCGGGATAGAAATAAAAGTTTTATTTGTTATTTATTTATTATTAATGGTTTTACCACAGCTACTTTTAACCTAGCTGGAAAACAGCCTTCCCTGAAGGAAGCATTGATTATAGTTCTTAAAAGATTCATTGTTGCTTCACCTCTCTGGAGGGCCAGCCATGAGGGACAGGGATCGAGAGGGCAGGTAGTCTTTCTTACTTTTCCAAGAAACTTGTCCACGTCATTGATACTCATAGACTGAAATTGATCCAATATAACCTCATTGACAGAGTCACTGGACACCTCTCTTGTCATTTTTGTAACTAAACAAGACAGATGTGCTCCTGGTCAGTCAAAAGGCAGATCGGGGAGTAGGGATTCAGCCTATGCTTGAAGAGGTTACTTTCACTATGAAATTTCAGGTTTGCAGCTTGGGCATACTCCTGGATTGTGATCTGAACCTGGATTGTGATCTTGATTTTGATGGTGTCCAAGAGTGTATTTTCACAGATAAAACTATAGTGGGACCTTGTTAACCACTGGGGTTTGGTTCCATGTTCCCCCGTGGATAACAAAATCCTTGGATGCTCAAGTCTCATTAAACATAATGGCAGAGCAAAATGGTATCCCTTATATAAAATGGAAATTCAAGGTTTGCTATGAGGAATTTATACTTTTTTTGGAATATTTTGAAGCTGTAGATGCTTGAATCTGTGTATAAAAAATCTGTGGATAAGGAGGGACGACCACAGTATACCAGCTGTGCCCATTTCTTGAGAAGTCAAATCTGGCTATAGTGATACATGCTTTGATGACATCCCATTTGGATGACTGTAGCACACGCAAATGGGGATGCCTTTAGAAGATGTTCATAAAATTCAGTGGGTCCAAAATGCTGTGGACAGGGTTTTGATCAGGGCTGGTTGCATGAATCATTTAACTCTGCTATTAAAACAGCTTCACTGGCTACCAGTTTGTTTCTGAACAGAATTCAAAGTGCAGGTTATGACTTTTCAAGGCTTGAGTATAGACTAGCTTAAAGATCCTGTCTCTTCATATGACCTAAATTTTAGGAGATTATTGCTCACATTTTTCTCCTGAGCTAGGCACGGGCTGGGTATGGGCGTAAACCACCTAAAATTGATGTTTTCAAACATCTCCATGCCCAGATTGGAGGCATTGTGTATCCAATCCAGATTTGGCAAAGAATGGAATTTTCCCATTTTGTGAAGTCTGGGAGAAGTCCAGATTGGGTACACGATGCCTTTGTTTTTAAGCAGTTTATGCACATACCAAGTCCATGCCCATCTGGAGAGAAAACTTGTGCAGATCTCTTGATTCCAGCACCCTCACCACATATTACTAGAATCTTTTTAGCGTCAGTTTGTCTGGATTAAGTTCAGGTTTGTTCACACACTTTAGGATCTGTTCAAAATGTCTACAGCATTCTTGAGTTCAGATTATAAAATAAAATAAAATAAATGATTTAAGAATACAGTCGGTCCTTCTTATACACTGATTTTTTATACACGGATTTAAGCATACACGGTTTGAAAATGTTCCAAAAAAGTATAAATTTACCTTGATTTTCCATTTTTTTTTATAAGGGACACCATTTTGCTATGTAATTATATTTAATGGGACTTGAGCATACACGGATTTTGTTATACATGGGGGATCTTGGAACCAAACCCCAGCGTATAACAAGGGTCCACTGTACATTGCATATTAATAATGCTTCAGAGTAGACCTAATATCTTACTGGCTGACGACATTTGAAATTCACCTGAGGGTTGTATGAGACTTGGACAAGGGCCATAAGTGGGCCTTCCCTGATTTAAATAATGAAGAAGATATTATCCTCCATTATGCCCTACTTGTCAAAGGCCATGAGGTGGAGCAGCATTTCCTCACTCTCATAGTAACAGCCTGGGATCTGTCTTCTAGGAATTCTTGGGGTCACCAAAATAAAGTGCCATTGCTTAATATTTCCATCTCAAACAGGATCGAGGAACCTTTATTCTCCCAAATGTCATTGGATTCCAACCAAAAGACACGCTTCTTGTAAACCAGCATGACCAATGATAGGGTCTGTAGTCCAACAACATCTAGAAGGCCATAACCCCCAACAACAAGATCTTAGATTGTACTGGTGGAAGGGAAAGACCAAGGAAAATCTATCTGAGACCATGTTCTGATGCTCTCATTCCTGAAATTTATTGCCCAGTGTTTTAACTTCATATAATGTAGCATCATTTGCTCAAATGTTAATATTCAGTTTATATGGGTGGCATTTGGTTGTCTCTACAGACACAAAAAATTATAAAGATCCGATCTGGAAACAGGTGCACTGTTATTTATCTTAACCTCTCCTCCATTTTTGTTTAGCTTCTTTGCTTTGTTCTCTCCCTGTCCCCACGCTGCAATGGCTTTTTGGGTGTCCCCCCCCCCGGCCACTCATCATTTTATCAGAAAAGCACAGAAACAATGTGTTGTTATTGTGTGAGTGACAGAGCATTTTAAAAAGGCATTTTCTTTTTGGTGCGTAGGCTGTAGATTACATTGTACAGTGCTAGATGGCAATGTATCTTAAGCAAAGAGTTGCTGCAGGCAATGGATTTGTGCCAGGCATGAGTTGCTGTTTTGCTTCACAATATCCATGCCTAATATGTTTTTGGCTTGTATATGTGCTTGCTAAGTGTGTGTGTGTGTGTGGTAGAAAACCAGTGCAGTGGGAAAGTAATTCATTTGTTGCATGGTGGGTGGGATGGTGGAAATCACCCAGAAATGCTATCAGACAGGAACTAAATTATAATCTGGTTGGTTTCTCTTAGCTTTATCTGTACCATCTGTTGCTGCTGCTTTATCCCAGCAGGAACTAGAAGAAATGCTAGAGAGAATCCCATTGTACATTTAGAATCAAGGGTAGACTGGTGTGAAAGACTTGATGTGAACATTATTCTGAGCTCTGTGCAGAAGACAGCATCAGTAGTCATGTCCAACATTGTGATGTTGAATCTGCCACTATACATAGCATACAACTGATAGATCAGCTGTGCATTGGCATGCATTTGTGATATGACACATTTTGATGATTTGTATTCATGCAGCTACACTCTTAATCATCTTGTATATTAAATATAATCTCAAGGGCATGAAATTATTTAATTAATTTATTTAATCAACTAAGCTTTTAACAGTCTTAAAAGCCATGAATGCAGAGTATGGTGACATCTTGACATACTACATTCTTTATATACCTAATTCATCAGGAAGAACGTCCTGACAGTAAGAGCTTTTTGACAGTGGAATACGCTACCTCGGATTGTGATGGAGTCTTTTCTTTGAAGGTTTTTAAACAGACGCTGGATGGCCATCTGTCATGGTGCTTTGGTTGTGTATTCCTGCATGACAGGGGATTGGACTGGATGGCCCTTGAGGTCTCTTCTATGATTCTACACCTAAAGATAAATAGCAAGGGCAGGAATCCCCTTTCAGCTGTGGGTCAAATTCTATTTCAGAGAAGTTCTTGAGGGCTTCATTCCATTGATGGACACAGAGCCAAAGGCAAAGGGGTGGGGCAGCCTCCCAACATATTTTGGCTTAAATCTCTGACAGCCAGTAAATTGGGAGATGCATTTCAACCTTTTAGAAATGTGCATGGTGGAGGGAGGGTAACTAGACAAAATAAGACAATCTGTTAAGTAATGGCATCATGGAAAAAGACAGTGGATACCTTGGGAGCCACAAAGACCTGAACCATGATCTGAAGTTCCTCACCCTGCTGCATAGGATGAATGTGACCAAGATGTGTTTAAAAACATATGTTTCACATGTGCCTTCTTCTTCTTTTTTTTAAACTACAGTCGGCCCTTCTTATACACGGATTTTTTATACACGGATTCAAGCATACACGGTTTGAAAATATTCCAAAAAAGTATAAATTTACCTTGATGTTCCATTTTTTATTAGGGACACCATTTTGCGATGTCATTATATTTAATGGGACTTGAGCATACATGGATTTTGTTATACACAGGGGATCTTGGAACCAAACCATAGCGTATGACAAGGGTCCACTGTATTATCTCTAGTATCTGAGCTACTTGTTAAGTATACACTAAGTGATAAACCTGAATTTGTTTCTGGCTTGTATGTGAAAATGTTCTGAGGCTGTTATCAGAGTAACTTCTGCTTCAGTGCTGCTAATTTCCAGGGTTTCTATGTTTTCACTACTGAGAGGTACACTGATTCTCTCTCTTCTAACATAAACCTGAAATGCTGGCACATATGTTTCCTTTTCGGCTACCTGGTGAGGACAAACCCAGTACACCTTTTCAACAAGTAATCAAAGATCTGCTCAAACAGCCAGCTTTCCTATCCTGCCATTCCCACAGGATATTCTAGTGGAGCATGAACCTCCTTGGGGAAGAGTGGAGTGTCACTTGAAAACCACTGTTGTGGGGTTGGCTAGCAAAATCAGCCCTACACACTTCTGTGAAACATATATGAAATGCATGGGTTCAATGGATGAAAGACAGCTTTAAAAAACTGAAAATTTACTATGACCCATTGTTGAGCAAGGTCACCAAGATAATGATAAGATGTCCTATGCTAGCTGGCATTCAAGTGCTCTTTGTGAGATCCCTTTTTTTGTATTTCACTTGCAGAGGAAAGGCAAAGAGGCAGCAATAACTAGAAGAGGTAGCCCTATCATGGGGCTGTAAGCATTGGCAATGTACCTCTTGTCAGTGCATGGCCCTTGGCAGATGTCCAGCAGTGCTGGTTCTTAACCCAGGAGGTGGTGGAAATGGGGCTTGATCCCATATTAACCTCCAAGCTGCCCATTGTGAGTTAGCCAATCTTTATTACCCAAAAACCAAAAACCATAAAACATGCCCACAAGTCAATGCACATACTGATCACATACTGATCACTACTAACTTACTTGAAGCATCCAGAGTCTTCAGAGAGACTGTGAAAACAGGTCCTTTTAAAAACAGGTCTAGTTTTCTGATCCCTTGTTTTATTTCACTTTTATTTGCTTTATATTTTACTGCTTCATATATCACTTGTGCTGCAGAGTGCTATAGGGCCAGTGCAATATGACCTTTAGTAGAAAATAGGAGAAAATGTTTAGGATGCTCTTGTAAGATTTTTTTAAAAAAGACTTAGATTTATTGTTTCAAGAAACCCATCTTGGGATAAGAAAGGGCATAGACAAAATAAGATTACCTAGATTGCAGTAGAAGAGCCCCTAAAGCTGGCTATCATGTGTGAATGTAAGCCTCATGGATGTTTCCTTCCCAGACAAAAGGAAACAAAGGACAGAGTATGTTTTTGGAATAAGGGTAAAGTGAGCTCTGTGGGCAAGAAGCAAGCCAAAAAGACTTTGGTATATAAATCAGAGGAATAAACAGAAAGGTGAAACAAAAGCGCAGATATGCTTCCTAAAGTTCCCTCTCACTAATCACTTTATACAAGTGTTGATTTCTCTTTGCTTCCAACACCTAGTGCTACATCTCAATAATTAGATGCATTCCAAGTGCACTTCATTAGTAGAATCACCTGAATCATGTTTGGTGGCTGGCATCTCAAAACTGGCAAAACCAAGGGGCACTGAGAGTTCAGCAGATGATGTAGCCAGTGTGACAGGCAGGAAACCATATCTTAACAGGTATGCTTCCCTAAATGAAATAAGAGTAGGTGCAGTACAGCAGTTTGTAAAGCAAGCAAGAAAACATATTAAAAGCAGATGTTTAAGCTAGCTAGTGGACATTATAAAAGCAATCTCAGACCTATAAATAGAATCAGTTTGCAATTGCTTTTACCAGCAGCACATAAGGTTTTCTTATATCTGCTTTTTAATATAATGTGTACCATATCCTTAAAATGCTGATAGCTTTTAGAAAGATCTTCTGCTCTGGATGGTATACTAGACTATGTTAAGTATATTTATTATGAGATAGAGAAATGCTTGTTTGAGATATATAGAGCTCCTTGACAGATGGATACTTTTTAGTGCTTTGTAAGATATTTACATTACTTGCCAATATATAGATGTCTCTCAGTGATGTTTTCTGAGATGAATATAATGTATTAAGGTGATGTAACATAGTTTGATTCATTATATGCATAGAATAGTATAAGAATCTGCCTAGATCAAGAAATCTATGCTATACATAATCTTCCTAAAGAGGAAGTTAAATGTTGGATTAATAAAATAATCTAAAATACGCTGTATTACAAAACTGCCTAATTATTCCCCTGTGCTAAATATTCCAAAACAGCGTCATTTACGATTTCTTAAGGGGAATGTTGACGTTAGCCTGGCTATTTGGAGAATACTATTGCTCACAATTTAGAAGCTCAGGTGACAAGACAGTGAACTTGAGGGAACTCCACATAGATACATGTTAACTGTCAAATGGCAATGGATCAGCAAATCACTCATACAGAGAGCTGAAGGTGGACAAACTACACCTTCTTCAAGAGATGAGTAATTCTTAGTTGAAGGGCACACTCTTTCTTGTCTGTCGAATTCTTCTCAGACAGAGGGCCGTAACTGTACAACTTTCTGTAGCCTATTTGTAGTCATGTAGTGTTTCGCAGGATGGATACTTCAACCTCCACACATTGGCCTACAGCCTTTTCTTTTCTTTTCTTTTCTTTTCAGGATTTCAATGAAGCATCACATCATACCATGGAGTTATGTTGAAGGGCTTGCTGGAAGGAGAACTCACTATAAGGAATCTTTTTTTCCATATTGGAGATGAGTGATTTATGAAGAATATTTTAGAATTTCTCTTGTAGTTAAGAATCCAATACAGAATCTGTCAGAGAAATTATTTTAGCTGTCGCTGCCTTGGACACTCTTTTAGCCATTGTGCAATAATATGAGACAGGAGATGGCAACATGTGGCCCTTCAGACACTGTTTTGTGGTATCTTCCATTAACCCTACCCAGCCTAAGCAATGATGATGTATAATGGGAGTTATAGCTAAATAAATGAATTACACACATCTCAAATAATGTAACATGACTGGATAAGCAGCAGCAGCAGCCTATGAGGCACACGGCTGATTTGGAGTCATCAGGATCTGGAAGCAGGGTGTATTTCTGCAGCTAAGGATGTGTGGACACTTTTGTAGTAATACAGCATAAGGAATTGGATGTGGCATGGTGTGTAAGCCTTTTACAGATCCTGCAAAGTTTCTGAGCCATTCACTGCTTTCTTACACAGCACATTAATTTCTGGATTCAGTTTAAGAATTACTAGCCATTCCTCAGAAGGCAGTGGGGTCTCCTACACTGGAGGATTTTAAACACAGGTTGGATTTGCTTTGCTTTGCTTCAATTTTAGAGTGTTGCATAGCAGAGATTTCTCCCCCCCACACACACACACTTTATAATTCTATTATTTGATCATTCTTCAGCATGCTATAAATCTGACAGACCTTGCTATGAGGATACTTGCATGCTGGCTTGAAACCCTATTTTCAGATATCAGCCCTAGTCAAAGTGGAATATTATTTTTTCTCCCTATAGTGCTACTACTCCTCTGGGGGTGCCATATCTCAGGGCATCAACTGCAGTCTCAGCAAGTTGGCGTGCTTCTCTGGGTCTCCAATTGAGGCACTGGAGGAAGAGAAAGTTTAATTTCTGTACATAAAGTGGCTTTAAAATCTGAGGACCCAGCTCTAGCAGTCTCTGGCTCAGTACAAAGATATTTGCATGCATGTTGCACTTGTAAATTATTGTACACTAAAAAGCCAGGAGCAAGGGGATGAGAACTAGGGAGAGAGCCACTGGGTGCATGCCCTTGGGTCCATTCTGCCATCCAGAGCAAAGCATGGAATCATGTGCCAGTGCTGCAACTCCTGAGGCTTCTTGTTTTATGAGATAATGCAGCAATGACAATGGATGTGGAAAAGAACAACAACAGTCTGGGCCAGCAGCTTTCCACAAGCTCCAGCAGTAGTCTAAGGCCTGGAAAAAAACCCCTATATGTCACGTGTGCTGTTTTTAAGGCCAAGTGGGATGCAAATCCTAGTGCCAACAAATATGTTGCAGCCAACAAATATGTTTTTCTGACTGCCCAACTGTTACAAGTTTGGGCAGGCAGGTTTTTTTTTTGCTCTTGACCTCTCATGTTATCACATTACTAGGCTAGCTGGTATTTAAATTTTAACCCTATTGTTCTGAGGCCCATTTCCAAAATCAATTGCCCTTTCTTATTTCTGCTCTTGCTTCTTTGACTTCAGAAGGATCCACCCACCATGACATCAAAGAGGCTTGCCCCATGGCCTCATAAATATGGTGTCTTAATCTCAGGCAAATCTCAAAGAACAGGATGCTCCAGATCTCACAAGTTGAATGACTCCAAAAGAGTTTAACATCTTTTAAAAGTCTTGTCCCATTGAGACTCCAGTTGAAACTCCTTCATTCCTCAGTGATGCTGCCTAAACAGATTGTTTCATCTCAGTACATGGTGGGGCTCTTTTTGAATCAGGAAATTGTTTCCATTGATTGTAAGCTAACACTGGAGTCCTAAATGTGAGAGGGGAAGAATACTAAAAATATTTTTTGGGAAGTGGGTTGTCATTGTCATCTTGTGACCCTAAAGCCTATCACGGGGCTTTCTTAACAAGGTTTGTTAAGAGGTGATTTGCCTTTGCCTTCTTCTGATGCTGAGAGAGTATGACTTGCCCAAAGTTACCCATGGCTGAACTTGAAGCAGAAATCAATTCAAACTGTGGTCTTTAGGGTCCTAGTCCAATGGTCAAACCACAACACCATGCTAGCTCTCGAAGTGGGTTGAGGCCTATGTCCTCTTCTGTGAAGTGCCATGATGGCTGCCCACTAAGGATGTAAGGCTAGATACATCTTTGTCTTTTTGGTGGTTTCAGTGGTGGTGTCTATTTCCCCCAGCTGTGTATTAGCTCATGTTGCTGCTGATTGAGGTCATCTTTTTGCAATATTTGTACTTTGTGGCTTATCTTCTTTCCCCAGCCCTCTCTTTCAGAGTAGCACCTTCAGGAGAATGAAACTTGGCTCAGTGCTCCTTCTGGCAATGCATGTCTAGGCTCTATAGTCATTCTGTCACCGTCTGTGATGCAGACACATTGTAGATTGCTCCTACTGGATTTTCAGGATAGAGATCAAATGAAGGAAAGGGAGGAGCTGACCGAGAAAGTGATGTAGAAATCTGTCTTGTTTTCTCTTCTGCTAGAAGGCACATACTCAATGCCCAAGGAGATTTCTATAATGGTATATTAGCTTTATGCATCTTTCTGGTCACTTTGTCTACTTGCCAACTAAATACGTATTAGCCATTTAAATTCTTTGCATTTGGAACATTGACTAGGCAGTGAGCATCTATATCTAAAGGTACATTATCATCACATGTAGAGGGAAAAGGCTGCTATTTTCATCCTACCCCCGCTGAAGTCTCACTCTGCTGTTTTCTGAGCTGCAAACATAGCACAAGGCTCATATTACTTGGAACCTGAAGAGGAGACTTTCCCCTACATTTTGATATAAGTTCCCAATTCTTGTTCTATTCTCCATTATGAAGAAAGAGAATCAATCGCCTCAGATGGCAGATACCTGTGGGTAGCAGATCTCTTTCCTTGGCTGTTCCAGGAGAGGCCTATGTCTATGGCACAACCTGTACTTTGTCCCAGAGGCCATATGTGAGGTCAGTAGGTGAACTTTGGGGCAGATCTTACTCCAAAATATAAACGAAGGAGGCCAGAGGCAAAGAGCTCTGGTGCTTCACAAGATTACAAACTCTTGCATTACATAGGATGTTGTTACAGCAGTTAAAATGGTATTACAGTGCTATAATTGTGTAGTGTGAAAGAGCCCTCGGTTATATAAATCCAGCAAAAATTTCCTTATGTAATTAGATTGGCCAGTAGGCCTATCCCTCACCAAACATTGATTTGATTGGCTAAGCACCTTTCTCAGGTATTGTTCATCCATCACTTTCCCTGTCCTTTGCATGGCAACCATTCTGGTCTACTCAGATTGAGATGAAGCAGCCACATCATTTCCCAACAGGTTCAGATAGTTCACTCAGCAGCACCGTAAAGCTAAAAAGAGCAGAAAATGAAGAAAATAAAAAGCATGTGGTTATAGGATAGCCACAAAAACATTCATTGCTTCCCCCTATTTTGTAAATAAAAGATAGGTTTCTGGCTGGCTACAAGCTGCAGACACAGTTCCTCCTTTTATTCTCCCATTTCTTTGCCATCATTCTGTGGATATAAATGCATTGGGGAAATTATCTGATAGAACCTGGAACATTGCTCCTAACTGTGCAGCTACTCCTTAATACCTAAAGGAAAGTCCAGCATCTGCAAGTGGGATCCTTCAGCAGCTCTGGGTGGCGCATCACTGCTGGTACCTTTGGCTGATGTTGTTACCTGGGTTCCCTTTTTGCCAGGGAATCAATGGGTGCTGGACATTATATTCATAATGCCTCTCAGTGATGCTATGATACTGCAGGGTACTGCAAGTGGATTTTACTGGCACTTATTTGAAAAGTGCTTCTACTGCAATTGTTCTCTCCTTTCTCCAATAGCCAGCCTAACTACTTAACTTCCTTCTAAGGGAGGAAATATTATGGGAAGTGCTTTCCCTCTTTTCTCTTTCCGAAGACATGTTCCACCCAGCTAAATTGATAGTTATGCTTGATTTAAGTAGATAATTACGTTAGATAGCTAAGTAGATAGTTACTTTGATGTTGGCACATGATGGAGCCACATTTACAGTATATATATGCTCTCTCCTCCCTTCCTTCTCCATAACCCATGCCATGCTGAGGACATGAGGCACAAATATCAAGTCTGTTTTTGGGGTTTGCTTTGTCTTTCTTCTGTCCTCTTCTCCTTTTCCTACCTTGTCCAACAAAGACAAGTGGAGAGATCAAAAGGGTGTTCTTTTTAGTTGGCCTTCTGACAGCTTTACCTTAGAGTCACCATAAGTTGGAAACATCTTGAAGGCGCACAACAGCAACAACAACAACAACAACAATGATACCACCCTGATACATTTTTTCAGATTTCAACATTCATTGCAGTGCCATTGAAAGAAGCTGCGGTGTGCCCACTTTGTCACTAGAGTGTGCTCTGTCCTATCTCAAGGAACAGCCATTGTTACTGCTGTTGGGCTCAGCACATAAAATGTACTCCCAAACTATATTTATAAATAGATCCCTCTACATGACATCAATCGCTTGTGTACTGCAATCTTGGCAACCTTATAGCCTAAATAGAAATATGAGCAAATATCACAGTTGTTTGCATGGCTAAGACTAGAAGAGTGTGGACAGGTTGTGGAAGCTTTCCTCCCCTCTAATGACAAAAATCATCCTTTCTACAAGACTGGTAGTTCTGTTTTGTTTTATAAAAGCAATCAGGTCTCTTAGTGCCAGTGGGTAGCCTTATGTTCCTTGGCTTGAGGCTGACTGGGAGTGGCAGATTTGGACTGCCTAGCCTTCTGTCCATCCACCCACAAGGCGAGAGACAGGAACATTCTCCTCTGTCTTGGACATCTGTGAGCAAAACAAGCTTACAATGGAGTTGTTATAATGGAATTGCCATATAGGTCTGCCCCACTTACTGCATCTTTTTTTTTTTTTAAAAAAACATATTTGTTTTCAGAAGCCTGCTATTTCATCGGAGGCAGGTATGACTGAGACTGAGAGAAAGATGACTTTCACCCTGCTGTTAGTCTCTATCTAGCCATCCATCTATTCTACAATTTAAAATGCTTGTCTGTCAGTTATGCTCTAAAAATCCACCAGCTTGGATTGATCACAGAGTCACCAAATTTATTTTGTTATCCAAAGACTGTAGTAAGGTTCATATCATTTTATCTCTCTTTTACTCTAAAATATATTTTTATTAACCAGTTTTGAATAGATTTAATATTTAGATTTAGGATGAGATTCCAAACATTTCCATGCCAGGTCAAGATCAATCAGCAAACTCAGTCTTATTTCAGAAAATTGCACCGTATGGTCTATTTTATAGGTGCTGCTCTGGCTCTGGTTTCATCAAATATATATGATATGATATATGATATGATATATAGATATATATGTATATACATTCCCATGTCAAGATATATAATGCCCAGGGCTGGTCAAATTATATATCTAGTGTAGCCCAAACTACACTAGATATTTTTTTCTTTTTGTGTGTATCTGTATATCTATACCTATCTTCACTCTCCTTGTTTTGTAAAAATCTGGGCAATGTGGTTCAATGGTCTCTTGGCAGGCAAAGTAACACTATTTTGGGTGTGGGAGTGGAATGGCTGGATAAGGAGCTCCACAAACATCTCTAAAAATCTAGCCAAATTAAAAAATGATGTGTAGTAGTTATTAGTTTTTTTTAATAGACCAGAGACTGCAAGTTCAAGAGCACACTGTTGGATAGGAAAGAGAATGAGTAATTTTTCTTGTCATCTAAAATAAAATATGATGGAAACTTTTGAGAAATTGTTCAGAACTCTGGTTCTTATCTCTCTCCCTCCTTCTTCCTTATAGTCACCCAACTATTCCTTATAGGAGTTCAGGACAGCTAACGATGACACATAAGAACATAGTTAAAATCACAAATTAACTTGAAATATCTAAAATCACATGTTTTTATCATGCATTCCCTCCAGTATTATCTCTGAATACTTTCTCTACACTATACTAATAGTTTTTTCTCCCTTTGACTTGTTTGCATCTATGATCTTAAGCATGAGAGGAGCTGAACGTATTGAAGAGTGTGTGTATGTGTTTGCAATACTAGCACAGGGCAAAAGATCTGTTTAGCTCATCTGATATTGGAGCAGGTGGCTTTTAAACCACCATTACTTAACAGAAAGGTCAGCCCAAAGTGTTCTATTGCTTGAGGCAGAGCAGCAAATGGTCTGACTCCTTACTCTACTCCCAAGTCAAGATACACAGTGCCCACGGCTGGTCAAATTATTTTGGCACCTGAGGCAGAAAATCCTCCTCCCTGGCTATAAAAATACAATAATGTATTAAATTAAATGATTCAACAGCGGACTTAAACATTAGGAGGAAGTTCATAATGATGAATGTTATTTGATAGTGGGCTAGACTGGCTCAGTAGGCAATGGGCTCTCCTTGCTGGAGGGGTTGAGACTGTGTCAGGGAGCTTGTATTTGCAAGATTCCTGCATTAAGCAAAGCACTGGCTTAGATAACCCCTCTCAAAGTTCTTTCCAGCTCTAACACATTCTATGACTTGTAAAAACTATTATGATTCTAAATTAGGTGAAGAGTATTGATTCTCAGTCATTTGTAGAGATATCTTCTCACTGCAATTAGCCATCTGCTACACATGGAGGGCATCAAGCACGGAGATGGAATGTGTAAGTCCTCCTTGTGTCCAGAGACTATGAACTTTTACCAAACACCAAGAGACATCCAGGGGTAGCCATATTGGCCATGTAACAAATCCAATAACATCCATACAATGAAACCTCTATTGGACCAACCACAATGCACAATATACATGTTGTAAACTTCACTGGCTTCTTCATCAGGCAAGGTGTTAGAAACCATGGTTTCATTGGTATCATTGTTTAGATGTTATTGGTCATAGACCAAGAGGTGTAATCTAATATTCTGGGAGAAGTTCCATCAGTCTCCCTTTGACTTACTCTTTACATCTGGGCTGAGTGTATAACTCTGAAGATCAGGGTCTGATTCCCAGCTCAGCCATTGGCTGACCTTAGACATGTCACACTGTCTGAGCCTCAGAGGGAGGCAATGACAAGTCTCCTCTGAACAAATATTGCCAAGAAAACCCCATGATAATGTCAATTTAGAGTCACCATAAGTCAGAAGTGACTTGACAGCACACAACAACAATAGCTTGGGTCCAGAGAGCATTCAGGCAGGAGAAGTAAATGGGCTGATGTGACTGTGGCAAGAAAGAAAATGCACTGAAACATCCTCAGGTTCTTATAGCTTCCTCAAAGCCCACTGGGAACATCACCCTGTCCTTGTTGCTGTGTCATTGAATTGCTACTGTATCACTGATGTACTGCATCAATTATTTTTGAAAATATGGGAGGAAACCTCACTTTTTATTTAAAACAAGGCATCCATTTACCTTGTTTTAAAGAGAAAATACTATGGTGTTGTTGCTGCTGCTGCTCCAGTGCAGCCATAATGCAGTGGCATTACAGCACATCCAGTAATGAAAATGCTGGAGAAACCAGTAGACATCACAATGGGTGATGGAGCTACATGCAGCCTGGCATTACTTGTTTACCACCACTGCAACAGAGAATATAATGTCTATATGCATTTAATGAATGTGCATAAAAGGAAAGCATATTTATACTGTATCCTGACTTCTTTTCCTCAGTAAATTTGTGTAAGAATCAATATGCAGGCAATGAGCGTTTCCAGTGTTGTATTGAATGTTAGGAAGGCTCCAAGTGGCAGCACTTGTGGCAAAAAGACTATGTCCTCTCTGAATTCAGGTCACTGTTTCCCCTTATGGACTGGTTGTTATTTATTGAAAATTATTCTAGAACTTCATAAATGTCTATAAAAGCCATGAATATATCATAAAATTACACACTCTTCAATGAGCCTCATGGAAAGAGGAGAGTCCTTGAATAGAATCTGAGAGTTTATCTGCCGTTGCCATAACCACATCTCTCATTATATCAGTTTGCCAATAGATTCCTGAATAACTACAGTGCCTTGCCCAATGTACATTACTGCATGAGCAAAAGAGGCAGGCTAGCCCAAAAGAGCTCTTCAGATTGTTGCCTCCCATCATCACCATTGTGGAGATTCTAATCCAGTATGCCTGGAGGGCTCCAGGCTGGTGAATGTCTGATTAAGTAAAATGTTGTAGCATACAAGTAAAAGGATGAATACATATCAGGGCTCACCAGGACTGGCCTGGTCTTTAGAGAGAGTGGGACACCTAACATAGGAAAAAGCTGGTGGGAGTTATCAATGAGAAGTTGGACAAGAGAGTTGTGGGTGCTAGTGTACCTGACAGCTAGCGTTGTGAGAGGCAAAGATCAGTCTGATTGTTTTTTGTGGGTGGTATGATGATGAGGTGGGGTGCCACCTTGTCTATCACTTCAGGCAGAACATGACACCCCCCCCCACACACACACTCTTCTAAACACTGAATTTAAGAAACAAAATCCCTCAAGCCATTTCTCAGGCTTATTCAACCAGTTGAGTAGGTGCACCTTTGATGAAGTATAAATTCTTAACCAATCAATTTTTCTATTCAGGTTAGAAAAAAAGAAGCAAACTTAAGAAATAATTCTCAAAGTACCTGAATTATTTATTGTGTCCTGTGCATTTTAAAAATACAATCCTTTCTTGAGGGGTTTTGGGGTGTTAAGTGCCTTCTCTTTATGTTGGTTTTCTGATTCAAGAAGTTGCCATTATCACAGATTTGGAAAGTAACAAGAAATGAACTAGGTAGTTAGCCTGATTACACTGATCTAAGAGTTACTGAGAAATAGGCAGTCTCATACTTCTCAGTACGCACAATCACAGTGATAGCAGCCGAGTTTGCTTACTACCGCACAAAATAGCAACAGGAGAGAAGAGGTCACACTGAAGTATAGAACATAAAATGTCATGGCAATCATCTGTAAAGTATACCATCTTCATGTCAAACTAACCTTACTATGGAAAAACAAGAATAAATTCTCATATTTTCAGGTTTCTTTCAAGTAGCAGCAGGAGCCTTTGCTTCATGAGAAGAAAGGCGTAATTTTTCCTCCCCATTCTTTTTTTTAATTTGATGAAAATCCCATCCCAATGCCAACTTCAAAGTCACTATTTGCCTTGGTAGTCAAAATAAAATATAGCTACAGTATATTTTAAGTGCAAAGCTGTCTTTTGCGTATATGAGAATCAAGCACCCTGACAAGGTCATTGGAGAGTCAGAACATGGAAAATGTACTCTACGGAAATATAATTGCCAGATTCCAGCAGTCATTATGGCCACTGGCTACAATGGAAGGAAGAAATCTGAAAGCTACAATACAAAATAAAAACAAAAACAAACTTTCCAAGTGTAATAGTAGGATACCTGGCTTCCATGCAGAAAAACCTGGGTTCAGCTTCTGGCATTGCTAGATTATTTTTTTTTTATAAAGGATGACAAGGTTGTCAGTTTGAAAGCTTGGAAAGCTGCTTCATGTTAGAATTGACAATACTGTTAATGCCTCCCCCCCAAAAAAAAAAGAAAAAGAAAGAAAGAGAAAAAAGAGAGAGAACTGACAGTACTGGCTTAGATGGGCTACTAAACAGGCTACATCCCCATGAATGAGCTGCACTGAGTTACACTCTTAGTGATTCTTGCATAAAATTTCTGTTCTGCAAACTTGTCTAAAAGTTCTGCAAACTTATCTAAAGGAAAGGTTCCTGATCTTTCAGTGCACATTGCTAAACATTTTGGGGAAAAGTTTATTATAGTGCATACATTATCATTTCTCTCTTTAGGGGCCTGACTGCAAATGTAGGAAAAGAGACAGAAGCAGAGCTCGGTTCTGAAAACCTGTAATATTAATAATCTTCAAACTAGAAGTGGATGTGGGTAACCTGTGATTGGATCACTTGATTCCCACCCCTTGTTAAAAATTGGTTGGTTAGGGAGGCTTATTTGGACTGGAGACTAGAACTTGGGGAAATAATAATTATTTTTGAAATGAGGGCTTCTGGCTGAAGGATTCTGGAAACAGAAATCTAAAAATGCAAGTTTTGCTAGTTAGGGTTTTTTTTTGTGTGTGTTTTTTTTGGACATGATGCTAGCAGAACACTATTTCTTCGTCTTAAATTACCCCCAAGCTGTTATTAGCTATGGATTCCTGATACTGGCATTACTACTCAAAGTTCTGGTCTATGGGCCTGTGCCAGTGTGTGAGCCATCTGCTCCTCAGTAAGTTTCTAAGGAAGAAAGAAATAGTTGTAGTCAGTGAGTTCCTGGCACATTATGGAAATAAATGCTGGTCTCTACATCAGACTGCTTGAGCAGGTCTGATCTACACTTTACTTGACCATTCACTCATTTATAAACTAGAAACAGCTTTAGGAGAATGATATAAACAGGGGAAGCAGGCATGGAGTCAGCTTCCCATTGTCAGTTCTCAACACCCTTCAAGCTGCTTTTAACCAGGAGGAAAGCTACATTTAGTTCTCACTGTAACCTCATTCAGTGAAAGGTTAGAGACAGATGTAAAGATTCCTGTCAGGGATGGGTGGGAAGAGACTGGCAGGATTAAAATACTCAAGGGTTATTCACACTATGAAAATAATCCAGGATGAATCAGGGTTGAATCTCCGTTGTTCAAGTGCATCCTGAGTGCATCTGATTAAGGTGGTGGTGGGGGCTGCCAAAACCCTAACTTAATATAGCGGGATTATCGCACCGCTAAATAAAGTGTCTTACTGCTGCTGAATTCAAGCTTCATTTCGGCTGTACCCTGCTGTTATGGCATGGCTTTTCTTCCCCAAACTGCCATCTGGGTACTTTAAAGAATGGCTGCCGAAGCGAGTTCAGAGGTTGTACCCAGATGGCAGTTTGGGGGAGAAAAGCCGTGTGATAACAGCAGGGTACATGCTGTTGGTAAGTGGGATTAGAGCGGGAGTGAAGCCCATGGACCACATGTGGCCCTCTGACATTCCCTGCTGTCCCCCTCTCTTCCTTTCTGCCACCAGGTTTTCTTGTAACTTTTTTTTTTGTGCCAGAGTTAGGAAACGATTGCTGGTGGAACACTTTGGCAAGTAGGCCAAGGGGTGCAGATTACCCAACCCAGTCCTCAGTGTTTATGGAAACCACTTGTTTCACTCTAGCTGCCATTTTCCCCACAGCATTTTCTACGGGGAGAGGCACGGGGACCTATCACAGAAAGTGTCTTCCTATGTACCCCATAGGCATCTACGTCCTACACATTATCTCGATTGGCAGCATGGAATTTATTTAGAATCATTTTCCTGTTGAGTGGCATTGCCACTCAAAAACTGGGATTGAAAACTGAAAACTGGGTCTGAATTTTTCATTTGTAGTAATAGATTTATGCAATTGTGGTGTGGGGCACTTCTATTTGCTACTTACTGTTCTATGATGACATTTGAAACACAAGAATAAGCAAAGAGATAGTACAGGAATACTTTGTTAATCTAAATAATAATAATAATAATAATAATAATAATAATAATAATAATAATATTTATTTGTATACCGCCCTCTGGCAAACCAATCCGGGCGGTTAACAGCAGTAAAATATAAAATATGACAATTAAAAACACTTTATCCCTCCCCCCCCCTTAAGACAGTATTAAACAATATAACATATTAAAAACACAATACAAGCATAAAACCAGCAGTTAAAACTAAAAACCCTGATATCCCTCTGTTGATCCTCAACCATCACTAAGATGGGGCCACGGGAGGAATGAGGGAATCAGGGAACCTGGGAACCTGGGCCGGGATGGTTAATCTGGAAAGGCCTGCCGGAAGAGATCCGTCTTGACCGCTTTTTTAAAGCTGTCTAATGATGTTATCTGACGGATCTCATCCGGCAGGTCGTTCCAGAGTTTGGGGGCGACAGCAGAGAACGCCCTCTGGGAGGTTGCCGCAAGCCTAGATTTTAGAGGCTGCAGTAAGTTCCTCCCAGAGGACCGGAGAGTGCGGGGAGGATTGTACGGGAGGAGGTGGTCTCTAAGATAGTTTGGACCCAAGCCATTTAGGGCTTTAAAGGTGATAACCAACACCTTGTACTGGGCCCGGAAGCTGATAGGCAGCCAGTGGAGGGACCTCAAAACCGGAGTAATGTGGTCCCTCCTAGATGTACCTGACACAAGCCTGGCTGCCATGTTTTGAACCAGCTGTAATTTCCGAGTCAAGCACAGGGGTAGCCCCATGTAGAGTGCATTACAGAAGTCAAGGCGTGAGGTTACCAGCGCGTGCACAACCGTCTCGAGATCCCTTACTTCCAGAAAAGGGCGCAGCTGGCGTATCAGCCGAAGCTGATAACAGGCACTCCTGACCGTCGCATTTACCTGATTTGTCATCAGGAGCGACGAGTCAAGGAGCACCCCCAGACTGCGAACACAGTCGCGGAGGAGAGTGTGACCCCATCCAGGACTGGAGGTTGCAACCCAATTCTTGGTTTCGGGGCCGCTACCATGAGCACCTCCGTCTTGTCTGGATTCAGTTTCAATCTGTTTTTCCTCATCCAGCCTATTACCGCCTGAAGACATTCATTGAGAGAAGAGATGCCATCGGAATTCGAGGCCGACGAACGAGATACGGAGAAATAGATTTGGGTGTCATCAGCGTACTGATAACACCCAGCACCATAATATATATGAATACAGTGGTACCCCGGGTTACGAAATTAATTCGTTCCGCGGTTAATTTCGTAACCCGAAATACCTTCGTAAGCCGAATTCCCATAGGCGCTAATGGAAAAATAGCTCTCTGCTGCCCTCCGGTGGCGGAAAATAGCGCCGCGGTTTTTTCGTAACCCGAAGAAACCTTCGTAAGCCGAAGCAATAAATCCCTATGGGATTTTTTCGTATCCCGAAAAATTCGTAACCCGGCGCATTCGTATCCCGGGGTACCACTGTATAAGTCTCCAGGACCAGATGAACTACATCCAAGAATATAAAAAGAACTGGCAAATGTAATATCTGAGCCATTGGCAATAATCTTTAAGAACTCCTGGAGAACAGAAGTCCCAGCAGACTGGAGGAGGGCAAACGTTGTCCCCATCTTCAAAAAGGGAAAAAAAGAGGATCCCAAGAATTATTGTCCAGTTAGTCTGACATCTATATCAGGAAACATTCTAGAGCAGATCATTAAACAGAGAGTCTGTGAACATCTAGAAGGCAATGCCATAATCACAAAAAGTCAACATGGGTTTCAGAGAAACAAGTCATGCCAGACAAATCTGATCTCTTTCTTTGATAAAATTACCAGCTTGGTAGATGAAGAAAATGCTGTGGATATAGTATATCTTGATTTCAGTAAGGCCTTTGACAAGGTTTCCCATGACATTCTTGCAAACAAGCTTGTAAAATGTGGGCTAGACAAAGTAACTGTTAAATAGATTTGTAATTGGTTGACCGGCCGAACCCAAAGGGTGCTCAACAATGGCTCTTTTTCAGCCTGGAGAGAAGTGACCAGTGGGGTCCCACAGGGCTCTGTCCTGGGCCCAGTGTTATTCAACATCTTTATCAATGACCTGGATGACAGGATTGGGAGCATACTTATCAAATTTGCAGATGACACCAAATTAGGAAGAATAGCTAACACCCCAGAGGACAGGATCAAAATTCAAAATAAATAATAAAATACAAGTTTTATTTTTATACCGCCCTTCTTGCAATCAGGGCACAACATATCAAACAATCACCATTACAAGTACAATAAAATACAATTAAAACCCACATTAAAAAACCCATTCTGGCCAGCTTGCCACTGCTGTCAGAGAGGGGGAGACTAACTGGAACTTGTGTCCGGGAATGCTAACTGGAACAGGAAGGTCTTTAATTCCTTCCTGAACTGGGCCAGGGAGGTGGCCGAGCAGAGCTCTATGGGCAGTGTATTCCAGAGGGTCGGGGCCGAGATGGTAAACGTCCTCCTTGATGTGGAGGCTAATCTTGCCCCTGGAACCCTCAATAGCTGCTGCCCAGATGTTCTGAGGGTGCGGGGCGGATTGTATGGGGAGAGGCGGTCCTCTAGGTATCCTGGGCCCAAGCCAAAAATGACCTTAATAGACTAGAAAGCTGGGCCATAGCTAACAAAATGAAATTCAACATGGAGAAATGTAAGGTACTGCACTTAGGGCAGAAAAATGAAATGCACAGATATAGGATGGGGGACACCTGGCTGAATGAAACTACATGTGAAAGGGATCTGGGAGTCCAAGTAGACCACAAGTTGAACATGAGTCAACAGTGTGATGCGGCAGCTAAAAAGGTCAATGCAATTTTAGGCTGCATCAATAAAAGTATAGTGTCTAGATCAAGAGAAGTAATAGTGCCATTGTATTCTGCTTTGGTCAGGCCCCACCTGTGTCCAGTTCTGGGCACTACAATTTAAAAAGGATGTTGAGAAACTGGAGCGTGTCCAAAGAAGGGCGACTAAAATGGTGAAAGGTCTGGAAACCATGTCCTATGAGGAATGAATTAGGGAGCTGGGGATGTTTATCCTGGAGAAGAGAAGGTTAAGAGGTGATATGATATTTGATGTCATATTGAGGAGGGAACAAGCTTGTTTTCTGCTGCTCCAGAGAACAGGATCCGAAACAATGCATGCAAGCTACAGGAAAAGAGATTTCCCCTCAACATTCAGAGGAAGTTCTTGACAGTAAGGGCTGTTTGACAGTGGAACATACTCCCTCGGAGTGTAGTGGAGTCTCCTTCTTTGGAGGTCTTTAAACAGAGGCTGGATGGCCATCTGTTGGGGATGCTTTGATTGAGAGTTTCTGCATGGCAGGGGTTGGACTGGATGGCCCTTGTGGTCTCTTCCAACTCTATGATTCTATGATTCAATAATTCTAAGTTATTTTTTTACGGTCCAAATGCTTGAACTGACAATTCTTTGCAGTTGCTTTTTTCTGAGTATTCTGGGCTCCACAAAGGATCTGATTCTGATTGTAAATGGCTGAGATCCCAGTTCTGTCATTTTGGCTACAGACATTAGCCTTTCTTATTGAAGAGGTAAAACAATCATTTAGTGTATTCGGTTATAGCAAGATGGAGTGCTCCAGTCCACATAAATAAATGCCTTGAGAGTCCACACAGTGCAGAGAAATTTTTCTGAGACTAAAATGGGCTGGATGGATCCTGCCTTTTCCTGGAGCATTTGCACGACTTCCAGCTAATCAGAAGCACACATCACTGCTGTCCACATCTATTTTAACAATCCAGATAGGAAAAGAGTAGCAGTGTCACAGTATATAGACATTCAGTGCATGGATAAATTACTTTTTCAGATTACAGTTCCCAAAATAACCCAGCTAATAGTCACTGGTCATACTGGGTGGATGATTCCGGGATTGCAGTTCAAAAAAGCAATCTTTCCAACTTTTAATATGATTTCTAATGCCATGTTCTAGAAATGCTGTCTTGATCAGGTTTCTAAGTATGTATTTGATTTATGAAAGATGTGAAATGACTATATAAGTAATTTCTGCTTGTGTTGTACAGACCTTTTAGATCTCATGTCCCGGGTGAGCTATAATCAGTTTACTCTGATTTTTTTCTGTTTTGTGACACCATAGCAGAATATTAGATTATAGTGGTATAATGTCATACATAATAACATTAAAACATGAAAAGCCTAAAGCTTGTCCTACTTTGATTTTATATTTTCATTTTAAAATCTCAAATGCCAGCTTTATTCCAGAGGACACTGTTTCCATGTTTAAAACATTTGGAGTGCAATGATAAAATGCAAATAAAAATTTGAAAGGAGGCTTTTTTTGACAGCATGCTATGTTTTCAATACATGGCACGTATTGAAGAATGTGTAATTAAATACATTCTTTATTCAAGATTTTTTTTCATCTGTTTTAACAAATTCAACAAAACACAGCTATACTCTGCTGACCAATACACTGATGCCATTTTAGAGTTGGGCCTAGAATGTGGCCCTGTGGTCTTAATAAAAATTTCTCAACCATTCCTTTTTGTTGCTTTTCCTTTTTTTTTTTTTTTGAACAGGTGGCTACTTAAATTTAGTGTCTTAAATTTAACAGAATCAAATAGTGAGGCTATTCCCATGCCAAGCCAGTTTATAGTATAACTAAGTTCTGAAGATTCCCTACAAAAGCAAGAAAATCCTCTTTACATAGAAACAGGGAGAAAAAGCACAGTCTTCCTAATATATTCATCTGTTTTGTAAAATTTGGCAAACAAATCTTTGAAATAAATAAATAAATAAATAAAGTGTTTCTTTTCTATGTGTAGGAAGATCTTCTCCCTCAGAGTACTCAAATGTGCAATATGCCAGCTCTTCCACTTCCCTCCCTGTCAGTATGGAGTGCTATAGGTCAATAAGTCATAATTACTATATTAGGTTATTTAAGGGAATTTTAGCCCACTTTTCAGTCAATACTTTCCCAAAATGGACACAATTTAGCAATACACATTGAATCCTGAAAACAAGAAATAAAATATCAGAATTCATAATGACAAGAGCAAATATTAGGAGTTCCCAGATATAAAGCCTGGTCCTGAATGTTGAGGCTTTGCTTCTCTCCTCCAAGTGAAGGAAAGAATGCCAGGGTGACAGTACTGCTTTGAATCTCACCAGCCACAACAATCAATCAATCAATCAATCAATCAAAAACACCCTGTGCTCCTGATCTCTGTATTTGCTACAAATTATGTAGATTCTTGGGCCACCTGCCTGGCCACCTTCTTCTCTCTGCACTTCGTACCTTACACTGCAGGTAGAACCAGGGCTCAGTGAGAGGGTGTGGGGATCATGAAGAAGGTACATATGAGATGCACATGGACTTCATGATTATTATTTTTTAAAGCAAAAAGCCTACCACACAAGACATTCTTCTTCACCTCTGCCTAGGCATTTGATTCCTCCTTCCATCTAGCATGTGGTCTTCCTCTCGTTCTACATCCCTCCACCTTTCTTAGCATTGGATTTCTGTAATGCGCTCTACATGGGGCTACTCTTGTGCTTGATTCGGAAACTGCAATTAGTGCAGAGCCAGAGTAGTGTCAGGAACAATCGAGGAGGGACCATAATTACTCTCTGGTATTAAAGTCCCTCCACTGGCTGCCTATTCGTTTCTGGGCCCAGTAAAGGTGTTGGGTATCACCTTTAAAGCCTAAATGGCTTGGGTCCAAACTTCTCAGGGACCGCCTCCTCCCATATACCCTCCCCGCACCTCCGGTCCTCTGGGAGAATTGGCTGCGCCTCAAAGATCTAGGCTTTCGGCTACCCCCAAGAGGGCGTTTTCTGTTGTCGCCCCCACGATTGTGGGAATGACCCTGCTGGACGAGATCCGTCAACGTACATCTTAGAAGCAGCTTTAAAAGGCTGTAACGACAGATCCTTCCGGCAGGCCTTTCCTGGACAGATAATCCCCCCCCCTCAAGACCCTCTTCTCATGAGAGTCCCTAAGGTCCTCTCTGGAAATTTGAGTGGATTGCTGCCACGCGTTTGCTGTTTTGTTTTGTTTGTTTTGTACTGGTGTGTATGTGTTAGGTTGTATTTGTTGGTTTTAATTAAGGGATTTAATAACTTTTTAAGGGGGGGCGGGGAGTTTTTTGTTATCTTTGTTTGGATTTGTATTTTTCTTGTAGTTTCAGCGCCCCGATTGCCTCCCGCTCGGGGCGGGAATACATAAATTTATTATTATTATTATTATTATCATTATTGTTTTTTCCAATGAGTAGTGCCTTCTCATGATGTCCCCCCCCCCCAAAAAAAAGTACAACAGCCTATGTTTAATCATTTTGGCTTCCAGAGAAATTTCCCACTTGACCTGCTCTAGGACCCTTTTGTTTGTCTTTTTGGCTGTCTACAGAATCTTCAGTAGTCTTCCCCAGCATCACATCTCAAATGAATTGATTTTTTTCCTGTCCGCTTTCATAACTGTCCAGCTGTCACATCCATACATGGTAAGAGGGAATATAATGGCTCGTACAATTCTAACTTTCATGCTTAGTTGCATGTCTTTGCTCTTTAGGATCTTTTCTAGTTCTTTCATAGCTGGCCTCTCCATTCTTAGTCTTCTTCTGATTTCCTGACTTCAGTCCCCATTCTGGTCAATGTTTGATCCTAGGCATGAGAACTCTTTTATTATTTCTATTTCCTCATTGTCTAGGTTGAATTTGTGTAGATCCTCTGTGGTCAGTATTTTTGTTTTCTTTATGCTCAGCAGTAAGCCAGACTTTGCACATTCTTCCTTGACCTTCTTTAGTGGAAATATTTGAATGGCTGTCATGCAGAACCAGCAGACTTGTTCTTTGCTGTTCTGGAGGACAGGACTAGAATAAATGGGTTAAAATAGCAGAGAAGCAGATTTTGGCTAAATATTAGGAGAAATAATAAAAAATTATTTGACCATGGAACATGCAACTTTGGGAAGTGGTTGACTTTCATCCTCTGGCAGTATTTAAGATGTAGCTGAATGGCTAACCATCAGGGTTGTTGTTATATCTTGTATTGCACGTGCCAAATTGTTGGCAAGGGGGCTTTACTACAGGACCTCCAAGGTTGTTCTGATTGGATGAGTCTGTTACTTCTGCCAGTTTCTGGTTATATATTGCTATGGAACCCAAATGATCATGAATAAGGGAGTACAACTGATGGAATGCCTTGTGCCATGATAGGTTGAGAAGCCCTGAGCAGTGAATCTTGGGTCCAAAACACACTGAAGGACTAATCCAATTTGAGACTGCATTAATTGCCATGGCTCAGTGCTAGGGAAGTCCGGGAACTGTAGTTGTGTGAGACATTTAGCCTTATCTGTCAGAGAGCTCTGGTGCCAAAATAAATTACAATTCCCATGATTCCCTAGCACTGAGCCAGGGCAGTTAAAAAGGTCTCAAACTGGATTATTTCTGCAGTGTGTTTTGAACCTTGGTATGAAAACAGGGTTGATACAAAGACATCTTTATTTTCTCCTGAGAAGTGAAAATACATTGCCACAGATTTTGATACAATAACCTATGTTTGAATATTTGGACTGATATAATTTATTGGTTTAGAACCTGAAGAGAGGAAAAAGCTTGAATAGTGATGTGATCTGTGTGAGCTAGTTAGCAGGATTAGACACTTGTTTCCCCCTTGATGGCAGTGTCACCACTTACTTGCTACTTATAGCAGTGGGTAAGTGGGGATGCCAATTAAAATTACTGTGGCATGGTAGACCTATGATGACAGCTGACTCCCTAGATTGATGCTTGCAGGTACATGGGTGGATAAGAGAGAGAAAAAGGCAGAGAAAGAGAGAGACAAAGAGACAGAAGTAACTTTTCCAAACGCTGTTACAAACTGGAACCCACTAACCATGCTGGCTGGGGGATTTCTGAGACTCAAAAACCCATCTGCTAGATTAAAGTTAGCAAAATCAGCTAACAGAAATTGGGTATCCTGAGATCAAGTACTTGACACAAATGATTCGGAAGTAGCAAATGGGCTTGTTATGTCAGTGTGAATTGCAATGTGAGATGAAATTTTGCAATTGCCTTTTTATCATCTCACGATTTTTATATTGCAGAAAGGGTTCTATCTATCATGGGAAACTTTGCAAGCCCATCTATTGTGGCTTGCAGCCCCAGGGTTTAATTTGAACTGACATTCACCAGAGTTCAGCTTTGGCCTTCAAATGAAAGGATTTGCCTGTTCATTTCTGTAAGGGCAAGATAGAGAGGAGAGTATTTCTCTGCAGTTATTTCACTTCAGGCTTCTGCCTCATATTCTGTTTCTTTTTTTCCTTGAAGCTTGACAGGAAGAGGAAGGCATGATGCTGCCCACTGGGTCTTAATTTCTTAATATTTTTGCCACCAGATCACTGTAAAGGCCAAAAAGATTGTTACAGTCTCTGAATCAGGTATATAACTGCCTGCCAAATCTTTGCCTCAATCCAATATCCACTCAGCATAGTGTGAATGCAGACCTGAGCTATGCTGAAAAATATATCCCTTACTTTTAAACAACCACTCTTGAAGCCACCCTGCATAGCCATTTCATGCAATACAAGAAGCATAAAGTGTCTGGTTACCTCCCTATAGCCATATGACAATGCTTACAGCAGCACTGAGACCCCTGGAGAACCCCAGCAGATCCCAGCACTAATGCCATCATGGTGACTCTGGCTATAGTAATGTATCTAGATGCTTCTCTGATCCTGCCTGCTTGCCACAAGGCATGGAATGGCCATGTAGGGTGGCTTCATGTAGGGTGGCTTCAGGAGCTTTATAGTAAGTTGTTGGAGGAACTTTGGGTGCTGCAGAGGAAAGATGGGAATACCAAACCCTACAGCAGCCAAAAAGGACACCTGCACATGTAAAGGACACATATGTGTGCATATATCTTTAAAAGAATTCTGGCCTTCATATGTTAAATCAGAAATGTGAGCCAGCATGGTCTAGTTGTTTCAGTGTTGGACTAGGACTCTGGGAGACCAGGATTCGAATCTTCACTCAGTCTTTTCTTTGAGTGCCCAGAAGCAGAATGGTGGTAACAAATGAAAAACAACAACAGGCAAACATTTCTATCAAAAGAGAATGAAGACTAAATTTCAAGGCAATGGAACTATATGCACCCATTGCATTCTGAGCTTTCTGAACTACGGTTACTAATACCTAACTATACACAAAAGCTTGGTACCACAGTGACCTGGAAAACATAACCTCCTCCCACCCCAGGTCTTTTAATGCTTTTATTAACTTCATTATAAGTCTTGATGGTTTGCATTACTGCCCATGAAATGCCATCAGATTATCCTTATCCAGCTCAGGCACAAAAGGAAAGCCCTAAGAAAATGAAGAGCAACTTGCTGTCAATATTCTTCATTTGTTAGGATTTCCTAACACTCCCCCTCCAAAAAAAGAAGAAGCTTCAGCAGGAAGCCCTGCTATTGAGAAGTTTGAAGTTGTCACCTCAGATACTTTGTCACAAAGATTAATTGTGATTTTGATGCACCACCTGCTATCACTTTGGAGTGCCCAGGTAACAGGGGGACATTGCGGCTGCTTTGGGACCAGAATACTCCAGGCTGCTCCCAAGCATTCTGGCTCATGTGAACACTACGTAGGTTGGGAGCTGCCTTGAGTCCCATGTTGGAAGAAAGGTGGGATATAACTACAAAATAAATAAATTGTACACAGAAAAAGAGAGACAGAATTGTATGTTGTATAGTGGTTTTAGTATTGTTGTTGGTGTTGTTATTATCACCACTACTATTATTATACATATTTATATTCTATCCTTTTCCCCAGTGCTTGACTTTTCCCATGGTAGGTTTAGGACTCTTAAAGACCAAGGTACCCATATCCCCACTCAGTTGTGGAAACCTACCACGGGCAACTCATCCTGTCTCGGCTTCATAGGAAGACAATGGCAAACATTCTTTGAAGTACTCTTGTCAAGAAAAACCTATGACAGATTCACTGTTAATCAGTGTTGACTTGAAAGCATATAACATCAACAAACAATATAGAAAGAAATGGAATGCAGGTTGCTACTGTAGAATCATTTGGTATTTATATCAAGCAGAGTGCAGTGTAACCAATGCAGTATGACCTCTGGTAGAAATCGGGGAAATGTTCAGGATGTTCTTGTAAGGTAAAAATAAGGAAAACTTACATTTATTCTTTCAGGAAATTCATCTTGGATTAGAAAAAGGCATAGATGAAAGTAGAAGATCCCTTAAAGCTGGCTTTCATGTGTGGAAAGCCATCCTGAGTTGGCATGCTAATGGATGCTCCCTTCTCCAACAAAGGGAGACAAAGGACTAAATAAGCTTATGGTAGAAAACAGGAGAAAATGCTCAGGATGCTCTTGCAAAGTTTTTAAAAAGAAGAAAATTTATATTTATTGTTTCAGGAAATCCATTTTGGAATAGGAAAGGAGATAGACAAAAGATTACCTGGATTTTCAGTAGAAGAGCCTCTAAAGTTGGTTCTCATGTGTGAACGTAAACCACCCTGAGGTGGGAGCCTTATACAGTGCTCCCTCGGGTTACGAAATTAATTCGTTCCGCGGCTAATTTCGTAACCCGAAAAACCTTCGTAACCCGAATTGCCATAGCGCTAATGGAAAAAAATGCTCTCTGCTGCCTCCGGTGGTGGCCTTTCCATTAAAACAGCGCCGGGGTTTTTTCTAACCCGAAAAAACCTTCGTAAGCCGAAACAATAAATCCATGGGATTTTTTCGTATCCCGAAAAATTCGTAAGCTGGGTAATTCGTATCCCGAGGTACCACTGTAGATGTTCCCTTCCCAGACGAAGGGAAACAAAGGACTAAGTAAATTTTTGGAATAAGGGTGCTCTATGGCAAACCTCCTCTGAACAAATCTTGCCAAGAAAAACTCATAATAGGTTCGTCTTAGGGTCACATAAGCTGGAAATGACTTGAAGGCACACAACAACAAAAAATGGGCAGGAAGGAAGAAAAAAAGAAGAAAAAGAAAAGAAAAAAAAACAGAGAAGTGAAACAAAAGGGCAGACATGCTTTCTAGAATCCCCCCTAACTGATCACTTTATACAAATGTTAATGCCCCTTTCCTTCCAACAGTTACTGATAAAATACATGTTCTGACACCCAAGAGGTGTCTAAAACCACATATCTCCATGATTTCAATTAAGACTTAAGAAGCAAAATGTGAGAAATTTGTTAATTTTGATGAGGAGGTAATGTTACTTCAGGAGAAAGCAAGTGGTGATTGCCACTTCTAACTGTTAATTAATGACAGGCTGGTTCAGCAGCCACAACTCCCATTTGGGTGACCTCGCTGGTGTGGCATCTGGGCAGTTAACTCCAAGATAATGATCACCTTCATCCAAAGCTGAACAACAACATCTCACTTGGAATGTGGATGATCAGAGCCAATCTGCTCCTCATCAGGGTGCCTGCCATCCCCTTTGTATTACACCTTACTTCAAAACTAACCTTTTCACATCCTGAATTAATTAAAAGTGTTTGAGATTAAAAATTAATGAATTCAAGTTTTGAACAGCACACTGTTTGGGAGGAGAAGAATGGGGGGAGGGCTAACAAAATATCAATGGAATAATCACTTGGATTTTAATATTCTAGGCAGGGGAGGAGGGATAAGAAAAGAAAACATTATTCTCTCATACATGTGAAATGCTATCTTTCTTTCACTTATTATTAAGGAACCTAATTAGTACTGCGTCAGAATCTCCAACCAAACTGTACAAAATAAACCACAATTGCCTACCAGCCATTCATTTATATAATTAGAGAAAGGTCTGAAGAGTGGCTCTTTTCATAAGGGTCAGGAGTTCTATTATTCTTCCTTTCCCACTTTGCCTTGCCTGTGCAAACTATATGCAGCTCTGTTCTGTTAAAACAGACTGTTCTTTTTTCTTCTCCCGGGTCTCATTGTGCTGCCCAAGTTGCATTTTGCCCATATATGCCTTGCTTGCAGATTCAAGCAGCCACGGTTTGAATTTTGTTAAAAAATATATCAGTTTCAAAAAGCAAACCATGATTTTGCAATTTTATTTAAGGGACACCATTTTACTTTGCCCATGTATTTAATGGGACTTTAGCATTGGTATCCATGTGGTGCTGGTGATGGTCTTGGAAACAAACCCCAGTGGATAACAAGGACTCACTATATTTTTGGAACCACAGCTCCCAAAATCCACCCCTGTGAGGCTAACAGAAGTCCACAAACCACGTTTTCAGCCCATCTGTTTTGGGCCTTGGAAAAGCTGCTACTAATTGTTTGGACAAGACAATACGGAGTTAGATGGATTGATAGACTATCTGGATATAAGACAGCTTCTTACGTTAAGAGTAGTCTTCTCCTTTAGCTAAGTGCCTGGCTGTCTTTATTACCTTACATTTGGGTAGCTTTTCATATTTTCTTTCTTACATTAGTGGGGTTTTATTTGTGCAATTAGTCCTAATTTCAGAATATGTGGTCACTGAGTGTAGCAAAGTTAGAAAATTGCTAATGTTTTAGCTCTGTTTAATGGAGCTCTAGGAAGACTATGAGCTTTTGCAGTCTACTGAAATACCTTGAAAAGGGGCTTTATTCTTAGAGCTCTATTGCTGCTAACCCCATCCCATTACTAGTGGTGCTATAATATATGATAGCCAGATACAGTTGGCCCTCCATATCCATTTTCAACCATCCATGTTGGAGTCCCCTAGACTTCTTGTTCTGGGGGACCTCAACATCCCCTTCGTGGCCAGCCATAGTCCATCCGGTGCGGCTCAGGAGTTCATGGATACCATGACTGCCATGGGCCTGTCTCAACTGGTCATGGGTCCGACACATTCTGCTGGTAATACGCTTGATATGGTCTTTTGTACGGACATGGAAAGTCCGTGGGCGGAAGTAACAAATATTTCCGCCTTGTCATGGACGGACCATTTTCTGGTGGAGGCTAAAATCAAGGCTTCTACCCAGATCCCTCCCGGGGGTGGCAGACCTATTAGAATGGTCCACCCCTGAAGGCTGATGGAACTCAAAATATGGTTGGATGTGACGGCAATTCTGTTGATGCCCTGACTACCATCTGGCATACTGATCTCTCCAGGGCTATATACAGTATCGCTCCCAAGTGTCCTCTCAGGCCTGCTTCCAAAAAACAGCCCTGGTACACGGAAGATCTCCGGGCAAGGAAGCGGGTCCTGCGACGACTAGAGTGTAAATGGCAGAGACCCCAGAACGTAGCCGACAAGGCACTCCTGGCCTCTCTTTTGGAGGACTATGGAGTGGCGATAGACGCAGCAAAGAACTCGTTCTATGCTGTGCGTATCGCGTCCGCGGAGTCGCGTCCAGTAGAGCTGTTCAGGGTGGTGAGGGAGCTTACTCAACTTCCCTCCTCCCTGAACCCTATTTTGGAACCATCCAAGGCCTGCTGTGACCAATTTAACAACTTCTTAGCGGATAAAACCTCTCGGATAAGAGCTGATCTCGACGCCATTATTGGGTCAGAAACCAGAGTAGAGGTCTCCAGAGCTTCCGTGGACTCAATTGTACTGGATCATTTTGAGCCTGTAAATACCGAGGATGTGGACAAGATCCTTAGAAGTGTTAGGAAGACAACTTGCTCTCTCGATCCCTGTCCCTCGTGGCTAGCGGCTCTGGGGGGAGCGGCTGTAACAACCATATTACACCGAATAAATAATACATCATTCAGGGATGGTCAATTTCCATCCAGCTTAAAATTGGCCATTGTAAAACTGCTGATCAAAAAGCCCTCCCTTGACCCCCTGATGCATAATAATTACTGGCCTGTCTCGCTATTGCCTTTCCTGGGGAAGGTGATCGAGAGGGCAGTTGCAATCCAGCTTCAATCGATCTTGGATGATACTGATTATCTAGACCCATTTCAAACCGGGTTTCCGGCGGGCTATGGAGTTGAGACTGCCATGGTTGCCTTGGTCGATGATCTTCGTCTGGGCATCGACAGGGGTAGCGTGTCCCTGTTGGTGCTCTTGGACATCTCAGCGGCTTTCGATACCATTGACCATGATATCCTTCTGGAACGCCTGAGGGAGTTAGGAATCGGGGACACTGCACTCCAGTGGTTCTGTTCCTACCTCTCGGGTAGATTCCAGATGGTGCAGCTGGGAGATGTGTGCTTCGATAAGAGGGCCCTTACATCGGGTGTCCCTCAAGGAGCCATTCTGTCTCCCATGCTATTCAACATTTACATGGAACCGCTGGGAGAGATCATCCAGAGACACGGGGCATGGTGTTATCAGCACACTGATGACACTCAAATATGTTTCTCTGTGTCTCCGACTGATGCAGTGACCAGGGATGGCATCTCTCCTCTACATGCCTGTCTGGACTCGGTAATGGGCTGGATGAGGGAAAACAGACTCAGTTTGAATCCAGAGAAAATGGAAGTGCTTGTGATAGGCTCCCCCGGCCCGGGATTGGATGTTTATCCACCTGTCCTGAACGGGGTCACGCTCCCCTTGAAGGACACCATTCGCAGTTTGGGGGTGCCTCTGGACTCGTCACTCCACCTTACATCTCAGGTGGATGCGACGGTCAGGAGCACCTGTTATCAACTTTGGTTGATACGCCAGCTGCGACCCTTCCTGGGCCGGGGGGGGACCTTGAAACAGTGGTACATGCTCTGGTAACCTCTCGTTTGGATTTCTGTAATGCGCTCTACATGGGGCAACCCTTGTACCAAACTCAGAAGCTGCAACTGGTCCAGAATATGGCAGCTAGACTGGTCACTGGAGCTTCCAGGGCCAGCCATATAACACCGGTACTTAAAGATCTACACTGGCTGCCTATTCGCTTCTGGGTGCAATACAAGGTGTTGGTTATTACCTATAAAGCCCTAAATGGCTTGGGCCCAGGGTACTTGGAGGACCGTCTCTCTCCATATAATCCGCCCTGCACTCTCAGATCGGCCAGGAAGCAACTCTTGAGAGTTCCAGACTCAAAATATGCCATGACAACGCAGAGGGCCTTCTCTGTCTCGGCCCCAAAGCTCTGGAACTCGCTTCCTGGTGAGCTCCGCTCGGCCACCTCTCTTGACCAGTTCAAGAAGGAGTTAAAAACTTACCTGTTTCAACAGGCTTTTCCCTAGTTCTCCCCGATGTATCCCTCCCCTCTCTTACTGTTTTTGTTGTAGTATTTTGAGCTAGCTAGATTTTGTAATTTGTAATTGCTACTGCAATTTTTAATGTAATGTTTTTGCTGTTTTTATTGTGTCTTATATTGTATTTGTATCCTGTACTGGCATGTGTATGTAATCCGCCTTAATCATTGGAAAGGCGGGCTAGAAATAAATATTTTATTATTTATTATTATTTAACATTAATCCAAAAATAAAATAATAAAAAATAAATGCGAAAAAAATATCCTGTCATTTTATATGAAGAATACTACCATTTTACCATGCCATTGTATGGTAAATATAATGAGACTTAAGTACTGATGGATTTTGTTATCCATGGGGGGTCCTGGAACAAAACCCCAGCTGATAATGACTACTGATGAAAGTTAAGGAAGAAAGTGAAAAAGCAGGGCTACAGCTGAATATTAAGAAGACAAAAATAATAATCACAGATGATCTGCATAACTTTAAAGTAGATAAGAAGCACACTGAAAGTTAAAAGATTTTCTATACCTGGGCTCAGTTGTTAACCAAAATGGAGACTGCAGTCAAGAAACCAAAATGCCCCGAAAATTTGGGAAGGCAGGCATGAAGGAACTAGATAAGATCCTCAATTATAAAAACATAACATTAAATACCAAAGTCAGAAACATCCAGGCCATAGTCTGTCCAATTTCTATGTATGCCTGTGATAGCTGGACAGTGAAAAAAGCTGACAGGAAGAAAATAAACTCAGTTTCTACAGATACCAGGAACTGATAAAAAGACAAATGAATGGGCCCTAAAGCAAATCAACCCCAAACTCTCACTAGAAATGAAAATGGCTCAACTGAGAATGTTATACTTTGGACATATAATAAAATGACATAATTCTTTGGAAAAGAACATGGAAGGTAATAGGAAAAGAGGGAAAACGCAGTACAGGTAGATTGGTTTAATTAGGAAGGCATTGTCCTAGGTCTGTAAGATTTTAGTAGGACAGTTGATGACTGGAGCTTTTGGAGGTCTCTTTCATAGGGTAGCCAGCAGTCACAATCCATTTGATGGCAAAAAACCAAACCAAAACAGCAAAATGCAGTGGGGAAAAGCTTAGTTAGAGTGACAGGAGAAGAGGATGGATGTCTCCCACATGCTTTTTCCTCTTGCATGTAAAGTGAGCTGTAGCAGGGGATATATATACATTCAAGGAAAGAGTAAGAAAGAGAAAAGTGGCTTGTGATTGATCTAGCTGAGGGTTGTGTTTTTAGGCTTCATGAAGATTTCCATATTTAAGTGAAACAGGGTGAAAACATGGGTCTTTTAGAAGAGAGGCAGAAGTTGATATGAATCCAATGGTAGGTCTGTGAGTTAGTTGGGTATATTAATCAATTTCTGAATCCCATTTTTTTAACAATTGGGGGAGGGGGGCAACAAAATGGCTCCCTTACTCTCCAGCTTACATTGATCAACAGCAGGGATAAACTGGAGTAGATTATTTTGTGAAAAGACTCTGTTTAGTGCTGGCATTGTTCTGAATTCCTGGGATCAGAATATATTAATTCTAAATATCTGTCTTGCAGCGAGCTCTGTTTGCAGAATGTGGCAGTAATCTCAAGTGGCAGATGCAGGGAGGAGCAAAGTGTTAGATGAGATGGCCGTGTCCCATTGACTTGCTCTGTACCATCTAAGCTAGCTTGCCTCCAGTTATGAAGAATAAACAGCAAGTCCAGTTGGTTTTTCTACCTAAATAGGAGGGGTATGCTCTTGTTCTTTGTCTCAGACAGCAAAACAATTTGGTCTGATCTTGCCAGTTGTGGATCATTGGTTTTAAGCAAAGTAAGTAAATAAAATTGCATCTCTATGGCTGGATTTTGCTTGCCCTTATGCTTAAAAAAATCAGCAGGAGTGGGAGACTGAAGACGTTGTTAAATGCCATTTGGAGAATATATACATATATATATATAATTGGTGGTAGTGGTGGGATCAATAAACCCATTGGGCTGCCATCAGATAAAAGAGTGGTGGGTGAGTCTCACCATGACACTTTGATTTTAGACTATGACATGGCCAGGTGGCCATACTGGCTGGAGACTTCTGGGAGTTCTAGTCCAAAGTTCTAGTCCACTAGAACTCCCAGAAGTCTCCAGCCAGTATGGCCACCTGACTATGTCATAGTCTAAAAATGTAAGTGTCATGGTGAGACTCATCCACCCAACCTCTTTTCTCTTATGGTAGCCCAATGGTTTTTTTTTTTTAAAAATCCCATTGCTACCACCAATTATGTGAAGGTGATGGCCACTATCCCACCAAATTCTTCACTGAAAGTCTCAAAACTGGGATTCTCTTAAGAGTCTCCTGCACTATAACTCTTTTTAGCTGCCAGTACTCAGGGTTTCAATCCCCCCCCCCCCCAAGCTTGGCACTAACTATTCTTTGACAGCCACACACCCACTATCTAATGTGACCCAAACCTAAAAGACTTTTCTTAATGTTGGTAGTGTTTTTAATCTGAAATCACTTCAGACAGCTGCTTGGTGAAACAAAATACTAAATTTATTTGTAAGTCAGTATCTATTTTAGTGGAAGTTCATAAGGGATATGGTGTATACATTTTTATTTTATTTCACTTTATTTTATTTTATTTATATCTTGCCTTTCTTCTAAATTGGACACAACCAGTCGTATGTGGACTGGCACCAGTCCACAGACTATCAGTTTGAATAGCATTAGTTTAAACCATGTGATCTCTTTCAACATGAATCTTAAAAGTAACTCCGAATACTTTTGACTTTCTCTTTATATTCTGAGGTTGTTACCAAATTTTCTTTCCTGTTCATTCAACTATGATTTTTATTTACTTTTTTATTGTTTTTTTTTAAAATACCTTTGAACTACGTTACTTTCACACTCTTTTTTCTTTCTCTTTCCCACTCTTTGGATCCAGCTAATCAAACACAAGTAATTAATTTGCATCACTTCCAACCTGGAGGCATTTTATTACCAGATTGCAAAGGTGAGAAAAGAAAAAGACATGAATATTCATAGGATCATCACACAGGGAAGTCAGAAGAGTATATTTTTTTTTTTAAAAAAGAAGTAAATAATGTTCTCAGCCTCCCTGAAAGTATATGTCTCTTGGGCTTAAAAATGTTATGGGATTTTAGCTGTTTAACCTTCATGAATGAATGCAGTAATCTGTAAAACTTGCTCAGATTCATGTAATTTATATTGCACAGGTAACTGAAACAAAAAAAAAAAGTGTTTAACCTTAAAAGTTAATGGCAGCAGATCTGTCTCAGGGCGCACATTTCTGAGACTGTTTTGTATAGTCCAGATTATGAATGTTAGTGCCAGAGTTTCTGTAATGTTTAGTAAGTGAGAGTTCAGAGGCCTGAGTGAACCGCAGCTGCTGTTTGCTTTCTCTGCTCTAATTTATTTACTGTGGCCGGTTACAAACTGGCACTTGGGACGTCCGCAGGACGTCCCATTTTAAAAAAGGGGCGTCTCTTCTAGACGCCCCTGGGTCTAATACGGACTCTGTCCGTACAATATGGCGCCGGCTGTTCCACACGGCCAGCACCATCTTTACGTATCGGACGCTGTGCGTCCGAACGTGTCGCGGTGCCTGTGACGTCGCCAATGCGCCCCTGGCGCCTCGCGACGTCACAGAGGCGCCGCAGAAAGAAGCTCCATTTTGGAGCTTCTATTTTGCTCCGTAAGGGAGCTGCGCGGTGTTGCTGCGACGGCTCCCTTACGGAGCAAACAGCGGTGGTCTATAACCCGCCTGTATGTCTAATACGTGCATTTGACTCCTGTAGTATATCTCTTCATCTTTTAACTCCCATGCCCAGTTTCTCATTTTTTATTCTGTGCGTAATGTGTTCAATGTCTTTTTCCAGCTGCTTCAGCTATTTCCATCTCAGAATTTGGAATGTTACAGTACTTTAAAAAAGTAACTCATTCCTATTATTCCTATTAGCCATTGCAATGTCCAAAAAGTAATGTATGTCTTTATTTTTCCCCCTCTTTGCTCAAAAGTAGTACATTACCAGTATGTTACGTTTTTTACTTGTGTTCCAATTTGGCAGGAAGAGTCCTGATTAATCCTCTCTCTTTCCACTTTTCAGCAGCTTTTAAAATGTTCCAGTTTCTCACTCCTCCTCTCATGCTTCTCCTTTGTCCATGACCTACTTCAGCTGCTGCAAAGGAAGTTCAAAATGCAAAAGTAGTTTGCACTCAGTTAACTCAGGAAGCTGAGAAGACAGGGCAGGGAGGGTGTTTACAAAATTAAAGTGGTGTCAAACAGCATTATTTCTACAGTGTAGATGTCCCCTAAGAGATATGTCTTTAGATTGGGTGCCCCCTACCTGTCCTCCCTTCACTCATAGTCTTTTCTGCTCACCTCTCTCAGTTCTTTCTGGTCCATAAGCAGCCCATGGCCCTCCTTCTCCCCCTTGGTAAAAACAGATCTAATTCTTGTGATGGTATTCCGTCTTCCATAGTCTGCCACTGATGTTCACGTTCTTGATCACCCTCTCCCTCTTCTCTAGCAAACTATCCTTCCATTGACTTTGGGTCACACAAGAACTGGCTGTAAATTGCTGCTCAGCCAAATTCTTTCCAGCGGATACTAAGACAGCAGAAAGCCTTGCCAGGGTCTTCACAGGCTGGAAGGTAAGACAATGCTAGCAGGAGCATGGCAGTTTCTGACATCCCTGTACACTCAGGCAAAAGCAAACTGTTGCAGCCTCTCCTAGATTGTGTGTTCTTTCTCATTAATAACTTTTGCCATCCTGATCACACTCTGATATTGTCTGGCCACATGTGTCCCAGGCTTCATTTGTTAAATGTTGGAGGGTATGAAATACACTCATGGTCAAATACCTCACCAAGTGATATCTCAAAAGTAATATATTATGCTAATAAAATACTAATTACTTGTTCCGTTAAAAATACAGTGGGCCATTGGTATTCACTGGGGTTTGGATACCAAAATCCATGGATGCTCAAGTCCCATTAAATACAACAGCATACTAAAATGGTGTCTGTTATATAAAATTGCAAAAACAACATTTGATTTTGGAATTTATATTATTTTTGAATATTTTCAAGCCATAGATGGTTAAATCAATGGATAGAAAATTCATGGATACAAAGGGGTGACTGTATGACAATGTTACCAATCATTATATTTCTTTGAACAAGAAGTAAGGACATTGGCTCTCCTTACCCCAAAAAGAAATGTTTCATAAATAACCTCCTCCTTGTTTTTAACACACTACTTCTAATCTTTACTTCATCTTTAGTTTTGCAGTTATTATTCCACACTTGTTGGAGGAGACATGTATGCAAACAGCCCCTTCGTTATCTTTGAAAGGTTTGTTCCATGTTTATAGTGGCAGGCCATTAGATAAAGTAAAGCAGTTGTCTCAAACAGTTTTTAATAAATAATCGTTATATATTATTTCATCAGGGAGATGGAAGTTGAAAAAGATTCCAGTGGGATTTTCTGCCCCTGGTGACACAATAATTTGACTGCTTTGTCTCATGAGATGGGAGAGTGGCACTGTTAGCCACTCTGCTTCAGGTAACAGAAATCCTCAGGCTGACTCTGGTGTTATGTGTGATCACTGCTTTCTATGATACTAACTTTCTTCTAGCCAAAAGGATTGAGATCATTTCTTATGTCCAAGTCTCCAGGCAGGTGTTTTATTGGGTTCTTACACCAGACATGATTATATTCGCTATGCTGTCATGAAATTGTCACCCGACCAACCATTGTAGAAACTGGAGAACATTTTTTGACATTGAATTTGCTTCTCTGGTGATTCAGCAACAATCGGAATAGAATAGTAGCATGACTATTGAAAGCTGTGCTTCCTTCCCATTTCTGTCAAGCACTGTGTCCATCACTGAGCGTTTGTGCATTAAGAACTCCTTGTACTGAGATCTCATGATTCAACCATCAGTGACAGTTGTCAGTCAAGGTGAGGTGCAAAATGGGGAGCAACTTCCATTTTTATCATCATCATCACTGACAGACAGTTGATTGAGAGGATCATAGTTTCCTTCCCCTCTCCCCATAGAAATTACTCTTTGTTATCTATGTGACATCTACATTCTGACATAAATGCAAGAAAATGCCCATGTGGAAGGGAGCTGACTTAAAAGTGCTGAAGGAATGAAATGTGGCGTTTTTGACTTATCAATGTTAAAGTGCACTTAGATTCTCAAGTCAGGATGTGACACTACTCTAGTTTAGAATGACAGAGTATTGCATTCTCCAAATCCTCTCCCATACTCATTACAGCTTACCCTTCCATCAAATTCACTATGACAGCCTGCAGATCTTGCATCTGATAACTGCACAACAGCTGGCTTTTGTCTGGAAACAGAATTAACACATTCAAACTTCATCCAGTAACAGGTGGATTTTCTCCTTTTTTTTTCTCCTTTGATATATACAGCAGGAGTGACAAAAGGTATGTGTGAGCTTGAAAATCACGTCTGGCTGTTAAACGGTGGGGCATACAGACACCGCTAAATAAAACACTTCAGGTTCACAGGGTGGCAAAATGAAGCAAGGTGTTTAACCTATACATTGCTGTTTTTATTTAGCACATAGGCACTTTTGTGCTGTTGTAATAGCAGCTTTAAAGGTTAATGTGGATGTGCAAGTGAAATGGGTTGTTACAGTCTATTTAATGCAATTTCTTCTCAGTGAATATGTTTGTGGCAGTTTGGAACAATTGCCACTATGTGGCTGTGTAGGAAAAGAAAATGATATCTCATTGGAAAATGGCACAGAAGAATGAATTTAGGGGAAACTTTGCAAGATTCTGGCTATGGGGAGTTAAGAGCTTTGATTACTTTCTATTGCAGGAATAGCAATAGCAATAGCAGTTTCATTTATATACCGCTTTATTCCATCAAAGCAGTCTCTAAACAGTTTACAACTGTAAGCTGTAACAGAAAGGCAGGAACAATGGAGACCATTTGCTCTGTTCCCTCCTAGTAATCTTCTACTTGCTGTCTGATGTTCTATTTGTAGTTGTTGCCATGGCACTCTATAAGAGCAGGGTCAGAGGGTATTCAGTATTCAAGGCAACTCAGTGAGTGCTTGTGTTTTCTGTCTTGTTCCCCTTATTGAAAAGTCTATCTAAATTTATTGATGTAGAGCCTTAGGGCCACATGAAGAGAACTAGAGTAGGAATTTTGCATTAAAAAATGCAAATAGATTGAATCTCATCATTTCCCCTTTTGTTACAAACATGGCTGCAGATGCTACAGGGATGGAGCTATGGGCATTCAGTTTTTCTTCACCTTGAGTCTTGTTAATCACAAGTGTTCCTGACACCTGACAACCAAAGTTCAAAGCTAAGCATTAATCATTGTGGCTCCAGTACAGGACCTTCTTTAGATTGAGAGATTGTAGCTTGGTGAAAATATGGAACCGGAGAGGCCTTGCAGCAACAGGAAATTCTCACATGCTTGTATTACTCCTTCATATTAGTATTTGAGAGACATTCACTGGGATCCTGTTGGGGCTTACAGGAATTAGAATTGTGCAGTTGCATAATGTATCCAGTCAAGATCTTATTTTACTTTACTATGCAGTAGAGCTGGGTAAAGTGCCCGATGCATTTTTGCAACTCAGTAAAGCACCTCTGCTATGTATCTAGGTATACATAAAGTTTGTAACAGGTCATATAGGATTCCAGCAATTACTTATTTCTTCTTCTCTATAACAATAAGGAGTGTTTGAAAATGATTGTTGTTATAAGGTGCTTTCGAGTCAACTTCGGCATAGTGAACCTTTGAATGAGACACCTCCAAGCACTGTCTTCAAGGACAGAGGTCCTGCAGGCTCAGGGCCATGATCTCCTTGACTGAGTCTATCCATCTAGTATGTAGTTTTCCTCTTTCTACTGTCCTTCACCTTTCCTAGCATTATTGTCTTTTCTAATAAGTCATGTCTTCTCATTATATGTCCAAAGTATGATAGTTTCAGTTTAGTCATCAAGGTTTCTAGGGAGATTTGATCTAGGATTCATTTATTTGTCTTTTTTGCAGTCTGTGGTGTCTGTAGAATTCTTCTCCAGCATCACATTTCAAATGAATTGATTTTCTTCCTATCAGCTTTCTTCACTGTCCAGCTTTCACAAGCATACATAGAAACTGGAAATACAGTGGATGGAGTGACTTTGCTATTCAGTGATATAGCTTTACACTATATCAGGATCTTGTCTAGTCCCTTCATAGCTGCCCTTTCAAATCCTAGTCTTCTGATATATTGACTGCAGTCTCCATTTTGATTCTGCCCTCTCAGATTAATGAGGAATGGTAACATTCTCATCATTCAAAAGTGTTTCCCTTCCACAAATGTAGGAATTCTTTTTCTTAAAGCCCATTTGATGTTTTACTTTCCATTAAATTATATGTCATTTGTGCTTGGTACTGGCTTCTGCTAGGGCAATATTTCCATTTACATGCTAATGGAGTGCTTTAAAAGGTGGCATGCCAGCTCATCAGTAATATAAAAGGGAAGCTAATGGGTTACCTGGAAGGCTGAATAAAAGAGGTGTGACTATAGTGAAGGAAGAAGGGGTGCAAAATAGGTTCCCCAAGAGATCTGCATTTTAATAGGCTAGTGGGGAGGCAGTGGTGTGTATTTTATTTTTTTAAAAAAGGAAACAAAAATGCTGGAAGAGATAGGAGGAAAATGGATGATGTGTTTTAATAAAATAATGGCTTGGACCCCAATCAACATTCTTTAACCTTTCCAGCCTGAGAGCCTCCTGTTAAATCAAACCTTCACTGTAGGTACACATCTTGATTTATTTTTTTTAAATAAGCCATTATTTAAAAAAAAGAAAGGATGAAAGAAAGAAAGAGTAAGGAATGGTGCTGCTAGTGTGATCCTTGTGCAACTTCCTTGTGGCTCATGACTCAACAATTGAAGATTGATGTTATAGATCACAAAAGACCTGTCTAGGATTTCTTTGATGGCTTATCATTTCAAGAGTAGGTAGGCCTTTTGAGGGAGACTGCTGCATGGCTGTCCATTAAGATTAATGTGGGCTGTAGAAGGTTTCAAATTAATTTTCTGAAAAGAGATGAATCTGTCTCTTCCTGCACTGCTCTCTTTAGTTTAGAAAGTAATTTCTGAAATGCCATCTTCTTGAGCAGACTTGTCACATACCACCAGCAACTGTCTGTAGCAATAGTGACTTCTGTGGTTTGAAGACATGAGGAAAATTTGATAAGATATTAGGGAAAGATTATTTTAGATGCCAAGAACTATGGCAAATGTTAACTGTCATTTATATAAAAACAAAGGATTTCTCCCATATAAGCCTACAACAAGCCCTGACCCTCTTTCCCAAATATTTGGCAAAGTCTTCCCCAAATCCCAGTGTTTAAAGTTTACTTTTGGACAATACCTCCCAGAATCCTCTAGCCAGCATGGTCAGTGCTGGTCATGTTGGCTGGAGAATGCTGAGATTTATAGCCCCAAAATGTAACTTTCCCAAGTTGTGATAAAATTCCTATTGGATGATGGAGCTGCTCATAGCAAACAAGTAATTGGACATCCAGGATTTGGAAGCTGCTGTGGGGATTCATGCCAGCTTGACTATGCAAAATGCAGCAGCTAGACTGCTAACCAGGATGTTTTTCTTCCCTCTTCCCACGTTCCCCCTTGTCTTGAGCTTACTTTAGTTGAAGCAGATTGATTACAAAATGCAAATATAATTTACACATGGATAACTCAGCAGGAGGAGAGAAGAGGAGGGAGCAGAACCATGCTCTTCTCAGTAGGCTCAGGCAAAAAGAAAACTGCTGTGGCCACTCCTAGAGAGTTTATTCCTCCTCATTAATAACTTTCGCTATCTTGCCCACACTGTGATGTACATGTCCCAGTTTTCACCAGTGAACTATTAGAAGGTATGCTACCAGTAACATTTAAAGGTTATGATCTAGGACTTTAATCCTTGATGGAGTGCATCTCCTTATATAAAGCTACTTAAGGACTGCTGGAAGGCCTCATCTGTTTCCCACCAGTGAGGGAATAAACTATGGGAAAATGTGGAAGAGGTCCTTTTATACTATGACACCCTGGTTTGGAGCACTCTTTGCTTATAAGCTTAACTGGCACCAGTACTGAAGTCATTCCAGCTCCATATAAAAACATGGATTTTTACTAAAGCCTTTGAGGTGTACCTGATCTCATTCAAAGCTACACCCATGCATTTTTTTAAAAAAAAACCTTAAATATTTTAACTGCTTTCAAATTGTTATTGAACTTCTCAAAGTTTCAAATATGCTTTTAGTTTGTTAAAATTATCTTGCCGTTTTGAATTAGACAAATGAAAAGATGATGCTCCATGTCCAATCGGTGTTCAGAAGCCAGCTGGCTGGAAAGCTGAGTGTTTCTTCAGTGCTAGTAACAGGTCCACCACCACATCACCATTATGCAAAGCAGCCCACTGAATTATGAGATTTTCAGAAGCCACAACAAACTTGTTCTTATTTAATGGAAACCCTCCTGTTTTATTATAGAGGTCATGGAAAATTGCCATGTTGGTATCTTGGGAACAGCGGGAGATGTCATTCAGAGTGAGAGGGCAGATTTTAACTGGCACTTCTTGAATGTAGCCACCCCCTCCCGCAATGCTTGTATGCTGTAAATAGAATAAATGATTGGGTGCGTTCCCTAATTTTACTGGCGTTTCTTTAAAACCATTTAACCCTGTCACTTACCCAAGAAAAGGGGAAAGATTGATGGTGAACAGTAAGGTTAACAGATCAATAATGTTAAAATAATTGAGTATAATAGAGTAAAATGATAGAATGGAGAGAATGTGACTTGTTTATGTTTTGTCAACAGAAATTACTCCCCCCCCCCCAAGTCATGTAGCTAGATCAGAAATGAAAAGCAATGGAATCTATCATGGAATGTCACTTTTATTGTGTTAACAATTTGGTTAATTAGTATTTTTAATTGCCTATATTCATGCCTGTTCAAAAGTAAGTCATTGTAAGATAGTTGTGGCTTTTTCTAGGAAAGTGACTGTTGCCTAAGGCTACACCCTACATATCTTTACTCAGAAGAAAGCCCCACTGAACACAATGGCTGGAATTCTGTTGATATACTATGTCAGTGTAGCTAGCTGGCAAAGGTGGTGCTGGCAGAAGAATAAAAAAGACAGCAGTGGTGAATGTATGGATCTGTAGTCCACCATGTTTGACGAAGAATTTTGGGAGCTGTAGTCCACAAAAGTACCATTGGTAAGTTCTGCTAATAATAAAAATTTAAAGTCAAAGCCATATATGTTCCAAATCTGTCAAGAATGTGTGTGAGAATACTCTAGGGATCTTTTTGACCTTTGCTTGCCTGCTAATAGAGGTGTAGAAATATTTCAACCTTCATTTTCAAACCTGTGCAAAGGATCCCTGTGAATCGAAAGTGATAAAATATAGATAACTTAATCTTGACATGTGGGTGGGCGGGTGTGCTGACAGGAGAGAAAATCACGCTTATCATCTTGGAGTGATGTGATCTAAGTGATTTGGTAACCTTTATCCACTCATAAGGGGCATTTTAGTTCCTCAGAGTCATGGTTTGTTCAAAAATTCACACAAAGCTAGACCTGCCAGATAGATATTTTATGACATTGACACTTGAAGCACTACAATGTCCCTGAATTTCAGTCACTTGCCTTGTACAGCTTTCTTTTATATAAATGATAAACAGTTGAGCCAAAAATTGTCTTATTTAATCTACTGCTTTTTGTCTCTTGGATACCCTTCTTCTGTGGGCTATCTATTAAACAAATACACATGGCCAATACTGGGATAAAAAATAATTATTATTTTGTTTTTCAGTGAACTATGATGCTGAGTAGAGCTACATATGCTGGTTGGTGGAAGGCTGGCCTTATTTGCGGGGTGATGGTGATGGGTAGAAATCTCAATGGGCTCCTGAAATATAAGGGATATAAAATGAACCCTTCCACTATCCCTAATCTTAGGTTTTCATACATCAGAATTAATGTGGAGCAGAAAAAAACATCAATCTGAATGAGGTTAATAAAGGGCTGAACAAATTTTGAAATTCTAGATAAGGGATCAAAGGTCCTTTTCCAACAAGAGCTGTCACTGTATATGAACATTTGACTCATAGGGCGTTATAAAGGATTCATATTTAATTGAATGAGAAAAAAAGGAATGAAGGAGCCATTCTAGTACTCAGGTTGGGACTGCTAGAATGTAACTAAAGCAAAGTGCAAAAAAGGAAACAATAAAATTAAACCCAACACATTCTGAAACAGATGGGCAGGAAAAAGTGGCTTGAAGCTGCCTTTTCCAAAACAGTATTGAAACCCCACCAACCGCACCAACCACTTCCAAGATTTCTGCAGTGCACATGTCATTACTGTACGGCACAGCTTCAAGCCATGCTACTGGGTACTTTTTTAAAAAATTGATCTCCTCCACCATTCCTGCACACCATCGTAGGAGCAAAGTGCTAGCAGTACGGTACAGTTTATTCATGACAACCAAATACAGGTTATAGCCATCAAATTACAAAAATAATTAAAAAGCTTTAAAACGTCCATAGTCAATTAGCTCTACAACATATAGAGCAATATGTTTACACTAAAATTACAGAAATATTTCACACAAAAACATATCACAATTTTCTATATTCCATTCAAATTAATATAACATGTTATCTGCTATCCCATTGGATGGCTGTCCCTGTGAAGCTGTAAACAGTTGGATGTGCAGAGCTTCAATGAAACACAGCATTGGAGCAGAGGAATGCCCATGCAAATGCCACTAAGGTACAATCATGCTGCCCTTCATCTCCCCTTCACTTCATGCCTCCTCTGTGACTGTCTAGTTTGTGTATGTTTCACTTATTCCCATGAGAGGTGTCACAGTTCCTCTTTTGGGCATTGGCACCCCCACTGCTTTGGTACAGCAGCTCTGTTCCTTCTTAATGCACTCCTGAGATGGTGCGTTTATACGCACAATTAGGATAGGAGTTAGGATAGAGTACCCTTTAGAGCTGCTCTGGCGTTGTGACATTTAGACAAATGGTTGAAGGTCCACACTTTCTGGGAAGAAGCGCAAAAATCCAACTTCTTTTTAGTCCAGCTTTTCTCCCTGTAGTGCTGATTGGGAGTGATTTCTGGCCAGCTTTGAGCCTTGCATCATCTAATCACCCCACCTGGAAGCCAGCTGGAAACCTTCTTATTCTGACCGTCAGTTTCGGCCCCTAGTGGTGGTAGCAAAAACAACCTGTATTCTTATCAGGATCACATACACATAACATAATCCAGTACAATTCTTTCAGCTGTTCAGAAGCCATTTGAATGCAGGTCCAGAGGAACAGATACAGCAAAAGCCCACTGTGACTATCTACATTAAAATCTGAATATAAAAATGCCTTCCTCTAACCAATTTATGTGGCATAATTTTATGAGACCCAGAGGCAGTCTGTGAAGCTAGGATGCCATCTATATAATACTTTTCATCTGAGGATATAGACAAGCTGGCCTACCCAGGCCTTGATTTCAATTATTGACAAGTTCATACTTTTCTGAAGGTAGTTCCTGTAAATGGCACCATTGGAAGATGAAGGGTGAATACTGCGCTGGGTGTCGTATCATATTAAGTTAAAAGTACACTTTCTTTATTTAAACCAACACCCTCCTACCATATTAATAGGACTGTCTCCACATGCCATAACTCCCTCTGCACATCATTGTCACAATGGCTGCTCCCTGGACTGCTTCCTCTCCAGTGTGTTATGTGTAGTATATTCTCTCTTGCTGGAGGCAGGTTACTGAAAGCATTGCAAAAAACCAATGCACTCTTTCCCTTCCCAACCAAAGGAACTGGCTCTCACCCTTGCTCCACTCATGAAGTGGATCCTCCAAAGGGATGACCTCCTCTTTGATGTTACCTTCTTTGCTGACAGCCCTTCTGGTAGCAGGCCTGCCCAAGCAGGTACCCAGCTATCCACTTGCAAAGGACACAAGTGATCCTATCTGGCTTTTTAGCCAATAGCTGGTTTTGATATCATCATTGCTTTGATATAATTGACCATGGATTGTCTGATGCATTTAGAGATTATCCCCCCCCCCCATGTTCACAGTGAGATTATGGTACTGTGACTCAAGTACCAGTCACTTGAGCAGTGGTTTCAGAAAGTGGTGTGGAAAGTTATTTGTCTCATGGCTGTTGGTGCAATGGGTGCTTCAGGGTTTTTTCTTATCCCCCATGTTGTTTACACAAAACCACTAGGGAAAGTAATCCAGGAATTTGGATTGTGAGAGCACTGGCATGCTGAAGATCTCATAGGAAGGGTATGAAAACAGTTTGGGATTGATTGCGGGTGAACAAACTGGTCTAGACAAATGGAGGCACTGTGAAGTGAGAAACTGGATACCTGTAGCCAAATACAACTGTCCCCCCCTCCCATGTTCAAATGAACAACCAAGTAGTGCTATGTTGAAATGTTCAAGTGGCCACAAGGTCACATATTTAAGCACATATATTATGTGTAAGATCTAAGAGGTTACCTCATCTCCTTATTATTCATATAATGCCTTTGCATATACATTTTGGCTCACATAACATCATTGGTGTAAAATGAGCTAAGGTTGGGCCCTTTACTGCATAATAGGTTGTTTATACAAGACCTAAGAGAGGAAGCATCTTGCTTTTAGATATCCTTTTCCTTGCTTCCTCATATATTACATTAACTGAGAGAGTTCATGCTTCCAAATGAATCGGAGGCTTCTGCTACATTGGCTCCACCATGCATAAATAATGCCAACAAATAAAACTGCCATGGGTTCCTGAGCAGCAAAGTCTTGCTGGAGGACGTTAATGTGTGCAACTACTAAATCAAAGTGTTTTTGGTATATATTTTAAAGCCTTGCCTTATGCCTAAATAAACCCCTTTTTACGAGAAGCTGATCCATGAGATGCCATCCTCCCACACTGGCCTGTTTTTTTTTTTTAAAAAAAAAAATCATAGTTGTGTGCAAAAGGCGCTCTCCCCATTAATCTTGTTACAGCTTGCTTGCATCCTTGATATTCCAAATTAAATTTGTAAATTATCTGAACATTTCAAATATGCTCTTTTCTCCATAGCAGATGCAGCAAGCAGCCTGCAGTCACCCAGTCTGTATTTCTTTTCCTTAATTATTCCCAGTCTTTTTTTAAAAAAAGGCTTCTAAGCTTTCAGTGTTGTTCACTGAAAATGGGATAAAATACAGCAAATTCTAATGAGCCAGTGTGTGTACTTTGAGATTTCCTCCTCTCTCTTTAGCACCACATTTGCATCCTCCTTCCAGATTGCTCTAGCCTCTTCCTCTTTATCGCCACACAGCATCAAGCACTATAGCTCAGATTCATGTTGCAGAGAAAATTCTGCACTATTAGAGGAGAGACTGTCTTCCTTTTCTCTGCGAGGAGTTTTGTTTTATTTCCCTAATGGAGGAGCTGAATGTTGAACTGCAGAACTGCTTAAGCCATAACATTTAATTTTCAACTTTTGTCCTTTACAGCCTATTAACTCAGAGGCTGTTTCTCTCCCTTTCCTCATTTTCCAGATGCGAATTGATCTCATTGTGCTCAATTGAATAAATGGTCCTAGAGTCCAAAGCATTTCCACATGTATTGAGCTTGTAAATTAGATCTGCTTTTCTCTCTTCTTCTTTTTCTTTTTGGGAGAATTCCTTCAACAAAAAGGGTGGAAAGTCTGATACTGCTGCAGTTCCAAGTGGCTCCAGTCTATATTTTCTGGCCATGTGGGATGGGCCTTTGGTACTAAAAACCTCTCTTAGATGACCTCTCTTAGAACCTCTCTTAGATAACACCACTTAAAACCAATGATGAATTTCTGTAAGAGTAAAGCTGCTTCTTGGACTTTTCATCATTTGTGGTATACATTCCAAATTAATTTCTCTTATTATGATTTCAAATAACTCCCAAGTGTTCTGGTAAACATTTACTTATGGATTTTCCATTTCAGCTTTCATGTTACCAGTCACCTGATAGTTGAGACGTTTCCTTCTCTAAAGTCAAACATGACACTGCTAGCTAGACTTACTGACAATTGCCCTCTGAAATATATTTGACTCTGCTGTGGTCACAATTTTCAACAGCATGTCTTGCCCCAGTTTCTAGACAGGGCCAGGATGATGGGGAGAAAACATTTTACTGGGGCCCAGAGGGGATTGGGAGTCTAAGGAGCCTACGTCAGGCTGCAGTTCACATTGTAGTTGTTTATAGTTGTGTCCCTTTAAGTAGTTTCCAATTTATGGCAACCTTGCATGTTTCTTGAGAGGGTTTGCTATTGCCATTCTCTGAGACTGAGAGATTATGACTTGCCAAAGGTCACGCAGTGGGCTTACATGGCCAAACCAGGATTTGAACCCTGGTCTCCAGTCATAGTCCAGCGCTCAAACATGTACATCACACTGGCTCTCATGCAATCCACATTGCTATTAGGAAAAAAAGAAGAGAAAATAACTTAGGTCACACCTGAAAATATTTGTATTTCCTTGAATCTGTATCCATTACCCAATTCTTGTGAGAAATGCTGGAGCCAGTGAGAAGCAGTGATGAACATCTCAAGCCACATTCTAAACTGCTGGATCTCTGGCACACACCTTTACCTATCACTCTTATTTAGAACACAGAGAACATGCTAGTTTAGTTAAATTAGTGCTGTGTTAGATTGCCAGAATGGTGTAGTTTGAGCATTGGACTATGACTCTGGAGACCAGGGTTCAAATCCCTGCTTGGTCATAGAAACCCACTGGGTGGCCTTGGGCGAGTCAGTCTCTCTCATCCTCAGAGGAAAGCAAAGCCCCTCTGAACAAATCTTGCCAAGAGGTCCGTGTGGTAGTTTTGCCTTAGGGTTGCCATAAGTTGGAAATGACTTGAAGGCACACAATAACAACACAAAAACAAACAAACAAACAAACAAAAAACAAAACAAAACAAAACAAAAACCAGAAAGGCAGAGATTTGTTTTCTTCTATTTCACATGGTTTATCTATATCTTATCAAGGCCTAAATATGCCAGAGGCACCAGAGCCTATCTGATCTCAGAAGTGAAGCAGGTTCAGCCCTGGCTTGTACTTGGATGGGAGACTGCCACTGAATATCAAATAATGTAGGCTTTATTTCAGAGGATGGAACTGGCCAAACAACCTCTGAGTATTCCTTGCCTAAGAAAACCCTATGAAATTAATGGGGTCACCATAAATCAAAAGATGACCTGAAAGTATATAAACACACATATCATATCAAGAACTATCAGTCCCAGCATTCCTAGTTCATAAGTAGGAAGGATAACTGTTTTCTGCCAAGACCAGACAAATCACCAAAACGGGGCAATAGGAGTACGTGTTTCTGCTACTTCTGGTAGGATTTGCAGTTCCAAAATGAGTGTCTAACTCACACATTGTCAAAGTTTTGATAGAATTTTGGACAAATGTCACTGACTCCTTAGAACACAGAGTCAAAGTATAAAATAACATTTGTTTATCATTCAGTTTAATTCTAAAATATCTGGCATTAGAGTATGGGAATTGGAACAAGTTTCTACATGTTTATCTTATAAGTATCCATATTGCTTCTGAAGAATTTCTATTTGAAATGCTGTGCATGAAAAAAAAAATCTTCCAGAGAAGAATATGAACTGGCTCCACTTACATAATTAAATATGATTTACCAATACACTTCCAATAAAATTTTAGTAAAGTATGTATTACCCTATGGATTTTTATGTAAACTTCTACTGACAGTGGCAGCAACCATCACGGATCAAAGCTACAGATACCTATAATGGAGTAGGCACAGTTAAGCTATGTAGCTATCTTGTCTATTGTGTGGAAACCTCCCAAAGTAATAGACTTTGGCAGGCTAATTCATGATATTGCAAGAGGAAAAGAAAGCATAACAGTCTTTTGGCCTAATATTTGCAGCTACATTGATCCATTTGAATAGGAATATACAGACATTGACAGGATCATCCCTTTTATTAATGACAACAAAGTTACAAAATGATTAAGTTAAAATATGTCCATTTGCAACACAAAAAAGATGGATGATAAATTTCCTGCACTTTGAGAATCTCCCAGTAACCACATGGCCAGAAGGAGCAGGTTCCAGCCTGCAAGAAATACCCCTTCATACCATCTGAGAACAAAGACAGCAAAATGCAGACCTATATCTTCAATTTTTTTTCTCCTATATGGTTTTTAACACCTTGCCTGATGAAGAAGCCAGTGGAACTTTGAAAGCTTGCAACATGTATATAGTACATTTTGGTTGGGGTTTTCGGGCTATGTAGCCATGTTCTAGAAGAGTTTCTTCCTGACGTTTTGTCAGCATCTGTGGCTGGCATCTTCAGAGAATGCCATTATTGTTTGGATGCTATTGGATTTGCTATATGGCCAACACAGCTAAAACTGTATTTTTTTTTAGATAAGATGTCACTGTTTCCTTTCCACTGCATTTGGTGGGTGATAATACATTGTCATCCAAGAGTCATATCTATTTATGATCTTGCAAAGTGAGCTTGTCCTTCTGTAAAGCAGCACAAAGGAGAAGACATACAGGTTGAGTTTCCCTTAAATACTTGGGACTGTAACTGTTTTGGATTTCAGAGCTTTAGGGATTTTGGAATATTTGCATATACTTAATGAGATATCTTGGAGAAGGGACCCAAGTCTAAACATGAAATTTACTTATGTTTTTATACACCTTATACACCTAGATGAAAGGTAATTTTACACACATTTTAAATAATTTTGTGCATGAAAGAAATATGTACACAGAACCACCAGAAAGCAAAAGTGTCACTATCTCGGCCACTTACAGACAATTTTGGATTTTGGAATTCTGGATAAGGGAGAATAAACCTGTATATATAAAAATTACTCATAGCGATATATGCATGTATAGTTTATGTATAATTTCAAATACAGAAAATGCTTCAGAGACCACAGCAAGAAATTGTGTGGACAGCCTCCAAATTCTACTAGGGCAAGTAGTGAAAAACTACTTTGGCATTTATCTAGGAAATAGTTTTGAAAGCTGTGCTTTCTTTCAATGATAAGATTGTTGCTTTGACAGAATTTTTAAAAAATTGTTCCGTGATTCCACATCTGCTTCTGATTCTGAAGAGAAAGAATAACAAACAAATATCTGTTAAGCGTTTTGGTAAAGTTGTATCTGCTGAAATGTTATCTAATGGCAGTTATGAAGTATTACATAGCAGCCTAACATTATATGGCATTTCTTGCTTAATCTATCTTGATTGTCTAAGCAGTTTTATTAATCTCAGGGCATCTTTGCTATAAGTGAAGTATCCACTTTCCTCCAGACACTAGTGGAGAGCAAGTAAAATGCAGCAAAATGCAACAAAATCTAAAACAATTTGTCTCAGATGTTGCTTTTCTGACAACAGAAGTAACATCTGAGACAAAATGTAGGCCTGTGACTAACCTCGTCACTTTATTTGTATCATTTTAAATATCTTTGCCTGCTTAAGAAGGCAGTGAAGCTTCAAAAGTGTGTATGATGTTTTTTTCTGCATTTTGGTTGGTCAGTAAAGGTGTCACTCTTTTGTGGATTTTGGATTTTGTTGCATTCAATTAGGAAATATTGGAAAGCTCTAAGAACAGCTGACCAGAGCCTTTAAGATAAGCATATCAGAGGAAGCTTAAGATAGAGGAAATCCTATGTAATGGTAGAGAGCTGGACTTTATGATATACTGGATTCTTTCCAATTAGATGATTCTGTGGATACATGCCATATTCCCCGTCGGTCCTTTCACCTTTTTGAAAGACCAGGATTCATGAGAGTGGGGAGTGAGTCTTTATATCAGCTTCTGGAATCATACACAATGAATAAAATTATGCAAGTATAAGCAGAGTGTGCTACATAGTCTCTTGGTTCTGCCTATTTGGTACATTGTAAAAGGAAAAACAATCAGCCACAGTTTGTGTGAGGCTGAGTTATGGATATAATTGCAATTTTAAAAAAGCATTTCTGAAAGTAGCTAACTGCTGTGTCTTCAAGAATGCCTGCTGTACTTTTAAGACTAGAAATTCTCAGTGTCAATGACATCTTCAATTACTGGCTTGGGTTACTGTCTATGACTGATGGAAGATTCTCTTAGTGAGAGACAACAACCAATCTAATGTAGCAAAGTGAATTTTCAGAGGTTTATTTTACAGGGTTAATTTAACCGCTGCCAGGTCTGAAATTGAGAACCAGCTTCACGATACAGAAGTCCAAATGATTTGGCAGCATTAGCTGACTCCAAGTTCTTTCCATGGTTTCATACCATAAAATCACAGTATGCTTGCAAAGAGTATCTGTCAGATTTGAGTGCTCATTTTCAGAGAAGAGCATTTACTACTTTATGATATCAGATGGTGCACACAGTAGCCTTTTAAGAGTGAAAAAAGACAATGCAGCATGAATTGAGACATAGTGTTTGGGGAACTTGTTTTTCTAAACTATGGGCTGTTACTTGTGCTTATTTGATTGATTTCTAGTCTGCCTTTTAATCTGGAATCATTCCCAAGGCTATATCTATAAAACAAATGAATATAGCCACATGGCAGATGATTTTACTGATATCTGTAAATAATTATATTGGAGTGTTCTTAATTGGTTAGAAATTCTTACTACTGGGTAAAAATTTGACGGAGGAGGGGGAAATCTGGACTCTGGCGTTTGGAGATTCTGCATCCAGTCTGCAAAGCGTCTTGGGCAAAGACAACCGGTCACTTTTTTGTCAGAGTGGTGGTGAATTTGGTGCAGGTTTTAATTTGACCACGCCTAATATTGGTCATCATGTAGGGAGATTCCTTTCATGCATAACTGGCTTAAGTTGGGAAGGCGAGAAAGGTAAGATGAAAATCCTACTCCTGTTTCTGACACTATAGCAGAATTCTTTCCCTTCTTACTTTCAGCAAACTGCAGAAAAATCCACACTACTATCTTGGAGCAGTGATTTAGAGATAGAAATAAAAGATGTACTTTACGGATCTTGTGCCTTTCTTAAAGAGTACAAGTGGGAGATGTGAGAAGGTGAAACCACCCAGACTGAAGTTGGGGCCTCAGGAGCTTTGGGCTGCTCAGATGATGTCTATGACCGGGGTTACTTCCTCTCACCGCTGAAAAAAACTTCAGCTGTAACTTAAATATGTCAGTACTAACTAGACAGGGGTATTAGTCACATTTATGAAGAGAGCCATCAATATTTCATTATGATTATAATAATTCAGTGTAATATAATATGGTATGATATGATATATGCATTCTGCCTCATATTTAGATTATGTACTTTAATATGACAGTGGTAATGAAGTATTACATTCTTTTAAAGTACAAAGCAGTCTTGACTTGGATAGTATGATAAGTTACTTCTGGTTAAGAGATAAGAAACAAACAGAATAGGACAGGACATGATAAAGTTTTGGACTGGCTTCCTTCAAGTACCGGATAGCTCCATGTTTGGTAAACTTTGCTAATGACACAATAGCCATATGTGTGTGTGTTGTGTCTGAATGATCCTTCTGAGTGGAAATTCCTGCATATAGACAAATCAGCAATAAGCCTGCAGTTATAGTCATTCTTCTTTTTCACTGACAGCTCAGTATGCAGAGAGATTTGAATATGGGAGAGAATTTATTCATCATATGATTTCTCTGACTGCAGTGAAAGGAATGGATGTAATGTGTGATTTGCTGTTTCTGTAGACTAGCTCAAAGGAGGAAGGAGCACCCTCTCTCTCTCTCTCCCTGTGTGTGTGTGTGTGTCCTTATAGTGCAGTCCTGTGTAAAATAGTTCAGCAGTCTGGTAATTGAGCATACAATTCAATCTGCACTCACCTGGGCACCAGGATGCAATTTCAGCTCAGTACAAGTTCCCAGGTCAGTGCTTGATTACAAGACTGGTCTGAAAATTGGCAGGGAGTTGCTGCTCATGATATTCACATAAACAGTATAATGGCAAACAAAGCCTTTGAAATGCATAGCATTTTTAATGATGAGAGTTATTAACTCTATAGTTCAAATTCTGAATCACTGGTTCAATTGCTGTTTTGTTAAAAGTGTATCTGAAGTACACATAACACGTTGATACTAATTTAACTACCATGGTTCCATCCTATGAAATCCTGGAAATGGTAGTTTGGCAAGAGACTTAGAATTCTCTTCCAGAGTGCTGTATTTCACTCCCTTGAACTACAGCATTCAATATTTTTGGCACAGAATTCTAAATATGTCACCAAACCCCAAATTCCAAGACTGCATAGGATGGAGCCATGGCAGTTAAAGCTGTATCAAGCGGTCATAACCATATAGTACAGATACATTCTTAGTCTGGAAATGTATTTACACAGCTGAAAAGCTGACCAACAACTTAGTCCTGAGAGTATGGAAAAAGGGAGAATGTGTGGCATTCAAGATGTTGCTGGACTACAGCTCCCATCATCCTCCATCATTGACTGTGCTGACTAGGGTTGATGGGAGTTGCATGTCAACATCCTCTGGGTGCCACATGTTCCATATGGATAGCAAAATGGGGATTAGAAAGTAAGAAGATGGCAAAATTGCACCATCCTTCATGTCTGCTGAGAAGCAAGACCCACTGAATTCCATGGAACTATACTTCTGGGTTAGTGAACCAAAAATAGACCTTTGAAAAAACTTATTTACTGCATATTCACTGAGTAATTCTGCTCAGTTATTACCAGCTGGGGCCACATAGAAATATTATTCCCCTTTGGGGCCACATGGAAATAGATACAAACATTTGGGCTAAAGACCAATTACTATATTCTATAGTCCATATTTATACTCCAGAGAGATGAGTGCAAATATTTAAAAAGAAAGAGGAAAAAGATGTGCTTTTCTGTATCATAAGTAGTAGGAATGTACCACATCAGCCATTATTCTAAGGCAGAAAATCCAATGCTCCCAATTGAATCACTGTCTTTCTCACTCTGTCTATGTACTTTAGAGGTCACTGCTACACTTCAGGTGTTTCAAAGGTGGTGGATTTAAAATGAAAAATGAGGTCTGCTGATATTAAGTGCTGTAGCTAATGATGTGAGGCTAATGAATTGTGACCTGTGTTATTACAGTGAAATATTTACAACCATTGGAAATCTCAATTAGATTACAGGCTTTCCGCATGATGGATTACAAGGGGGAAATGGTACCTTGGGAGAACCAAAAGAAATCTTAAAACTTGTTGGAAAACTGCCCAAGAGACCCTGAGAAATAGTTGTAAGGAAAGTGTTCACTGCCTTGCCCTTTGGGCATAGTTCTTTTGGGAGCATAGCTGCAGATGCCATTACAGTTCATTACAGATACTGTTACAATTCAACATTGCAAAGCAGAATTTTCCACCTTGTATGGGGATCAGCAGTTACACTCACAAAAGTCAGATGATCATGTCGGGTTAAACATGTAGTGGCAAATGTTTATCTTATCTTATCTTTATTTTTGCTAGTTTCTCACAAACCAGGGTTTGTTCAGTTAGTTTCTTGATTTTCTTTATGCTCTGAAAAATACAGTATGATGCTAAGTGCTTTTCTACAATTTTTGTATGAAGGAGACAATTTTATCAATGAATTATTTCATGATTTAAGAGTCACAACCCTTGCTGTCCCTTACACAGTGACTTATGGATAATGCACTCAGGTTTTCTGGAAGGTGCAGATATGCATCCATCATGCATATTTGAATGGCTGACCAGTTGGTGTCAAGGCCCAATAACCATAAGAATGGAGAGCATAGAACATGAAGTTCATGAAACCAAATGAAGAAATATTTGGATCTGCATTAATGATTATTCAGAACCACAACTGTAAGCTTGCAATTTTTTCTCTCCATACCCAACTAATGGTATGTCCCCACTATAAAGTAACATGTTGGTACCACCACTTTAAATGCCATAGCTCCATCCCGTGAAATTGTGGGATTTGTAGTTTCACGAAGAACACGGAATTCTAAAAAGCTTGCTGAACTACACATTCCAGGATTCCATGGTTTACACTAGGCAATTAAAAGTGATATTGAAGCACTAGAGTTATGCAGTGTAGATATATCCTAAGTTTATGGCAGAGTTTCACATGGCCTGGGCAGAAATGGCAGTTTTGCATAGTGCAGTTCAACCCATGATGGAAGGTTTGCAGAGGCATGCAAAACTGTAGATTGCATTTGTCCAGATAATCTTTTTGCCAAGAGTACAGCTCAGTCTGGAAAATAAGTAATGGGGGGAGAAAAGGGAAAGCCATTGGGGGGGGGGGTGTCACATGAATTTACAGCTGATTATGTTTATAGGGAAGCAAATTTATGCTTACTGCATTCTTGCAAGCAACAAAAATAATTTCAAAAAATCTGTTCCACAGAGTGAGATTGTATGTGTTTTAAATGATTTTTCACATTAGAGAACTTCTCTTCAAAAATATCATTCATGTAAAATGTTCCCCAAAATTGTGCTTGTTAAGAATTACATGAGAAAAATGTTGAGAGTCACATGAATTTTTTAAACAAACAAAAAGCCAAACAACAAAATATGTTTTTTTCTGTGCAAATGCTGTTTTTGCAAAAAATAAAAAATTATATATATATATATATATATATATATATATATATATATATATAATCCCCAAACGCTATCTATCTATCTATCTATCTATCTATCTATCTATATATATATATATATATATATATAATCCCCAAACGCAAAAAGCCCCCCCTGCCATTTCTTGATTAGGGTTGTTCTTGATGATAACCAGAAAATTGTTTTTTGTTGATAATTAGAAAACATGTATTTACATCTCTATGTTCTGTAGGAAGTGGTAATTCAATTATTGCAATTTTCCTCCATTAAAGTTGGCACAGTACAGATCCACTACAACTGTATCTCCTGCTGTCACTCCACCCTCAGCTGATAATTGGTATCCTAAACAAGTTCCAGTTGTGAGAGATTTGGTTATACTAATGATAAAACTCATATGACTCTCCAAATGTTGCTGGACTGCAGCTATGCTGGTAAGGGCTAATCAAGGATGCAACCAAACATTCCCCACTGTGAATAACACTTAATCTACATTTCCCGACTCCAAGAAAATCTTTTATACTTCATATAAAGCAGTGCTGAGGTATATAATAAAGCATTTTAATCTTGGGTGCTTTGGGAACATTTGGGTTGTGCTTTAGTCCTTTCCTTTCCCTTAAAATATTTCTAAAGAATATTTTGTATTTCTATTAATATACGACGAAGTAAAACTCTTCATTAAGGATGCAATGGCTTAATGGTTAAGACACAAATTCTGACAACTAGAAGATCAGCAGGTTGGCAGTTTGAGGCTCAAGTGCCGCATGATGGGGTGAGCTCCTGTCACTAGTCCCAGCTTCTGCCAACCTAGCAGTTTGAAAGCATGCAAATGCAAGTAGATAAATGGGTACCACTTCAGTGGAATGGTAACAATGTTTGGTGCAGTGATGCTGGCCACATGACCACCAGAGTAGTCCTCACATAACATTGACTCTTTGGCTTAGTAACAGAGATGAGCACCACCCTCTACCAGCAGTTATGACTAGACATTCATGTCAAGGCACTGCCTTTACCTTTTAAAAAGTCTTCATTTGTTTGTTTCCAGTTTTTGTAGTCCACTCATTGCTGTTACCCAAATAATAGGTGGGGGAGACTGGGGTATCCCCACCAAATGTCAATGATACTTCAGATTTCAAGGAAATTAGCTTTGCAAGAGATTTGGGTAGCCTTTGGACCATGTGCACCAATATATACCTGTACTAATTGGGAGGACTCTGGCTTTTGGGTGAATTAATAGAGTTTTGTTTATTTATTTAGATGCAATCACACACACACATGATAGCAATTCACACAAACACAGCATAGAGAGCTAACCAAAATGGAAATCTGGAAAGGGGATAGCAGAGTTATTAGGGGTTGCCTTGAGGTATAATTACCAGCCCGAGGAGGAGATTGTGGGAAGCTGGAGTGGCTCAGATTGGAAGGTCTGAGGGTGACACAGAACATACACAGAATGTGGGAATATATGTGGGCTTGGCTGCGTATGCAGAGGTTGGATTCTGAAACCATATTTATGCTTGTAAACTACCCACAGGCAGTGGGCTATCTGGCCAGGTAAATAGGTCTGAATGACTTGTCCCAGGAATCGACAATGGGATTCCAGACTGGTTAATGGTTTGAACTTTAATGTAACAAATAGAGTTATTGGGTTGGCATATCCATGAGATGATGGATGGAGAAATTTGGTTCAGAACACAACAGGGGTGGACAGAGAGAGATTGGCTTACTACTTTAGGTGTGAAGAGAGCCTTTGACTCAGGTTTCAAGAGGAAATGTGGATTATTTGGGGGAAGGAAGGAACACTTTGTTTACCTGGATGTTCAAATGCCTGGGAAACTGACCCAGTGTTCCTGAAAAATCATTGATCTCTCAAAAACATGCTATCTCCAGATATAAAAATATGATGAACCCCAATTACACAGTATCTGTTAACATGGGACGGTCTGCCAACCCAGCACTGAATGTGGGACTGTGTATTTTGCAACAGCAGACACATTGTACGTTTGTCCGGTATATTTTCTCCATCTCTCAGATAGGGCTCTGACAGAATAAAGGATAGCCCCAAATATGAAAAAAATAGTTAATGGTAGGTTTTAAATTTCCAAAAAAGAGGAAGAGGTTTGGTTCAGCTTAGCTGTAATGCAAGTACAGCAAAACACAAAGGTGCTGAAATGGGCTTGCAGCCTCCTTTTTTAGAAGAGCATCTTCATTCATGCTTGGGAAGATAGAATATTGATGTCAAGAGGCACCAAGCTGTTCAGTGGGGAAAATCTGCTTCTTTATTAGGATGACCTTTTGCCACTTACATTTGTAAAATATATTTTCATTATGCCAAAAGTACCAGGCAGCTGAAAGATATAGGTAGAGTTTTTTTTTATTCTTTTCCATTAGGGGGTACCCAAGGTCTATCATCCTTTCATATATTCTGACTTTGAGTGGACTATATAGGCAATACTGTAGATTTTCTTTTTAAAACTCAGAACATGCTGTGAGGTTTAAAAAAAAAACAAGGAAGAATAATCAAAAAGCAAATTAGTGGTCTGATGTTGCCTATTTTTATGACCATATGCTTAAATGCTTGCTGGGTCTTCACAAGAGATTACAAGGAAACTGTGTGTGTTGCAGCTGTAGGTGGCTTCAGGGTCAACAAAGAGCCTGCTTCTTGGTAGCTGTTCTAAGTCTGTGATGTTTTCTGTTAGTGGTATGATGTTGCTTGTACATCTTAGACTGTTAGTATTCCTTCCTCCTGTCTTCACTCCTCCTTCTTCTCTGTCCAGGCATGCTCTTCATACATATGATATTTTCTGAACAAATGTTGAAGAGATAGGGTGAAAAGATATAGCCTAGCCTGACCCCTTTGCCAATTGAGAACTGTTCTGTTTCTGCATATTCTGTTCTAATAGAAGCCTCTTATCCTAAGTACAGATTTCTCATCAACACTATCATATGTGGTGGCATTCCTGTCTCTAAGAGTGTTCCATAGCTTTTCTTGCCACATAACTACATTACACTCTTATAGTGCTGTTATTTCACTTTTACTGCTCTGGCTGCCTCCTGTTGCATGCTGAGGTTTGTAGTTCAGTGAGACCCAAGAACTCTCTGGTTGAGAATTCTAAATGCCCCTCCTTAAACTGCAAATCCCACAATGCAACAGGAGGCAGCCAGGGTGCGTTACAGACCGCCCAAAACAGGCGGTCTCGCGCCGCTGCTGGTTGCTGCATCCGGGAACCGCAGCAGCCAAACCACGCGGTTCCCGGGTGCAGCAACAAAGAACCACCAAAATGGCACTTCTTCCTGGGCCCCGGAAGAGGCGATGCAAGGCGCGAGGCACACACTTGCGGCGCCACTTCCGGTGATTTGATTCAGTCTGTGGATTATAGCAATTCGACTGCAATATTATCTGTTCCTGATGATTAATTTTTTTCCAAATTTCTCTTCCACCTTGTTTTTTTAGAATTTGGAGTTCATCTTCACATGGTTCTTTGTTCCATGTACCTTTCATTTTTTTCATCTCTTTGATATAACTCTTCTGTGTATTCCAGCCAATATCTTTTTATTTTTTTTTCCTGGTTTTGAATTATATTCTTTTTATTGTCATTGAGTTTAAACCCTTGGTTTACATCTTTGGTCCTTGGTTTAAACTTCCCTTTGATTTCCCAGATTTTGTGGCATAGATATTTTATTCTTCCTGGTTTGTCATTGTCTTCTGTTTCTCTGCATTGATTGTTATAGTATTTGTCTCTATCTTTTCATACTAGTCATTGTAAAGTTGTATTTGTGCATCTGGATTTGTTCTTATCTCTCTTTTGTTTTGCTTCTCTTCTTTCCTTCACTGCTTAAACAATTTTATTTGTCACACATTGTCTTCTCTTTCTTTTTGGCCATTGAAAGTGTCTGTCTGCATTCTTCGTTTATTATGTCCCTAGCTTCTGAGTACAGTGGTACCCCGGGTTACGAAATTAATTCGTTCCGCGGTTAATTTCGTAACCCGAAATACCTTCGTAAGCCGAATTCCCATAGGCGCTAATGGAAAAATAGCTCTCTGCTGCCCTCCGGTGGCGGAAAATAGCGCCGCGGTTTTTTCGTAACCCGAAGAAACCTTCGTAAGCCGAAGCAATAAATCCCTATGGGATTTTTTCGTATCCCGAAAAATTCGTAACCCGGCGCATTCGTATCCCGGGGTACCACTGTATAATTCTTCTGGGTCCTGGTCAATTATGCTTAATAGTATAAATCTGTTTCTTATGTTGTCAGTAAAATCTGTTCAGATGTTATTGTAATCTTACTTTGGTGTAATGACTGTTTTTTGATTTCTTCTTCAGCTTCACTCTTATTTTTGATATAAGGAGTTTGTGATTTGTATCAGTCTGCACCTGGTCTAGTCTTGGCCACCACAATGGAGCTTTTCCATCTTTTGTTTTGGATTATATAATCTATTTTTGTGTTTGCCATCTGGTGTTGTCCATGTGTATAGTCATCTTACTGGATATATGAAATAGGTGTTTGCAATTAATTTTTGTTGGCCTCACAAAAATCTATCAGACACTCACCTGCCTGATTTCTTTTGTCTAATCCAAATCTTTCTACTGTTTTTGATTCTTCTTTGCTTCATACTTTGGCTTTCCAGTTGGCTATGATGAGCTTGTCATCCTGTGTTGGGGTGTTGTCAGTTTTTCCTGGACTCCTTCACAGAATCTCTCAATTTTTTCTTCCACTGCCTCTGTGGTTAGTGCATACACTTGGAGCCTTATTGCTATGATTTGGTCTGACTTTGCATTGTATCCTTTGACTGCTTTTCCCACCTCTCCTGTCCATTTTACCTAGCTCACCCCTAGTATTGCTATGTTTATGTGTTCCTTCCTTCCTTCCTTCTTTCTTTCACTATATCTAGCTCCCCCTGGCTCATGCGTCTCACATACCATGTTCTTGCAAAAACATTTGCAGATCACATGGTCATCTTTGCTTCAGATATCACAGTGCCCCCTGAACATGACAAACGGACAATTATGTGCCCTGATTTCTAGCTTTTATATGTCGATAGTACAGAAAAGCTTGCTAGTTTAAGTCAAGTACACAACGGACTTTATTTTGGGTGTGATATCCATCACACACTGAATGTGGAAATGGGATCATGCCCCCCCAACCATGGTCATGCCTTTATTGACCATGTGAAGTGGACCTATTCCAGAGGAGTCTACCATACCAGAAATCCTGGACCCAACAGAATTCTGGAATAATATTTCTGTATGTACACAGTACTTTTCAACATGGTTGCTGAGCTTGTGCTGCTGAAAGTAGGTGTGGTTGCTGTGTGTTTGTATGGCAGAACAGGGCAAGGAGGGTACACTCTTGCTTCTCCTCTCAGGCAAAAGATTTGTGTGAAATCTCCACCCCATGATTTTTAGGGTAACACCTGCTTCTCCCTGTCAGTTATTAAGTAGCTTGTTGAGTGTCTTTATACAGGCTAAACGTTTTTCATGTCAGCATTTATATTTTGGATAAATTGTGGTAATGTACATTA